>NC_083226.1:29013756-29328756 GCF_032191835.1 Heteronotia binoei
AGTTGCTTTCTTTCCACTTCTCTGTCTCCCTTCCCACCTATTTTCCTTCCTTCCTTCCTTCCTTCCTTCCTTCCTTCCTTCCTTCCTTCCTTCCTTCCTTCCTTCCTTCCTTCCTAGTTTGGTGTAGTGGTTAAGTGTGCAGACTCTTATCTGGGAGAACCGGGTTTGAGTCCCCACTCCTCCACTTGCACCTGCTGGCATGGCCTTGGGTCAGCCATAGCTCTGGCAGAGGTTGTCCTTGAAAAGGCAGCTGCTGTGAGAGCCCTCTCCAGCCCCACCCACCTCACAGGGTGTCTGTTGTGGGGGAGGAAGGTAAAGGAGATTGTGAGCCGCTCTGAGACTCTTTGGAGTGGAGGGCGGGATATAAATCCAATATCTTCATCTTCTTCTTCTTCCTTCCTTCCTCCCTTCCTTCTTTCAGACATCTGACATCTTCTCCAGGAAAACCGATCTGTTATCGCCTGGAGATTTGTTGTAATCCCAGGAGGTTTCCAGACACCACCTGGGTGTTGGCAACCCTATAAACTGCACCCACGCTCAGAAGGGTATAATGCCACAGGGTCCACCCTCCATAGCAGATATTTTCACCAGACGAACTGATGTCTGTCACCTGGAGATCAGTTGTAAAAGCCAGCAACCTCTAGCTACCACCTGGAGTAGGGGTGGCCCAACCATGACTTGGGAGCTACAGATGGTTCTTTTGCAACTATTGTATGGCTCTCAAAGCCCCCACCACCCCATCGGCCAGCTTGGAGAAGGCATTTGTTTCTTTAAATTCCTCTCCAAACCAAGCCACTCAGAGCCTTCTCTGTGGGCATGCGTGCTCCCTGCCCCCCCACAAGGCTTGGCTCCCCCCATGGCCCCCCCCGCAGCTGCCCCTCACCTTCCCTCCCTCCCCGGAGCTGCAATGCAGCCATGCTCCATGG
The DNA here is from genome assembly GCF_032191835.1 of Heteronotia binoei. NCBI lineage: Eukaryota > Metazoa > Chordata > Lepidosauria > Squamata > Gekkonidae > Heteronotia > Heteronotia binoei. The sequence continues at coordinate 29,014,683 of NC_083226.1, forward strand.
CCGCCCCTCCTTCTCAGAGATGCACTGAGCCGCGCTGTGCCGAAGCTGGACCCTACCAGCTTTGATGCAGCCAGCATGCCTTCTAACTCTTTGAGCTGGAAGTGAGGGGGAGTGAAGCCTTCTCCCGCATGGGCTTCAAAGTGTTAGAAGGCATGCCATCCGCATCAAAACTGGTAGGATCCAGCTTCGGCGCAGCATGGTTCGGCGCACCTCTGAGGAGGAGGGGGGGCCATGGAGCATGGCTACATTGCAGCTCCGGGGAGGGAGGGAAGATGGGGGGCCGTGGGCGGGGAGCCGAGCCTCATGCACGGGGTGGGCAAGGGAGCATGCGTGCCCACAGAAAGGGCTCTGAGTGCCGCCTCTGGCACCCATGCCATAGGTTCACCACCACTGCTATATACCTTGCATCATTAAAAAAAAAGACAAAAGGCCTGCCACTTACAGCAGAGTTGCCAGAATTGCCTTGGCAATTAACATAATAATTGGAGAGCAATGAAGTTTGAGGAGTATGTGACACCATTTCTGAGCAACATTACAGGAATTTCCCCTCAGTCTCTATGGTAAAAATCACAGAGACATGGGGACATTCCTAGAGTGTCACTATGAAATTGATTTTTTGGCCATTTTTTTTCTCCAACATTTTTTTCAAGGGTGGGAGATTGGGGCTGAGGGTGGGGGTTTACTCTCTGCTGGCAGACAAACAGAAAGCCTAGTTAGGGTAGTGGGATAGTGAGTGTGAGTAGAAATGGATAGGCGATGGCAATGGACGTGGGCTGGAGATGTGGAAATTTGCACCTTCCCATTGACACACCTCCCAAATCCATGTTGAGTGTGATCTTTCATGAAAGACTGTACTCAAAGCAGGTTTGGGAACAAGCGCATCAAAGCCAAGGGAAAACCTGGAACGTGGCCAATGGCGTAACAAAGTCACACCAAAGTCCAATGCAAAGCTCACTGCTATTTTGGGGAGAATGTGGAACAAAACCTTTGGGGGGAAGCAAACAATGACAAGATGACTTGCTCGAGGCAGGTCAGAAGCTCTATGACTGACTTTGGGTTGGACCCCTGCCCATTTTTGGAACCTCATTAGGATGTATCTTCACCACCAAAAGAGCCTCATTTACAATGGTAAAACAGAATCCTCTTCCAGCAGAAATTGTAGCTGGCTCTATTTGCAGACAGATCCAGGAACCCAAGAGTTGAGCACCGCAGTCCTAAGCAGAGTCACACCCTTCTGCATCCACTGATGTGGGCTTAGAAGGAGGCAACTGTGTTTATGCTGAAAAATGGATCATGAAGATGAAATACATTGGACCCCAGAAGGTTCACAATTTCATTTAACTGTTCCCCCCACTCTTATCTTCCCCTTCAGCGCAGCTGGCATTAGGCAAATAACACACCATCCGTACCTGACTTGCTCCTCACAATACAACCACTCCCATGCTGGCTACACATTTCTGCACTTTGTTGAAGATAAGCTCCAATCAAGCAGAACAAAGAAGAAAAAGGCAAGGTGAGAGACAAGGGTACACATCCGGGATGATATGCCTTCCTCCGGATTTCTTTCTCTTGCTGAGGGGATGTAATAAAATACAAAAATACCTCAAGGAGGGAAGTGCCCAGCTGGTTTAAACTTGAATGCAGTTTAATTCAATTAGAGCTCACAAACTAGGGGCAGCACTTGTCAGTCCTTGGGTCAAACACAGTCCTTTGGGAAGTGTCATCACACCACCCCCCATGGCACCGCCCAGAGCTTTTTTGTAGCAGGAACTCCTTTGCATATTAGGGCACCCCCACCCCCTACCCCCAATGCAGCCAATCCTCCAAGAGCTTACAGGGCTCTTAGTACAGGGCCTACTGTAGGCTCCAGGAGGATTGGCTACATCAGGGGGTGTGGCCTAATATGCAAAGGAGTTTCTGCTACAAAAAAAGCCTGGCACCACCTTTAGAGGCAAAAGAGGACTGTGGTGGATAACAGGATCTTTGACAGTTATTCCAATTTGGAACCCACAGAAGCTGTCCTGGAGCTCATTTCCTTCTTCTCCAAAGCAAAGAGCTGGTCCAGGCTTCATACTTCCACCTAGGGTTGCCAGGTTTGGTTTGAGAAATTTCAGGAGATTTCGGGGTTAGAGCTGTAGGGAGGGTTTGCAGAGGGGACGGACCTCAACAGGCTATAATGGCATACAGCCCACCTTCCAAAGCTGCTACTGTCTGGAGGCTGGCGACCCTAGCTTGGTGTCAACTGTTGCTGTCCTCAACCATAAGAACATCTAGAACCATAGGAGCCCATTTGGTGTAGTGGGGGAGCCAATTTGGTGTAGTGGTTAAGTGTGCGGACTCTTATCTGGGAGAACCGGGTTTGATTCCCCACTCCTCCACTTGCACCTGCTGGAATGGCCTTGGGTCAGCCATAGCTATTGCAGGACTTGTCCTTGAAAGGGCAGCTGCTGTGAGAGCCCTCTCAGCCTCACCCACCTCACAGGATGTCTGTTGTGGGGGGAGAAAACATAGGAGATTGTAAGCTGCTCTGAGTCTCTGATTCAGGGAGAAAGGTGGGGTATAAATCTGCAATTCTTCTTCTTTTTCTTCTTCTTCTTCTTCTTCTTCTTCTTCTTCTTCTTCTTCTTCTTCGTATAGGTGCTATGGAACTCTGTTAGGTGCTGTAGGGCTACTGAGCCAAGCCTCTCTTCCTTCTATTGGATGAGGCTCCCCCCCCCAGTCCCCTGGGGAAGGAAGGAAAGAGCCAGAGTTTCTTAGCCCCACCTACCTCACAGGGTGTCTGTTGGGGTGGGGGGGAGGTAAAAGAGATTTTAAGCTGCTCTGAGATTTGGAGTATAGGATGGAATATAAATCCAATAACTTCTTCTTCTTCTTCTTCTTCTTCTTCTTCTTCTTCTTCTTCTTCTTCTTCTTCTTCTTCTTCTTCTTCAGTCATACAGTTAATACACTAACAACAATGGTCACAACCAATACTCCCTCTAAGCTGTGGAGTCTTGTGAGCAAAATTCTACTTTGTGAGCTACTGTGGCATTCAAGTTGTGAGGTACTGCATAAATTAGTTTGCTCTGGGACCATTTTTCATGAGCTAAGACAAAAATGGGTGAGCCAGAGGTTTAAAAACTGTGAGCTAGCTCACACTAAGCTTAGAGGGAACACTGGTCACAACACTTTTTCTGGGAGTATTCTTGAGACTTCTACTGCTGCAGAATATTGTCTGAGGTGAATGTTATATCTCCATGCCAGCGAAAGCCTATCTTACTGCATCTGTTAGCAGCAGAGCTACCCTGATGAAGCAAAAAAATGTGACCACCTGATCAGGTCCCCAGGATTTTGATGGGACCATTCAAAAAAGTTTAAAAGTTCAAACATATATATATTTAAAGACAGGAAATGTGAGGAGGTGCCACTGGAAAGAAAAAAAAGAACATGAAAAAACTAGTGCTAACATCCTTCCCCTGAAGAACAAGTTTATTATGCTAGGAGTCACCAGAGGGCACTGTTAACACATTTTGTTCTTAACCATTTTTTCATCTTTACTGTGCAAGTTATTAGAAAAGGGTAAGAGTCCCGTAGCACCTTCAGGACTAGAAAAATTTGTGATAGGATATGAGCTTTCATGAATCACTGTAACTGAAAAAGTGAGCAGTACCACAAATGTTGTTAGTCTTTAAGGTGCTATTGGTCTCTTCTTGCTCTTTTCTCCTGCTACAGACAGACTAACACTACCACCCATCTTGATCTATATAAGTTACTGCTTGGAAGGGTAGGGGGAGAGGCAGCTGTATGCTGATCTCTTGGCTTGTATATTCTTTTTAAAAATCATCAGATGTGTTACTGGCTTTCCTAAAAATAGCCAATGGAGGAACATGTAGAAAGCCAATACAATCACAGTGATGCATTGTGGGAGGCACCTACTCTTCTGCCACAAAAAGAAGACCCCTGGCTTGGTAAATGTATGAAGCAGGCCTTCATCTTTGCTACGCTTCCTGCCCCAGCATCCCTTGTGAGATTATATGATGCTGAGGAAGCCCACCCCTGGCATATGTTCTGATGAGGATTCCCTTAAGACACAAAACAAAGATCACAGGTGTGGTCCCATCCATCTAATGTAAAGTGCAGTCTCATCCTGCCTTGGTTTGCCTTGAGGTTGTGCAGAGGAAAGGAGAAAGGATGTTTAACCCTTTAACCTGCACTTGGTTTTGCTATTCAAAACTGCCCCCTCCTTTGTTATTAGTATTTTAAATGGGGGATGGCATATATATTTTAATAATGGTAATGACAATCTGGGAACTCATTTTGACTAATGAATCTGAGTCAGGGTGAAGGGATAAAACCCTCACCTTACCCTGCATGTCCCCCAAGGCAAAGGGAGGCTGCATGAGCCTGCAATAAGCATTTTAAGGCTTATTGAGCTCTGTCAAATGACTCACTAATAGTTAGAGATAGCTGACAAAATGAAGAAGAAGAAGAAGATATTGGATTTATATCCCGCCCTCCACTCCGAAGAATCTCAGAGCGGCTCACAAACTCCTTTACCTTCCTCCCCCACAACAGACACCCTGTGAGGTGGGTGGGGCTGAGAGGGCTCTCACAGCAGCTGCCCTTTCAAGGACAACCTCTGCCAGAGCTATGGCTGACCCAAGGCCATTCCAGCATGTGCAAGTGGAGGAGTGGGGAATCAAACCCGGTTCTCCCAGATAAGAGTCCGCACACTTAACCACTACACCAAACTGGCTCTCACTACACCAAATGAGCAGAGTATCCCAAGCTTGGACAAACCAGCAATGGCTGTGTGCCTCAGCTCCCAGGGGCAATTCAAACTGGAGTGTTGTTCGTGGTATAGTCTTTCCATGGGGCTTGTTCCACTTCAAAATATAATCGCCTATCCTCAAAATAAGTATGATTGCCTATCCACACTTATATGAAAAACTCCCAGGGGTGGAATTCTAGCAGGAGCTCCTTTGCATATTAGGCCACACACCCCTGATGTAGCCAATCCTTCAAGAGCTTACAAGGGTCTTTTTGGTAAACTCTTGGAGACTTGGCTACATCAGGCGTGTGTGGCCTAATGTGCAAAGGAGCTCCTGCTAGAATTCCACCCCTGAAAACTCCCCATGCATGGACAGCTAACGTTTGGGGTCTTTCACACAATATGAAGTGGAACAGTCTTGAGAGAGGACTATACCATTTTAAAACCAAATTGCACTGATATTTGTTTAATAGATAACCTATATTTTTGTTGGCTTACCATAAGCACGTATATAAAATATAAGCACAGACTAATGTCTGTTTACAGCAAGTGGACTGATTCCAATTTTAAATAACTACCCGTCTGGCAGCCTGTGGCACGGCATACATTTCTTATCATTCCCCCACTCTTGACTGCAAATGATTAACCCAGATTATGTGTGAGCAGGTGAGCTAATAAAAATTGATACACTCTACCACTGAGGCCATGGCCTCTCCCCACATAGAGGAGGAACAAGAGGGGGCACGGTGATCCCCTGTTATCCCTGACTAAACATACAAGCTCTGTTCACATAAGTGCCCACTCACTCCAGTGTTGGCACAGTGCCTACAAGTGTAAAAAATTTACACATGTTGGATCCATCCCCTTTATCCAGGATAGCTGGCTCAATGATACCCTCCTCTTCCTGCATGTTGATTCTGTACATGCGCATGTCACATGCACAAGGTGTGAATCTTGCTTATTTATCTGGTTCTGACTTGCTAGACTCAGCATGGACTGCTGCTTTCACACCCACTGCAACTAGCCCATTGAAATCACTGTATCCCTCAGAAGACACTACATGGGCATTCCCTTCATGTGATGTGTGACCCTGCCAGCTGAGTGTAGTGGGACTATGCAGGTCCTTAGGATGCTCCTGATACACATCATCACCCTCTCCTCTGAACTGGGCAATGCCTGGATTATCCACATGGGTTCACAAAACCCAGAACCAAGTCACAATAGAAATGACAGCAAGCATCCCACGCCTCAAGTGTTTGGCTGGTGGACGTCTGCATTGTGTGAATGGAACGCCACGGCCAGCCTAATGTCTGCAGATGAGAATGGAATGCCAGCTGAATGTTATTTAGCGGTATGCCTAACAGCATTTATCAAGGCAGAGGACTGGAGAGCTCACAGTGTTGGAAGTGGAGGACTTTGCCCTGTCAAACCTGAGAGATGGCACCAAAGAGTTTAGACAGACAGAGAGGTCAGGATATACAGAGCATCCTTTCCTCCCTGCTATCTGATACTTCCCTTTGAAGCAAAATGCTATTCTTTCCTCTCCCACTTCCTGTCTCGCACACACAATGAAGGTGCAACATCTCTCCATCTGGCACCATGGAGACTGGACATGCGGCTAGATTCCAACACCATCTAGTTAGCAAGAACAGGTAATTTATCCCTATCTCTCACCTGCACTATCATGCATAAACTTCCTTTAATAAAAGTTTTAAATCAGTCTTAGAACTAATTGCTGACTCTGTGCAGCTTTGTTAAGTCTGGGCTGCCTCACCTAACCCCAGCACTGCTGCATCAAAGCACTCTAAAAGAAGCCATATTGGATCAGGCCGATGGCCCATCCAGTCCAACACTGTGTCACACAGTGGCCAAAAAAACCAAGTCCCATCAGGAGATCCACCAGTGGGGCCAGGACACTAGAAGTCCTCCCATTGTGCCCCCCCAACCACCAAAAATACAGAGCTTCACTGCCCCAGACAGAGAGTTCCAACAATATGCTGCGGCTAACAGCCACTGATGGACCTCTGCTCCATATGTTTATCCAATCCCCCCTTGAAGCTGTCTATGCTGGCAGCCGTTACCACCTCCTGTGGCAGTGAATTCCATGTTTTAATCACCTTTTGGGTGAAGCAGTACTTCCTTTAATCCATTCTAACCTGACTGCTCAGCAATTTCATCGAATGCCCACGAGTTCTTGTATTGTGAGAAAGGGAGAAAAGTGCTTCTTTCTCTACTTTCTCTATCCCATGCATAATCTTGTAAACTCTGCTACTTTTACATGGTTCTCTGGCAGTTCCAAGTGCAGAAAATCCAACACACAGGAGGTAGCAATTGGATTAATGTCACACTGAGAAAGCACTTTTGAGCTCTCCTGAACACATGAAGATGCCATATGCTAGTCCAGTATACATAACATACATAGAGGTAGCCAACCTCCAGGTAGGACCTGGAGAGCTCCCAGAATTACAAAGGTTTTTCCAACTACAGAGATTACTCCCCCAGGAGAAAATAGCTGCTTTGGCTATCAGTGGTGATGTCTTTCTATATTAATGGAGACATGCTTTTCAGGTTGACAGCTCCAAGTTGAGAAATTCCTAGGGGTTTGAGGGTAGAGCCTGGGGAGGGTGAGGTTTGGGGGCAGAAGGCAACTCAGGAGGGATATGATGCCATAGAAACTACCCTTCAAAGCAGCCATTTTTTTCAGGGAACTGATCTTGGTTGTCTGGACATCAGTTATAATTCCAGGAGATCTCTAGGCCTCATCTAGAAGTTGGCAACCCTATGTTACCTTCTTGTTTTTACAGAAATTGCATTCTTACTGTACTGTAATTCTGCTCTTCAAGTTCTCTATATAAAACACAACTGTCCCTGCTAGTATGCCTTTAATGAGTAGATGAGGCTTTTCCCTACACAGAGAGAAGTGGAAACATTTTCCCTGCTAACAGTCTGTGCTTCTGGCTGTCTTGAATGGGGCAAGGGCACAGCCAATAAAATGGTGGCAAACGCTGTGGGCAGAATCTTGTAATAGCTCCCCCTGTCAGCTCCCTATTAAAAATGTATAATGCTCAAAGGTCAGTGAATTGAAATGATCATGTTCACTCGACAAAACAGAAGAGTTACTCCGCCTTTTGGAAAAGATTACTCTTCCTCAGTCTGTGAGAAAAGGCCTGTTTGTGTCGCTTCATAAAACTGCCTTTTTAAAAAAAAATGGAGAGAGAGAGAGGTGTTATAAAAATAAAACATTTTGTGCCCGTGACCTTTAAAATTCGAACACCACCTGTACATTTTGGCACCAGTAGACAAATACGGATGAACAGGATGGCTGGAAGGGTGTCATCTCACTCCTGTGGGAACCTGACTCAACAATAGCTGTCTGTATAAGTTTGCCTCAGCTTGTGAAAGATTTGGAACCGCAAAAGGGTCGGATGTCAGATGCAGGGTGTTCCTAAGCGTGTCAGCTGTCTGGTTTGACTCCCAGCCCAGGATTCTGAGGAAACTCCAGATTAAGTAATCTCAATTTTTAAAAAACACGGATTAATGTCAGGATTCTAGGTTTAATTCACCAGTGTTCTTCTCTGGCACCTGTTTTCATTTGAGGACATATGCTGTAGGAATTGACAGTAATGCTCTCGGACCTGAACAGAGTATACCTGTTACTACACCTCTGGACTTGTTTACATATTTTGCACATGCATATATGCAGGTCTACTACTGGAATTTTCTGATTTGTGCATACCAAAGTTTAATGCGCTTACAAAATGCATGTGTCACGCGTGATCACTCAATATGGCAATGATATATTGAAAGCACTGTGGGTAGCACTTGCTGCCAGTACACGTTTGTGGCACTCCCAGTACACGTGGACACAGTGGCTGAAAGGTGCTATGGAGAAAGTTTGAAAGTTGCCTTTATTGCCTAGTCATGTTAGAAGAAGTGGCTTTCCCTCACCAGTGACTTTGGTTGTTTGGAAGAAAGAGAATGCAGCTGTTTAATAAAGGACAGGGCTCTTTGCTGGGAGTCAGGGACTGCTCAGGGCCAGACAGGAGGTAGGGTTGCCAGGGCTAGACAAGAGGTAGGGTTGCCAGCTCTAAGTTGGGAAGTACCTAGAGATGTTAGGGGTGGAGCCTGAGGAGGAGGGTAAGGTTTGGGGAGGGGAGGGATTTCACCTTCCAAAGCAGCAACTTTCACCAGGTGAACTGATCTCTGTCACCTGGAGATCAGTTGTGAAACCCGGTGATCTCCAGCCATTACTTGGAAGCTGGCAACTCTATCTCGGCCTATAGCTGTATATTCAGTTTTACAGTTTATACTGCTGTTTTCCAAACTAGATTAGATCCTACAGACTGTGAAGGGCATTCTGGAACAGACCTCTCTTCTTGCCTTTCTAGGAATTGCCAGAAAATGTGCGCTTTTACCCTGGAGTCTCTGATGACTCTTAGAGAGAACTGACATCACTTCCAGGTTTCCCTTGAAATAATTTCACAGCGTCACCGATAGCTTGCGCTGTGTCCCTTGCCCCATGGGTCTCTTGCTGTTGTCTCTTGGTTGTAACTCTAGGATACAGCATGCCCGAAGCAATGACATCACCCAGAAGTGACATCATCATGACAACATTGGAGGCGACACTCTGAGCAGAACTCTATGAGGGGGGGGGGGGTGAGGTTTCGCTTCAACCATAGTGTTTGCTCAAAAACCAGCGTCCCCCTTCATGATGCCATCCCTGGAAGTGACATCATCACATCAGAGACATTGCATGACGATGTCACTGTTTGGGGGTGGGCTTTCTCCTGCTAGCCAGCTGGCTTGGCAGCAGATTGAAGCCTCGCAAAAGCAGAGGAACTTCTGCCAGAACCAGGGAACTGCAACCTTAGCTTAGTTACAAAGCTGCATAGAGTCACTCTTAAATTTGAAGACTAATAATAGTCTCTTTAGGATCTACATTCTATTATTTAGGAACTGCATTCTATATAGGACAGCTTAGAGACAGAGACAGTATTCTAGTCTAACTTACTATGGATGGATGCAGATGGTGAGGGAGCCATCTGCATCATGGTGCCAGGATGGAGACAACATGTCCTCCCTCTTTGTGTGTGCAAGGAGAAGTGTGTTATGGGAGAGGATGCAGGGCTTTTTTTTGTTGCAGGAACTCCTTTCATATTAGGCCACACACCTCTGATGCAGCCAATCCTCCAAGAGCTTACAGGGCTCTTCTTACAGGGCCTACTGTAAGCTCCAGGAGGACTGGCTACATCAGGGTGTTTGTGGCCTAATATGCAAAGGAGTTCCTGCTGCAAAAAAAGCCCTGGAGAGGAGGAATGGAATTACCCTGAGAGTAGCATTCTACTTTTCAGAGGAACAGTGGCAGAAGAGTAAATACAGGAGGAAAGGCTTAGTCTGCCTATCCAGCTGTCTGACTCTCTTGCCACACACTCTGGAGACTGAGACACAGGGCAGTGCCCAGTCCTTCACTTACAATATTAGAAACTCCTGATGTACCACTTTGACATAGGCTGCATATTTTCATCTCTCTTCAGGGTTTTTTTTTTTAAATTTTGTCTCTTGTTTGTGGATAAGCCTTTAGGTGAGAATTTGTCACTGTTTTTAATTCACCATAAAGGACTTAGTACAATGTAAGTACCATACGAATGAATAACAGCAATTGTAATCATGAAATAAACACCACTGCTGCAGGAGGTTTTCTGCCTATTACACGATACATAATCTGTGACTTCAGGGAAAGCATGCAAAACTGTCTGTGTGAATGATCCCTTAGAACCAGGAGGGCTTGAAAGCCGTGCTGACGTCAACCATAAAAAATCAATAAAGCTCTTATCTCATCTTTACTTCAGGCTGGGCCAAGCACCCATCTGTTGCCGATGACCTTTCAAAATGTGTGTGTGCGGGCATGCGTGTGCAAGAGAGAACAAACAGTTTAATATTTATTCTATGACAAGTACAAAGAGACAGTTTATCTGAGGCAAACAAATCCTGGGCAGACCACATTCAGCTTAATGACAAGAATAGAAAAGAAAAGAAACTGAATATAAACATTGGATAGGTGGGAGTTTAGCCTTGGTACAAGGCAGGGGGTTACCAAATACTTATTTATTAGGAAAGGAGGGGAAACTCTTCAGAAATGAAGAATATAGAGGATCGGCTTTTGTACTCGGACAGAAAGAGGCAGGGCTGGATTAACAATTAGGCCAAGTAGGCACTGGTCTATGGTCCCCATGACTTTAGGGGCCCCAGGCCGGCTCTCCCTCATTTCCCCCCTGCTTGCAGCTCTTCCAGCCTGCACACAAAGCCAGCAACTGAGCTGCTCTTTACCTGACTTGCCTGGTGCAGCTGCTGCTGGCATCACTAAGTTTACCTCTCTCTGCCTCTCTCCTGCAGCTTAGTAAAAACTGGAAGTGACAGTGGGTAGCTTTAGGAATCACTGGAAGAAGGTGATGACGACAACGACGACGAAGAAGAAGACTGAAGATTTATACCCCGCCCTTCTCTCTGAAAAGAGCCCCGTGGCGCAGAGTGTTAAAGCTGCAGTACTGCAGTCCTAAGCTCTGCTCACGACCTGAGTTCTATCCCAGTGGAAGCTGGTTCAGGTGGCCGGCTCCAGGTTGGCTCAGCCTTCCATCCTTCTGAGGTAGGTAAAATGAGTACCCAGTTTGCTGGGGGGAAAGTGTAGATGACTGGGGAAGGCAATGGCAAACCACCCCGTAAAAAGTCTGCCGTGAAAACGTTGTGAAAGCAACGTCACCTCAGAGTCAAAAATGACTGGTGCTTGCACAGGGGACCTTTCCTTTTCCTTTCCTTCTCTCTGAATCAGAGTCTCAGGGCAGCTTACAATCTCCTTTACCTTCCTCCACAACAGACACCCTGTGAGATAGGTGGGGCTGAGAGAGCTGTCCTTTCAAGGACAACTCCTGAGAGAGCTATGACCGACCCAAGGCCATTCCAGCAGCTGCAAGTGGAGGTGTGGGGCTGCACACTCAACCCCTACACCAAACTATAGAGTTTCCAGTGATTCCTAGAGCTACCCAGTATAACTTCTGAGTTTCTCCTGGAAGTGACATCATCACACTTATGGCATTGCTGTTTTACTTTTCTGTTTTTCCCTTTTCAGGTAATGGGAGCTCAGGGCAGGACATCTCTAGCCCCATCCAAGGGAATGGCATCCGTAGCTGATCACCCTGAGAAAAAAGGCCTTCCCACCACATGCCAAACAATTTTTTTGAATGCACAGGAATACACTTCTCTCTCACTTTTATGGGCCCCAACAGAAAAGAGAGAAAAAAACGATAGAAAGGGGAATTTCACTGCAGTTCTAAAGTCTACCTGCTTGACTGACTATAACAGGCACACGTTTAATTCCCTAGATAAATCTTCCATTGTTTTCTCCCTTTCTCATTACTGTTAGAGCCTATCACGTCCTGCACACTAACTTTTCAGAGTGATAAATGAAAATTCTTATAATTGCATTTCCATTCAGTAAAGCAAAGCTTGCACTGGCCCTGAGGAAAAATGAGCCATCATTCAGACATACCATTTAAAAAAAAATAGAGAGCGCGTGAGACAAGAGCTCTCTGTGTCTCCTGCCTCTTCTATCTCAGCTCCCAGAAGAGAAATCTTCCCAGTGTACTGTCTTGCAAAGACAACACTTTCATGTTTAAATCTGTCAGTCTCTCTGCATACCTATCATGTTGCTATCCTGTCATTCCTTCAAACAGCTCAGGTTAGTGTATATGAGTTTCCCTTCCATGTAATGCTTTTGCATTTCCTACAAGGCAAACAAACAAAAAGTCTGGATCCAGGGATCTGTGGACCCTCCTCCTCAGAATGGCATTAGCTTTATCAAAATCTCTTTCCCTCTCTGCTTCCTTTGAAATTCCTTGGATATTTTGCTGTGTGGAAAGCTCCAGATTGGCTAGAAACACTTCCTAGTCAAAAGCGGCCCCTGAGGCTTTCTAAATAGCATTAACAACATTCAGAAGAGACATACTGTGCATTTGAAAAGGTAAGGTTTCTTACAGCCTTTCCTGATAGGGTTGCCAGGTCTGGGTTGGGAAATACCTGGAGACTTTGGGGATGGATCCGGGAGAGGGTGGGATTTGGGGAGGAGAGGGGCCTCAGTATGCTTCAATGCCATAGAGCCCCACCCTTCAAAGCAGCCATTTTCTCCAGGGGCAAAGTAACCACAAAACCTCACCACGCTCAACGTTCTTGCTGAAATTTCTTATATAATAAATATTTGAATACAAAACTGCACAATTATTCTGTCTTTTATGTCTCTTGCATAGTATTACAATACAAAATTACAAAAATTTATAAGTCACTTGTATGTATAACAATGCTTTCAATGTATGTTACAACAGTACAATGACTCCAATTAGGGTTGCCAAGTTCCCCCACCATTGCAGAAGTGACATCATTGTGCCAGGGATGTTGTGCAGGGGATGCTCTAGGACTCACGATACACAATTCCTAGAGTGTCACACTGGAAGGAAAGGAAAGGTCCCTTGTGCAAGCACCAGTTGCTTCTGACTCTGGGGTGATGTTGCTTTCACTTTTTCACGGCAGACTTCTTATGGGGTGGTTTGCCATTGCCTTCCCCAGTCATCTACACTTTTCCCCCAGCAAGCTGGGTACTCATTTTACCAGCCTCGGAAGGATGGAAGGCTGAGTCAACCTTGTGCCAGCTACCTGAATCCAGCTTCTGCCGGAATCAAACTCAGGTCATGAGCAGAGAGTTCAGACCACAGTACTGCTGCTTTACCACTCTGCGCCACAGGGCCGCTGTCACACTGGAAACACTCTAGGATTTGTGATTAAACTCTATGGTACCACAGAGTTTTCAGTGCGAGTCCTAGAGCGTTCCCAGTGTGATGTCCCTGGTGTGACGATGTCACTTCTGGGTGATGCCATCACACCAGGGATGGCGCGTACCCATGGGGCTCTTTGGAGGTGGGGACCTCCTCGCCGGCCTGCTCCCTGCTGGCAGGTTGGGGCTCTCCCAGGTGGAGGATCCAATATACAAATTGCCTTGACATAAAACACATATACAGATACTTCACAATATCATTGCATCACAACATATACATCACTATTTTATATTCCTCCGAAAGGAATTTACTTTGCTACATAGTCCGTTTTTAATCTTCCTGAGGGGAATACATCATAATTCATCCAATGTCCTGAAGATCCGGTGATTAACTGGCTCCCTCAAGGTTGTCCCACCATAATCTTATTGCACCACTTTAATTCAAATTGTGTTAGCCAAATTCTTTAAACAAAGTGCAAAATGTACAGTGACATATTCAACATTTTGTTTTTACATTTTGTACATTTTGCACTTTATTTATAGACCCTGCAGCTTTCCTCTTGATGAGATTTGAAGGCACATATGCATTCAGAAACACAAACAGTTGCAAGGCGCTTCTAAATTTGCCGAGGTTTGAAGGTACATGGTGGCTGTTGGGGTGGGGCCATGGCCAGTGTGTCCATTAGGCAGCCTTAGGCGGCTGCCTAGAGTGCAGCCTGGGGGAGAGGGTGCCAGTTTTGGTCCTCCCCCCCCCTTGCCCCTGGCAAGGGAAATTTATGAGCTTGGCCAGCGGCGGTGGTGCAATTCTCACAGCACCCCCCCCCTGCTAATTGCCATAGCTCTGCCTTCCACTCTGTGTCTGTGCTTGAAGCCTGAAGCACGGATGCAGTGCGGGAGGCAGAGCTATGGCAGTTGGCAGCGGGGCTCACTGTGTGAACCACACCACTTCCGGCCAAGCTTGCCGTCACTGGGGGCGAGGGTAGAGGGAGGAGGAGTGCACCGGGCAGGGGTGGGGAGGGGTGCCGTGCCTGGGATGCTGGCCTTGTGCCGGCACTCTAGTGCCAGTGCTGGGTGGGGCTTTCCCAGCTGGCCCACTGGTTGGCTGTAGGGAGGAGCCTGAAAAGCCAGGGGATCCCCCTCCTAGACCTGGGGAGTGGCAAGCCTATCAGGGTTGCTACCAAAAAGGTAGGCAAGGGTGAACCACCTCAGTTCATCTCTTGCCTTGAAAACCCTGCAGGGAAAGCATAAATCGGCTGAAAGTTGATGGCACTTTCTGCTACCACACATAGAAATATGTTCTGATTATTTTTTCCCCTTTGCCCACTTAACTGTTCAGCTTGGTATAAATTAGCAGTCAAGGAATGTTATGTTTTGCATCTAAGACACTCAGAAAGTCAAGTGTCCAAGAGACGCAGAAAGTTGTAACCCTAGAAGCTTTAGGCCAGAGTCCAACATACGCCTTCAGCCTTGTGCTTTCATAAGAGGTGGGTGGGTGCAGACATCAGTTTATTTCCTTCTCTTTCTTTTAAAGCACAAAAAGGCATTTGTCTAGATTTATTCATGGGGAGCTTTATTTATAGACTTCAGTACCAGTGCTGCACATTACAAGAAAGCAAATGCATTGATCTGTCATAGCAAAATCATCAAAAAGGTCTTGGGTGCCTTCAGATTTTTTTCTGGGAAAAGAGGTGCCGGAATTCTCAGGAAGGAAATGAAGGAGAAACACACAGGTGCCTCTCATGAACTTTTAAATGTTTTTTTGAGAATTTTGTGTCCACAAAGAGGTTCCAGAACTCCATTCCACTGCATTCCCCCAGGGAAAAAAGCCCTGGGTGCTTTAAAGACCAGGGCCCTGATGCAGTTTCAATGATATGCAACAGATCAATGCAGTTGCCTTCTTGTAATGTGCAGCATTACAAGTCTTTATAGCAGGGGTGACCAAACTGTGACTTAGGAGCCACATGTGGCTCTTTCACACATATTGTGTGGCTCTTAAAGCCCCCACCGCCCCATCAGCTGGCTTGGAGAAGGCATTTATCTCTTTAAATCACTTATCCCAGCCAAGCCAGCCAGTGGCTTGGAGACTGCATTTAAAGTTAAAGTTGCTTTCTTTCTACCTCCCACCCTCCCCCATCTATTTGCTGCCTTCCTTGCTTCCTGTCTTGTAGCTCTCAAAAATCTGACATTCACATCTTGCAGCTCTCAGGTATCTGACATTTATTCTATGTGGCTCTTATGTTAATGGCAAGTTTGGCCATCCCTGCTTTATAGTAAGAAGACTCTTTGGCTCTGCAGTTGTTTGAAGCAAACAAACTGCTCTAACGACAGTAACCCAAAGGCCATGCTTACTAAAATCACAACAAATCCCCCCAGCTCCTCAGCCCTCTCCTTAACTTTTGCTTTTTCTGTAGTCAGATGTGTAGGCTGATTGTTGCTTTTGTGGAGCAGTACTGACACCAAGTGGCAATTAGGAAAACTCTGCAATGCACTCCGCTCAATAAGGAATCTCAGGGATAAATTTGTCTTTGATCTTGGAACCTACCGATTCCTGTTTTGCACTTTGCCAAGTGGTACAACATTCCAGAGCAGCAGTGCTGGATTAAACGCTGTGGAGGCCCCTAGGCAGTCAAAATCTTGGGGGGCCCCTCACAAATTATCTCAGAGTTGGAGCATCTGCCCTGCTGCCCATGGCCCCCGCTGCAGCCTGCAGGCACCTTCTCAAAAGCCCCTTTGACAAAACTGTGGGGGAGAGGCAGAGAGAGGCAAACTTGGCAATGATGGCAGCAGCAGCCACACCAGGCAAGCCGGGCAAGGAGCGGCTCAGTTGCCAGCTGGCATGCAGGCTAGGAGGGCTGCAAGCAGAGGGAAAACCCGGGGGGGGGGCAGCCCAGAGCCCCTCAAGGCATTGGGGCCCATAGGTCAGTGCCTACTTAGCCTAATTATTAATCCGGCCCTCCAGAGCAGGGTCAGTGACCTAGACAATAGGGAGAATACAGAAAGTGTTTTAAAATATCTGCTTTATTAGAGGGGGGAATCTACATTCAGGAAGCACTGAGCAAACAGGTATATGGGTATGAAGAGTTGGCGTTAGCATCACCTCTGATGTTTCCAAACTTGCTTCTGATAGCCAGAAATAGTGTTGCCAAGTCAAATTCAAGAAATATCTGGGGACTTTGGACGTGGAGCCAGGAGACTTTGGGGGTGGAGCCAGGAGTGAGGTTGTGACAAGCATAATTGTACTCCAAAGGGAGTTCTGGCCATCATATTTAAATGGACCGCACACATTTTAAATGCCTCCCCTACATTGGAGATAATGGAGGATAGGGACACCTTCCTTGGGGGTTCATAGAACTGGACCCCGGTCCAATCTTTTTGAAACTTGGAGGGTGTTTTGGGGAAAGGCACCAGATGCTAAGCAGCAAATTTGGTGCCTCTACCTCAAAGAACAGGTCCCCCCCAGAACCTCAGATACCTGTGGATCAATTCTTCATTATACCCTATGGGAATCGGTCTCCATAGGGAATAATGCAGTGCCCAGCAAACATTCCCTTCCCCCCTCTGCTTTCTGATGACCCTGAAGCAGGGGGAGGGCCTCCAAACCAGGGGATCCCCTGCTCCCTACTGGGGATTGGCAACACTGGCCAGAAACCAGTTGGGCTTCTCTTCCAGTGAGCTCCAAAACCACATACTTCTTGCTGAAGTCAAATGGCACAAACTGGCTCCTTCATTCCCAGCCACCTTTACTTATATCCTTGTATCCTGCTTTTCTCCCCAATGGTGACCTGAAGCAGCTGACAACATCACTCTTGCAACCATCATTCTCTTTTCCACCATCTAATTTTCACAGAAACAACCAGGAGAGGCTGGAGATGCACAGGAGCCAACTCTATGAGATAGATAAGGCAAAAAAGGTTGGCGAGAGGGAGAGTGTCTGGCCTATGGTGAGCTTCCATAGCAGAGTGAGGATTTGAACCTGGGTCTCCCAGATCCTAGTCCGATGCTCTAACTACAACACCCCAGCAGCTCTTACCTTTCCTGATAGATGGATGTTGAACTTTCCATTTTGCTTTGGTGTGGCTATTCCAAATGTGTGGCTACCAAATGCTATTGCCCATCAGGATCCAACTGTAATTGTATGATTTTTCTTTTTAACTTTTTGCAACCCATGTCGAGGGGCCATTTTATTGAGCCAGACCAAAAACCGAAATCAAACAAAACCTTGACAAGTAAATAAATGTATATGCTTCACTGCTGTGCGCCATATGATAGAAAACTTAGGGTATTTATACACTGTCAGTCTATGCTTGATTAAAGCTGTTTTTTAGAAAACGTATTGTGGTTATGATGAATTCAAGTTGTAATTGCACTGCATTGGCATTTTAATTGATTGTTTTGTGAGCCGCCTAGAGTATAAGAGAGACAAAGTTAAAATGTACACTGTCATGTTTTCCCCAAAGAACTCTAATCATGGTAGTTCAGCAAAGGTGTTAAAATGGAAGGATTCTCAATCAGAGAATGACTAGCATTCCCCTCACATCACAGAGCTGGCATTTCAAGAGAGAGAGGATGACCATCCATCCAGTTTGGTGTAGTGGTTAAGCGCGCTGACTCTTATCTGGGAGAACCGAGTTTGATTCCCCACTCCTCTACATCACCTGCTGATGTGACCTTGGGTCAGCCACAAGTCCTCTCAGACAGTGGCAGACTGGGTCTAAAAATACTGGTTGCCAGGAGACGTAGGGGGCCCACCTGCAATTGTAAGGCTATCATTTAATTTGTATAAGAAATAAAATTTTCAAAAAAAAATACATAAGTGGAAAAAGGTACAATTAAAACTTTTGTGAAATAAATGTATATATGTATTTAGTAACTGCAGTGCACGTATACTGCACATACTACAGGCAGTATACAGTAGATGCTATAAATACAGATTGCATTTTCTCCAGGGGAGCTGATCTCTGCCAGCTGGAAATCAGTTGTAAAAGAGGGAGATCCCCAGGCCCCACCTGGAGACTGGCAACCCTAAATACAATGTAAATTTTAGCTGCATTACAGTAATAATATTGGGACTTCTATTATATTTTGAAGCTACTAATGTTTAAGAGAAGCCCACTTCATCAGGGGCCTACAAGGCTCACTTGCCATTGGGTGAGCTGACACTCTGGCCAGTCCACTACTGCTCTCAGAGCTTTTCTGCTCAAGAGGAGTTATGGAAGAGGTCTCTCAGCCCCACCTACCTCACAGGGTGTCTGTTGTGGGGAGGGGAAGGGAAAGGAAATTGTAAGCCACTCTGAGACTCCTTTGGGTAGTGAAGGGAGAGTTATAAATTCGATATCTTCTCTCTCTTCTTCTTCAGTTTAAATCTGTTGTATTGATCAGATCTTACAGAGGAAGGCCCAGTCTTCATTACACAAGAACCGATCAGAAGCACCGTTTTCAGTACTAGGACCCAACACAGAATCTATGCAGTTATTCATACGTTCTCATTAATCTCTGACTGAAAAAAAAATCAGCCTCTACTAGAGTCTTGCTCAGCCACAAGTTGTGCCCATTCTGCTGAGATATTCTAGAATATAGAAGGAATTGTCCCTATAACTGGCAGGATTTATGTCATGCCCTGGGATACATGTCTTCCTTAATGATGTATATTCATAATATCCACGTTACAGCCCTGTTGAGGAGATACCACTTCAGACTGCAGGCAAGCAACTGTATGCTAGTAAAGATGTGGGTCTGGAACAGGGACTGAACAGCAGTGAAGACTCTTCCATGCAGTATTCTTGATATGACTTTGTAGAAAGGCAAACTCAGACCCCTAAGGAGGAATTCTGTGTAACTCTGAAAGTTGGCTTATTATTTTAAGAACCAGAAGGTACGAATGGATGGCGGATGTCATGTTAGTTTAACTCAGACTTGCAAGCAATTAACAGACTGCATTTGTTACCTTATGACACTCTCACCATCATTTTCCCATTCTGACATGTTACTGTTTTATTGGTTTCCCATGCAAATGCTATCCAGACCAAATGTTCTTTCAATTTGTTAATTTCACTGTTTTGCCATTGGATTCTAACTTTGTACCACTTTGCATTCTTAATGAATGCAGTTTGGTGTAGTGGTTTGGTGTAGTGGTTAAGTGATTAAGTGTGCAGACTCTTATCTGTGAGAACCAGGTTTGATTCAACACGCCTCCACTTGCACCTGCTGGAATGGCCTTGGGTTAGCCATAGCTTTCATAGGAGTTGTCCTTGAAAGGGCAGCTGCTGTAAGAGCTCTCTTAGCCCCACCTATCTCACAGGGTGTCTGTTGTGTGTGTGTGTGTGGGGAAGGGAAATGAGATTGTGACCACTCTCTGAGACTCTGAGATTCAGCGTATAGGGCGGGATATAAATCCAATATCTTCTTTTTAACCACTGCCCACCAGCTAAATGTAGCTCTGCTCACTGTACCCCATTCCATTGTCTGAAGAAGTGTGCATGCATACAAAAGCTTACATTCTGAATAAAACTTTGTTGGTCTTAAAGGTGGTATTGGACTCTTACTGTGTTCTGATGTCACTCTGTAAGCTTAGAGTTTTTTGTATATGCCAGAATAAAAAGTTGCCAACTCTGACCTGGGGGAATTTCTGGAGATTTGGGACCAATGCCCAGGGAGGCAGAACCTGGGGAGGGGACTAAGCTCAGCAGGAATGTTATGCCATGGAACACGGTTTCCCAAACTTTTGCAATCTGTGGGCACTTTTGGAATTTTTGACACAGGGTGGTGGGCACAGCCAAAAAATGACTACTGCAGCAGGTGGAGTCATACCCGTACAGGAAGCCCAAGTGCAGGAGAGAAGAGAGGTAATTAAAACAAACTGGAGAAGAGGAGTAAGAGAAAATAAAACCAATATTGTGTTGGCAGCTACCACTGAAACCATGTTATTTAAATCTCCATAGTCAATCAGATCTCCATAGGCCAATCAAAAGCCATGCTGGGTAAGAGCTCCACCTGGTCCCACCTAGCCACTTCCTAGAACTTTTGGAGGCCATCAAGAAAGTTGTCGGTGGGCTCCATGATGCCCTCAGGCACCACATTGGCCATTTCCTCAAGGGGAACTGATCTCCATAGTCTGGATATTGCCCTATGACATAGTGACTAGAATTCTGAATGCTGTGTTCTTTCCCTGTGATGGACATCTGAAAGGCCGCCTGAACTTGACTTGGCTGCTTTCTTTTGAGCGTATTGTCATTCACATTCTAGGAGAATTTCTTTCTTTCTTTTTTTAAAACAGCCCTGAAGTTTGCCGAGCTTCTAATTTGGGTTTCCTGTGCAACTCTTATAGCAAACGAGTTAATAAAGCATGCATTTTGTACTATGCTATTTGCAACGAAAATGCACCCTGTTATTTATAAAGCTATGAAGAGCCTTCACGGGCGTAGGCTGTGGTGGCAATCATCCCCTGGAGTAATTTGCTGTCTTTAATTAGATCTGCATCACATGGAGAGAACAGAGAACTCCAGCCTACTCTAGGCTTAGCTTGTGGGAAGAGACAGCCAGTCTCTGCTTTCATGGAAATAATGGACCCATCCAGGGCTTTTTTTGTAGCAGGAACTCCTTTGCATATTATACCACACACCCCTGATGTAGCCAATCCTCCAAAAGCTTACAAGGCTCTTGGTACAGGGCCTACTGTAAGCTCCAGGAGGATTGGCTCCATCAGGGGTGTGTGGCCTAATATGCAAAGGAGTTCCTTCTACAAAAAAAAAGCTCTGGACCCATCCCTTTGGAAGCCCAGTTCTATGTTCTGCCATGCTTGTCCCTTCACTTGTTTCATATTCTGCTGCTGAGCAATCACACCAAGGAGCATCCCCTCATGCTCTTACAGCTGTTCGTGAAAGTCGAGATATCTAGGGTGCACATCCTGGAGCTTCAGGAGAAGCTATACCAGCAACAGAAGTGTTCGAACGGTTGTTGCCTTTACTTATGACCAATGTTTCTAAGCTGTGGAGTCTTGTGAGCAAAAATTTTACTTTGTGAGCTGCTGCATAAATTAGTTTGCTCTAGGATCATTTTTCCTGAGCTGAGACAAAAAATGTTTGAGCTGAAGGCTAAAAAATTGTGAGCTAGCTCACACTAACTCAACTTAGAGGGAACACTGGTTATGACTAGTGCTTCATAAAATCAATTCCAGTTAATCTAATGACCTCCTGGGTCAGAAGAAGTTTGCAAACGTTGACCAGATCTGGGAGTAGCATCACCCATCATTGTCAGACCTTGGGAGAAACTTCACTGCAGCTTTTTGGTACAATTGAAACCTTCCCCATATGTAGGGCATTGGAATTTAGCCCTTTGGATGTACAAGTTCAACAGACCCTCTCTTTGTTGACTGTCATGTTACCGTTCCCAGTAATGATTATGATATGAACAATGACACAGAAACATTGTAGGACGGTGGCTCAGTGGTAGAGCATCTGCTTGGTAAGCAGAAGGTCCCAGGTTCAATCCCTGGCATCTCCAAAAAGGGTCCACGCAAGTAGGCGTGAAAATCCTCAGCTTGAGACCCTGGAGAGCCACTGCCAGTCTGAGAAGACAATATTGACTTTGATGGACCAAGGGTCTGATTCAGTATAAGGCAGCTTCATTTGTTCATATAAAACTGCAACGTGATATAAACATTTTATTATATTGCTACAAAGTTGGAATCTCTTCATCGTATTGGCTCTTTACAGCTGTGGATTCTTTGGTTGGAATATGAGCAACCATACCAGGCAGCATCTCTTCATATTGTTACAGCTGTTCATAAAAGCCCAGAGGTCTGGGGTGTGCCTCATGTAACCCAGAAAAGCAAATGCAGCTTACTTACCAGCCACAATGATAACCCAACAAGAGCCGAAATATTTTGTTTGTTCATCTGAAATATGTGTCTGCCCGCAGAGTGGTAAAGCAGCAGTACTGCAGTACTGTGGTCTGAACTCTCTGCTCATGAGCTGAGTTCAATTCCGGCGGAAGCTGGATTCAGGTAGCTGGCCCAAGGTTGACTCAGCCTTCCATCCTTCTGAGGTCGGTAAAATGAGTACTCAGCTTGCTGAGGGGAAAGTGCAAAAAGACTGGGGAAGGCAATGGCAAAATCACCCTGTAAAAAGTATGCCGTGAAAATGTTGTGAAAGCAGCGTCACTCCAGAGTCGGAAATGACTGGTGCTTGCACAGGCGACCTTTCCTTTCCGCCTGTGTATATTTCTGAGCTATGCCTTATTTATATATTATTGAGTTATTGTTGTATTTTAACTGTTTTATTACGACTGTGATCCGCCCTGAGCCCGTATGGGAAAGGGTGGAATATAAATCAACCAAATAAATAATAAATAAAATAAATAGATAGATAGATAAATCAGTTTTTTTCCTTGTTTGCGACCATTAAAAGAAAGATGATTGTCAAACATTCAACACTTGTCCAATGGGCTTCCTTAGGGTTGGTGGAGGTCACACATTGGGTGGGATACTTAATCAATTATCTTTAGGGGGATATTTGGATGACAAGATGCGAATGGCAGTGAAAAGAGCTATCTTGTCCTCTCCAGCATTTCACAGCAGAATCGTGGGACGTGATGGGCACATTCCTCTCCTCATATCAGATATCGCCTGAACTTTCAGCCTGCTGAATTCATTTACTCTGCAACACTTTTTTTAAAAAGCTAAGAAGGGGATTGCTCTTTGAATCGGTGCTATGCTAGGAAAACATGATCGTCCTATGATCTGTTATCAGTAGTTTAAAGAGAGCTTCACATGCATGTGAAATGGTAAACTGTGTATTACGTGATGCTTTAATGTTCATGTCTGTGTACTGACACACATGCACATTAGAGGCACGATGCCTCTGTCCATTCACTCAGAGATTTTTACTTTTAGAGACTTTTGGCAAGGGAGATGAATTTAGGAAAATTGTAATATTGGCAGCTTCCGCTAATAATCTTGGAGCCAGTCTTTCCCCAATTAAGATACATTTGAAGGACAGGTTTCAGAAAATTTGGACTGTCCTAAGTAAATAGGGAAACTTGGAGCATTTGACACCACAGTAGATCTTCATCCTTGTTGAGCCTGCAGGAACTTTTGGAATTTTAAGGATCAGTAGTGGCCATTACCACAAAAAGCCTTCCATGGAGCAAGACAGAGGCTGTTTCTACACTTGACAGAAGATCCTCTCTCGGTGCGTGTTGTGTATGCAGATGCTCTTTACCAGTGTTCCTACCTGGCTCATTGGAGCCTAAGGACTGAGCTTGGGGACTTTTGAACAATGGGCAGTAGAATCCAAATCCCTGCTGCCAAGGTCCAACCAGAAGCCCCCTGCTGGTTCAAACGATCCAATGGCATTCTAGTGCGGGAATCCAGGACTGTATATAGTTGGCCCCATTGGCCCAGTTAAGCAGTCTTGTAGTTCAGCCGTTACCATGCTGTAACTAATAAAGGGAGCTATGATCGCTGCAATCCCGTCTCCTCCTTGCATTGAACCCCCTATATTATAGCGCACCTTTAAAATGTTCATCTACATTGCATACCTCCGTCATTTCTGTCTTGCTTTACATTATCTTAAGTCATCTATACTCATTTTCTTGAATTGGCACCGAAAATGGTTTCACCTCAGAGTTGCTCCTCACTTTACAAGAGTACTTTTGAACAGGAGTTTTCTGTAGGTGGATTCAATGCTCATAAAATCAGAATCAATCCTGAGTGTAGAAACAGCCAGAGTTACCAGCAGGCCTGGATAAAAATGTCCTCTCTCTTAAATAGAGGGTTGTTAATGTGTGGAAATGGGCAAATGGAGGTAAACATCACCTGGTAAATATCATCCTATGAAGCCTCTATTAAAGGATGGCATTTTTCTTCAGACAATTGGCTGCCCTGGGGTAGGGCAACTCACAAAATGTTGGTAGATACCATAGATAGGTTCCCAGCCAGATGTCCTCCTATGAAGGAGGCATCTGATTCTTAATGGGTGCTCCCTGCACATGCAAATGTTCTGAAGCACCTCTTGAACTGAGGAGGCAGAGGAAAGCTGTGACTGGATCTTTGCTATGGGGAAGAGCAGATGTTTCATTTCAGTTTCCTAAGAAAGGGGAGGGGTTGCAGCTTCTATGAATCAGGGAGAGGTTTCCAGTTGAGACATAAGGAAAATTGTGGCTTGGATTCCATCAAAAATTTTATGAGTGGAGAACAACTTCTCTGCCTCTCTCTCTTGCTGAAGCCACAATGCCTCCCCCAGTGCTGTTCCTGGGGTCAGGGAGCCCAAAGAACAGCAAGAGAGAGGCAGACATGCCCAGTGGGAGAAGGGAATAGGTGACTCCCCCTGCTGAAAGACCAACTTCTTTCTAACCCATAATTTAAGATCCTCTTCTCAAGCTCTGTTTTCTGGGCCTTCACCTGAAGACAGGTAACAACCAAAGATATCCATCCATTTTTGTGTCTTTATTATCTGTTTCTCACCTGAGAACTACTCTGTGACTTAACTTGCTGTACATTGGTTGTATGGCCCAGTTTGTTTTTATGCAGAGCGTTTTATGGCTTGTTTTCTATGTTTTATAATTTTATTGTACTGCTTTACTTGTGATCTCCAGAGACATAGCGTATGTTGTGATTGAGAGTTGCAGAATCCCTTAATTAAGACTCAGTGATGCCCCAATAACATTCTTTCTCTGGGAATAAAACTATGAATTTTGCAGATTGCAGGCTTGGAGGAGATCAGTTTCCTCCCCAAGCCATTGGTGACCAAAGAAACCGCTGTAGAAATGCTTACCACAGAATCTATCCTCTGTGGCCAGATGTTTGACTGATGATTGGAAATATTCCCTGCCACTTTCATCTCTTTACTGTCTTCCCTTCTGTCTGAGTCAATTTGAACTTTCTAAACCAGATAGCCAAGTACCAGCAATATTAACAAATGCTGTTAGTTTTCCTATTCATTTCCCCTGCAATGATAATAATGAATGGGATTTTGTTGTTATGACAATAAAGGTTTTTGGATTGGAATGGGATTTTGTTTCATTTTTTTTTAAATGAGCAAAGGTGTGTCCTGAGTCCATTTTCTGTCTCTTGATTTTATTCATATTGCCGTTTTCTACTCATCTTGTTTGTGGTTCATTTTTCCTGATTTCACACAAAACAATAATTCATTTCCAAAGTATGGTTCTCCTCCTCAATGGCCATTCTCTCTTGCCAATTTGCCTTTTTTCAGGAAATGACATCTTCTGTTTCCCTTTCAGTTCCCTTGAGTAATAGAGACCAAAGCTTAACAGATGAATTAGAAATGACAGGCTTCAAGGCCTAGCCAAATGGTTCTGAGTATTGAACTTCCTCCGGCCTCTTATGTCATCTTGATTAATGACCGTATCAGGCGGAGAGCACTTTTATCACAGGATTCTTGACAGGGCAGACAACATGTCATTATTAAAAAGGTGCCTGAGGCCCCCTGGGTAGGTGTTTGTCAGCAGACAAAGTCTATTCCCCAGGGAATTCTGGTTGTCATGGGCATTTCAGCTTCTGCTTGGACAGGTAACCAACAAGATTATTCTTGAGCTACATGTCCCCAGCTGGTCTGGTGTCCAAGATTTTCTCTTTCTTAGCATCTGAAAATGTTTTTTTTTTTTTAAAAAACCCTTTTATACACCTGATTTATTGCAACAGTTTCCTAACAGATTTTAAGCAAAGAGAGAATGCATGCATTAGATCTGAATGTAGTCAAGAATCTGCACAGAAATTAATAGGAGTTTATTATGTAGTTTGGTCCTTAGTTATATTCCGAAATAAAACTGAGTCGGGGAAACCTTTTGAAAAAACTTTTCTCTCTGTGTTGTGAATACCTCGACTCTCCTTCCCCTCATTCTTCTTGAGAAAGAATGTCCCTCTTCACTTCTTAGTCCAAATCGGTTTTGACACTTCCCTGTGGACTCGCCATTGTGTTACTCTTCCTCTGCTGCTCAAAATGTGTGATGCATAAACGTGTGATTATTCTGATTTTAGTGTAATAGAAATGTCTGAATATATTTTCCTTCTCGGGCTGCACAATGAAAGGGAATTGTTTTTCCAGAGTCTGGAGACCTCAAGAGATGGATGTTTACTGATGGATCACAGTGAAGGGGTGGCAGCTTACGTTGCAGGTACTTATTTAAGCTTCCTTGATGGATTGTTTCCACCAATAATTGCCGGGGGTATGTCAGTTTAGAAAGCCATTACGATTTCATTTTCTCCTCGGTCCTTTCAAAATATTTAGTTTCCTCTCCCAACTGCTTTCTTAAGGGTTTTCAAGTGCCCAGCATGATGGAAATTTTCTGTGACAACCATCCCACTACATTATGCTTTTATATAAAGAGAAGCAGCAGTAGTGATTCACTCTAGTTCCATTGAACCTTTGCTATATCTTTGTGTCGTTGTTGTCGATCTTCCAGCTGGGTTGGGCAAGAGTCATAGATCTAACTAAAGTCCCAGATCTCATTTACAAGCTGCCATCTTGTTTAGTTTGTCCTTTTAAAAGAAGAATATCGAGAAAAGCACGCCAGAGAGAATCCTTGCTGGCAAGGAGGAGGTTGTATCCCATGTTGCCTGGCCTCTAACCTGAGTCCGCACAAATTTAGCACCACCCCCTGGTTTGGATGGGGGAGGGAAGCAGCATGGTATAGCCTGTCCTCATCGGACCTCAGAAGCTAAGCAGGATTGGTATTTAGATGACAGACCACCAAGAAAGACTCTGTAGAGGAAAGCAATGGCAAACCACCTCTGCTTCTCAATTGCCTTGAAAGACACGAGGTGGGGGTCGCCATCAGTTGGTTGCAATTTGACAGTCATTATGTATGTATATAGCTAGCTATGCAGGGCAAAGACACAGCTGCAAAGGGAAGGAAGTGGCAAAGATTATCAAAATAGTTGACAAGGAAGGAAGGAAAGAAGGAAGGAAGGAAGGAAGGAAGGAAGGAAGGAAGGAAGGAAGGAAGGAAGGAAGGAAGGAAGGAAGGAAGGAAGGGCGGGCCTTTTCTACCTGTGCCATCAAGAATAAAAGATGGCTAAATTTTGGGAGGAACGTGGCATGGAATAGCCTGATCTATGTCAAATCTTGAAAGTTATGTAGGGTTGGTACTTGGAAAGGAGACCACCAAGGAAGACTCTGCAGAAGAAATCAAGGCAAACCACCTCCACTTCTTCCTTGCCTTGAAAGCTCTTTGCTCAGGGTGGCCATAAATCAGTCACGAATTGATGGCACTTCCATATATACTTGTTTGGATTCAGCCCACTTTTTCTTTCAATCTCCCCTAACCTTTAGCCCCCATCCCACATCCAGGTGCCATCATCTCCATCTTAGCATTTTGGGGTGCTTCTTCCTTTTTTTTTTTAAACCTAGTTGAACCCTATTGGATTAGATGGAGAGCCAGCAGACTATAGCAATTAGAACAGAAGGATCAAAGAGAAACAGGCTGGAATTTCCTACTCTGCCATGGACCCTTCCTGTGCTACCTTGGGCCACATAAACTGATTCCCCACTAGGCTTGTTCCAGCATTGGAGCTCTCCTCCCCCCCCCCCCCCGATGCTTCTGTCCAATTTTACACAAGCTGCCCTGGGGCTGCAACTTGCCTCACCTCTTTCCTGTGGCAAGCAGAAACCAGTTTTCAAAGGATCTTGTTTGCTGCAGGAAAGAGGCAGAGTGAGTCGTAGCCCCAGGGCAGTTTGTGCAAAGTCAGACAGAAGTGTCGGAGGGGAAAAGAGTGACACCAGAAAAAGCTTAGTGGGGAGTTGGTCTCAGTTTATCTCTCCACAAAACCTATTGCACAGAAAAGTTGCTGTTTAGGATAACATGGGAAAGGGCAGAACATTGTTGTCAGCTGCTATGAATCTGATACTGGTGTTTATTAATGCCAGTTCCATCAATAATAAGATCGCTACTCTGTGAGATTTTCCCGTGGAGCAGCAGGTGGACCTGGCATATATGATGGAGACCTGGGTGTGGGAAGGCGACACTGTTACCTTGAACCAGCTTACCCCGCCTGGGTTCTCTGCCCTCCACCAGTCTTGGACAAATGGGTGGTGGGGGAGAGGGGGGAGTTGCTGTGTTTGTCCGGGATTCCTTTTCTTTCAGGGCGCTTCCTGCCCCCAAACAACGCCGGCATTGAGTGTGTCGGCCTAGTATGGGAAGCTGAGGAGAGTTTGGCAATCTGGGTGGTGTACTGACCACCTGCTGCACTACCAGAAAGCCTGCCTGCCCTGCTGGATGCTGTGTCCGCCTGGGCATTGGACTTCCCCAGGCTATTAGTTCTGGGGGATTTCAACGTCCATGTTGATGACGCAGCATCTCAGCAGAAACAGGACTTGGTTTCGTCCATGAAGACATTAGGACTCAGCCAATTTGTATCGGCTCCCATGCATCAGGCCAGATTTGATCTTTGGGGCAGGTATATTACCAGATCTGGTGAAGGCAGAGCCAGTTCCATGGACAGATTATTATGCCCTGAAAGCCTGATTAAACCTGAAACTTCTCTCCTGTTTAGGCAGTGAGTGGATTTATGCTCGCCCGTGGAGCCAAATGGACCCAGAATGGTTTCAGGAGGCTCTGTGGGATCCGATGCCCCCTGGTGGGTCATTGAATGAACTAGTGAAGGACTGGTACTCCTGGTTCTCTACTGCCATCGATGACATTGCTCCCCAGTGCCCTCTTCATTGTCACACCAAAGCTGCCCCTTGGTATACCGTGGAGCTGCTGAGGATGAAATGACAACTTAGATGGCTAGAGCGAGTGTGGCGATGTGCTCGTGATGAAGAGTCAATAACCTCTTATAGAACGTTTATGAAGGTCTATGGAAGGGCTATGAAGTCTGCTAAGAAAGCATTCTATGTGGTCTCCATAGAGTCTGTGAAGTCATGCCCAGCCCAACTATTTAGCGTAATTCGGTCATTAATAGTTTTGTCTTTGGGCAATCAAAATGGTAGAGAATTGGATATTGGCTCTGGGGCCTTTGTGACATATGTCGCAGATAAAATCCTGACTCTCTACCAGATCCGCTACAATTGATACAGGATGTGAGCTGGAAGCCCTTTGGCCGTCTTCTGGTCCTATATTGGACTGCTTCAGCGGGCTCTTGCCAGAGGATGTGGACAGGATCCTGGCTGCAGTAAAGCCTACCACTTGCCCCCCTGGATCCCTGTCCATCCTGGCTGATGAAAGTCTGCTGCGATTGTATCAGGGACTCTCTGGGTGATATTGTCAACTTGTCCCTTTCAACAGGGACCTTCCCAGAGAAATTGAAGGATGCAGTGGTTCATCTGCTTTTGAAAAAAAACATCACTAGACCCTGGGGTCTTGGCCAACTACCGTCCAGTTTTGAATTTACTGTTTCTGGGTAAGGTAGTTGAGAAAGCGGTGGTGGAGCAGTTACGGGTTTTCCTGGATGAGACACACACCTTGGACCCGTTCCAGTCCGGCTTTTGCCTGGGCCATGGGACGGAGACTGTCCTAGTCGCTCTCACAGATGACCTAAGATGGCATCTGGATCAAGGTGGGTCAGCACTGCTGATACTTCTTCATCTGTCAGCAGCATTTGACACATACGGTCGATTACGACCTTATGACCCACCGCCTCGCCGTCGCTGGAGTTCAGTGGTGGCCTTACAATGGTTTTCCTCCTTTCAACAGGGACAAAGTGTGGTGCTTAGCGAGCAGACTTCCTTGCGGCATCCACTTATATGTGGAGTGCTGCAGGGAGTCATTCTCTTGCCAATATTATTTAAGATCTATATGTGCCTCCTTGCCCAGATTGCAAAGGTTTTGGGCTGGGTTGCCACCAGTATGCTGATGACACCCAGCTCTACCTGTTGATGAGTGACCAATCAGTCGCTGCCCCTGACCAGTTGTCTGAGGCATTGGGAGCCGTGGCTGGGTGGTTACAACAGAGCCGGCTGAAGCTGAACAGCTAAGATGGAGGTCCTGTACCTGACTGCCTGAGTCGGGGGACCCCTTAAAGCCAAGAAAAAAACCTGGTTGGTTTTCCTCTGCAGTGCTGGTGGAGTTCAGTGTGTGCTGCAGAGGATCGGGGACTCTGGGATGGCGTGAGTGCGGAGGGGACATCTGCCCCCCGCCCCTGCTGAGAGCTGGTGCCCTAGGTATTTGCCTAGTTTGCCTACTCCCACACACCGGCCATGGCTGTAGGAGAAGACTTGGTGATGTCTGTTGATGTGGGACTATAGCTGCCAGTCCACTGTATGTCATGTCCTTTTCATACTGCCAATGAAGTGGCAATACAGAAGACTTCTTCTACCTGTTCTGTCCATACACCCAAGACTTCAGGAGTGCTACATGGCAGGTGAGAGAGAAGGAAGATGGAAAGGCTAGCAGAGTCTTGTGTTTCATTGATAATTTATAAGAACAGAGCAAATCTCTGGGGTATGTCCTGACAACTCTTTCTAAGAGGAAGATAAGACAGCATTGTAGAACCTCAGCTAGGACATCAGTTAAAAGAGCAGCCTTGAGGGAAGCTATTAATGACTTTTCAGTGCTTTGATCAGGCCTTGTCTTTGATGTTGCCAGATCCTTCCCTGACTCTGCCTCCAACCAGTTTCCTCAACCAACTTTGTTTTCAGTGAACAACAGGATTGTGCATTTCCATACAACAAAATGGAAGAAGGGTCAGCGAGGTTTCATGGAGTAATAAAGCAGGAAGTGCAAGATGGGTAGCCTTGCTCCAATCCAGTCAAAGATAGAGTTACCATCTCTCAGTTAGAAGCACCTAGACCTTATGTCTTCCCTGGAAGCTACACCCTTCTCACCTGAAGACTCATGTTCAAGAGACATGTGCCTGGCTATAACCACTAAGTGATGAGGAAAGGGCTTGGATTCAGTGTTGAAACAGCAATGAAGAAAAGGCATAATTATGCTAACATCTGTTTTTAAGAAGCTTCTGTAATCCAACCCTCCCCAGTAGGTTTACAGAAGAGATGGGTAAAAAGTAGATTATAGACTGCTGGTAAACCGCTTGACAATCTCCTTCCACTTACTGGTTGCTGGGTTTCTTGTGAAGAGTACTGGACCAAGTAGACCATATTCTCACCCTGCAGAACCGTTATGGTATTAGCAAGCCAAGAGCACGTACTTAATATGACCCAACAAGGATCAATGGTACCCTAAAAGATGCTGTGGATGGGTATTTGTTTTGCAAAGTGTAAAACCCTGGATTAGAAGCTCTGGCATCACACACAGACTCACTCATCCGTGATACTCCTCCCTTTGGAAGAGCGTCCTCCCTATTGTGAATGTCAACCACCCACTCCCATTTGCCTGCATCTTAGCTTAGATACTGGAGAATTCTTGCAGAGCTTCTGTTACTGTTGACATTCTGGGAGAGGGGATCAAAGAATCATTTGCTTGCGGCGTGTGCATCCAAAAGCAGTTGAACTGCCTAATGGAGCAGGGAGTCTTTGGGATCAGGGGCTACGTTGGGCTATAAACTGCATTTTAGGAGCCAGATTAAGCTCCTGGCTTGCCAGTTACCCACTGCTGACACAGGCAAATTGAAGGCACGTTTGCAGTATCAGGGCATCAGCATCCCCAGGCAGGAAGAATATCTTCAAATAAAAGAACAGAATGCCTATGTTTACTCATGCTCTAATGAATGCTTTTAAAGGGCAGAGTCAGAATAGGAAAGGAAACGATAAAAATCTCAAAACATCGCAATGGAAATAAGAGGGTTTGTTGCTATAACTTCTCAGTGCTGAAGGTGAAGACTCTGAGCATATTCAAGAAGATCACTTGATAAAGCATCACTAAGTTTAGATACCTGCATATCTTTTGGGTTCCATGATTTTAGGTGCATTGGAAACAGTACTAAGATGGTCCCAGACCCCTAACATGCTGATAGTATCAGAGGACAACCATGTTGGTCTGAAGCAGAACAGGTCCTACTCTAGCCACTGCACTACAATGGCTATCACTAGTATTTGCTAGTTTCTTCCTATCTCCATGTAGAAAGGTGTTTAGGACTAACTCACTGAGGGCTCATCTTTGTAATGTCCTCCTTTGGTACTCACTCAGGCACCCATTCTCAGGTCCATTCACCCAGGCACCTATTCTCAGGTCCATTTAGCAGAAACAAGCTGGCTCAAAACATCAGCCATTTACTCCAACCATCAACTTCAGCTAACATACAAAACTGGAAACTGAAACAAAAGCTCCACCCAATAGGACCAAACTAAATCACAGAGATATTGGGGGAGGAGCAAACTGTTCTCTAACATACATACATACATACATACCATAAGTCTAAATGATACACTGGAAAGTGGTTACTGTAAGATTTCCATTTTCACGCAACCTATTAGTTTGTTTAGAAGAGTTACCATGTGTATTTGGCATAGAGTTCACCTCCGGAATCAACCTCAAGAACTATATGATTTTCTATATGTTTAGCCTGTGACATTCTAAGTATTTCAATCATGTCCATTGGGAATAAAACTTATGGTACCTTCTACTATAGATTCTAATTCTAAACCATTTGAGAGAATGAAGACCATTTAACAAAGTGTCTCCATGGTTCCCTTTCTATAATATTGTCTGCTACAACTTCTTTTTTAAAAAATCTAGCAGTGATTAATGGGATACGTTTCTTGTGCTCTTCAGGGAGGGAAATATCATGATGGATGTAAAAACAACAACAAATCCTTTACACCCAGCAGTGCTGATTATCAATCAACACATATGGCAACTACTCACACCAAGTATCACTTCACAACAAGGAACATGGTCGGCTCATCGGCTGTATTGTTTAGCCTGATTTGCTCAGAAGGGGAGGGACATGTGATGCTGGAGTTGCAGTCACAAGTTTCAAGCATCATATGTCGTTTGGCCCTCACTCATTTACCTGCTTACACAGATATCAAAATTATGATACTTCTGAGACAAACCTGAAATTTGGCACATACATATTCCAGAAGCATTTAAAATGGGATGTTTATTCACCCTTCATCTTACAACAGCCAGGAATGTGTGTCAACCACCATCTCTGAGAGGTAAAGGTTTGTGTATATTGGTGATGTTGTTGGTTGGTGGAGGAGATGCAGGTCAGGTGCTCATTGGCTAGAGCCCTGAGAGTCCAGCATGAATGTTTACCAATGGCATTGCAACATTGCACAGTCTGACTCAAAATGGTAGCTGTTCGACATATCTGTGTGAACAGGCCTTTGGGCCTACTCAATATTTTTTACTGCACTAGTTAGGCTGATGGCTCAACCCTGTCCATTCCTTCTTTCTCTTCTTATACATAACTGCTTTTATTAGGAACAAGTCCCAGAGATGTAATCTCATCAGTTAGTTACAGCCAAAACAACAAACCAGTGAAGTGGCACATCTTATTCCAGTGTAAGCTTTCTCAGACCAGATGTATCTGACAAAGCAGATTCTAGTCTACAAGAGCGTCTGCCATACTAAATCCGTCAGTCTTTACAGCACTTCAGGACTGTTTGTAGAGTTTATTAGAAGCCTCCATCAGGATGGCCAAGGCTAGCCTGATCTCATCAGAACTTGGAACTAAATGGGTATTTCAATGGGAGACCATAAAAGAAGACCAGGACTGTTGTCAACTGGAAGCCACCTCTGAATAGCCTACAGGGTTGTTGTAAATCGGTTGCTCTTAACAGCACTTTCCCTACCTCCACTACACTTTAGGAAATGATTCTGTCTTCTGGCCCACGCTGCTTGTCCAAGAGAAAGTGAAATGCTATGAAGTCCATAGTGTCCTTTAAAACAGCAGTACGCAACCTTTTTGTGGAAGACAATTTTTCCATGGACCCGAAGGGGGGGATGGTTTTGGGATGATACCATTGTGCACTTTATTTCTATTAGTTTGGTGTGGTGGTTAAGTGTGTGCACTCTTATCTGGGAGAACCAGGTTTGATTTCCTACTCCTCCTCTTGCAGCTGCTGGAATGGCCTTGGGTCAGCCATAGCTCTCGCAGAGTTGTCCTTGAAAGGGCAGCTTCTGTGAGTATTCTCTCAGCCCCACCCACCTCACAGGGTGTCTGTTGTGGGAGAGAAAGGTTAAGGAGATTGTGAGCCGCTCTGAGACTCTGAAATTCGGAGTGGAGGGCAGGATATAAATCCAATGTTGTATTATTATTATTACATTGTAATATATAATGAAATAATTATACAATTCATGGTCCCATTGCTAACAGGCCACAGACTGGTACCGGTTCAGAGCCCAGGGTTTGGGGACCCCTGCTTTAAAACACTTCTTTGTTTAGCAAACCTTTTTGTGCAATGCTACCACTAGAGGGAGAAAGAAACACATGGATTTTGAATTCTGGGGTGGGAGGGGGAAGCAGAGTTGTCTAACAAACGGATTTTTCAAGATATCTTTCACACAGAAATAGTTGGGTTTTTTGTTAACCTGAAAAACAAAAATCTGGAGACTATTCAGTTCAACTAGGCAATGTGTAAGCATTATAGTTGTACTGTTATAGTTGCATTGAATATTCTCTAGCTCTTGATTTTCAGGTCAAAAATAACTATTTCTGTGTGAGTGAAAGATTACTTGAAAAATTCTTTGTGGTGCAAGCATTCATTCCCCTCCATCTTCTCTTCCCTCTTTTTATTGCAGCTTCTGTATATCTCTTCCATCCCCCATTTTCTTTCTCCATCCTGGATTAATCTGAGCCAATCAGGGTCTGTAAGTAGAAGCATACTACAATAGCTAATCAAGTTTGGCTACATAATAGCATCGTTGACTGTCAACTAGGAGAGAGAAAAGGCATTGTAAAGGAGTAAGTAAACATTTTCACAAGCCATTCTAAAAACCATTGAAAGAGAGATATTTTTCATTATTGTTCTTTGTGAAAGACAGTGGGTTGCTTCGGCATTTTATTGGATTTACATAAGAAAATTTCCATATGAATCTGTAACACCTTCTGAAGTTTTGTTTTTTGGTGGGGAGGGAAAAATCTGATAATTTCATAAATCTCAGAAGACGTTACAAACTCCTATGGAGATTTTCTGATGCCCAAGATACTGCAACACAGTGTAATGAAGATAACAATATGGGCATTTGGACTGGATACCCCACAGTGAAAAAGATGCTGCCAGGACTGGATCTACATGTTTTTTGAGGGAGGACAAAATTAAAAAATGATATTCCCTTATGGGCCCATTCTATTTTATGGGCCCATAGAATAGAATGGACTCTATACCCAATTTGGCACCCTCCCCCTCCGGTGGCGCCCAGGGCAAGCGCCCCCTCTGCTCCCACCTAGATCCAGCCCTGGATGCTGTTTGCATTTGTACGTTGTTGAAAACCTTCAGAAACTGAAATAAGATTCTTTGAAAGGTAAGAAGACAAACACCTCTTCAGGACCGAACAGGGACATTGGTTTTTTTTTAATCTCATTACATATGCTAAACCCACTCTCAGTGAGTATAGCTATACATCCACAGTATTCCAATGTATTTCTCTTTTATAATAGTGTATCAGAATAATGTTTTATATTGACATACTCAAATAAGGGATATTGGCTATTTATCTCCTTACATATACTCAACCCATTTTCATTTTATGTATTCTTGTTTTCTAATGGCAGACTAGAACGATGTTTGATATGTATAGATTGATGTTGATAAGTTGATTGGGTGGGCTACAGGTTGGATATACACGTCCTTTTGTGATTCACCTAGATTTGGAGAAATACCATTTGGCAGAGAATTTTGTTACCTTTTATGGCTATCCAGACCAAATGGCCTAGCCACACTGTTTTATGTGACCATGTGACCAGTTAGTTTGCCAGACTGCTTGTATTTCAGCTCACAATACCTGATCCCCTCGTCTGATGAAGTGTGCTTAAGAGAGCACATGAAAGCTTACGTTCTGAATAAAAATTGGTTGGTCTTAAAGGTGCAACTTGATTCCTGCTTTGTTCTACTGCTTCAGACCAACATGGCTGCCCACTTGGACCTTACTTTATTTGGCATTACACTAGAACAGGGCCTTTTTTTTGTAGAAAAAGCCCAGCAGGAACTCATTTGCACATTAGGCCACACCCCCTGACACCAAGTCAGCCAGAACTGCGTTCCTGTGCATTCCTGCTAAAAAAAAAAAAAAAAGCCCTTTATTAGAAATTACTGAACTGATGAAGGGTTATTGAAAAAGGCTTCAGCAGCCTGGCAGACCAGCCTGGTTTCACCAGTTCGAATACCTACTGTCATAATACACTTAGAGGTTCATTTTGGAACTTCACCTCAGCCCATTCAGCCTACAAAGCAATCCAAGAATGCAGAGGCCCAGGCAGACCCATTTCATGAAGCACTCATGCCTCGCCTCCTGGTTGGAGAAGGCTTACCTAATTAGAGTTGCCAGCCTCCAGGTGGGGCCTGGAGATCTGATTTTACAACTGCTCTCCAACTGGCAGAAATCAGGTTCC
This sequence comes from Heteronotia binoei, assembly GCF_032191835.1. Lineage (NCBI taxonomy): Eukaryota > Metazoa > Chordata > Lepidosauria > Squamata > Gekkonidae > Heteronotia > Heteronotia binoei. The sequence continues at coordinate 29,051,664 of NC_083226.1, forward strand.
CTGAAGAAAATGGCTGCTTTGAAGGGTAGACTCTGTGGCATTATACCATGCTGAGGTCCCTCCCCTCCCCAAACCCCACCCCATCCCCAAAGTCTCCAGGTGTTTTCCAACACAGCCCTGGCAACCCTATCCAGGTTAGGAGCAACTTGGCAAAGCTCTTCAATGCTTTCCTAGTTGGGGGCAGGATTTACCAAGACTTTGAAAAGAGGTGTTAGTCCATCAGTTCACAAAGAGACGTACACTAGTCAAAAGACTGTGGGCCTGCAGCCCTTCATAGAGAAGAAAACTGAGCGAGTGGTGGCTGGCCAACTGACTTTCTGGTTTACTTATCTGCCCATGACATTATTTAATCCGGCTTTGAGCCTGGTGTTGGTGCAGACCGTCTGGTGGCTATGGTAGATGACCTTAGATTTCAAGTTGATAAGGGGCATGCCCCGTTATTAGTTCTGTTTATAGATTTATAGGCTACGTCTGATATGGTGCATCACAACTTCTTATCAAAAGCATTTGGAGGCAGGAATGAACATCATAGAGTTACCACATAACTGGTTTGGGTCTGTTGTATCTCACCAAGCTCAGGTAGTAATAGATGATTCTGAATCAGGGATGTGGGAGCTTTCTTGCGGGGTGTTATTTTACTGCATCTTCTAAGGATTAAGCTTCAGCACTTACTGAGCACAGAGATAGCTGCTTCTGGAAGCTTGCTCAATAAAATATATATCTTTGTATCAACTCAAAACCTCCAGGTGACCTCCTTTTGAGTTGATAAAAAGATATATATTTTATTGAGCAAGCTTCCAGAAGCAGCTATCTCTGTGCTCAGTAAGTGCTGAAGCTTAATCCTTAGAAGATGAAACTGATGCTGATGGGGAAGGCTGAAGTCCTGGATTGTGTAGAATTACCTACTTTGGATGCAGTAAAAGCTTACGGAACTTGCTGGATCTAGCTTTTATGGGACAAACAAGTGGGTTTAGTGTCAGACAGCACCACAGTTCAGCTGTATTTGGTACAGAAATGATCTTCCTTATTGTAACTCAGTCAACCTTGCCACTCAAGTTCATGCAATGGTGACCTTGAGAGCTGATTTTTGCAAATGTGTTATGGATAAGCTGATTTTGCAATGTCTGTTTCCTCTGGGCGTTTTCGCACTCACCTTCAGCCAGCGCGACCCCCCTCTTCACCGCGCAGGATCTGCGTGGATTTCGCACTAAATGCCGCGGAGCAGCCGGAAGAGCTGGAAACTCCCGGCGCAAAAGCCGCTGAAACGTAAACCGCCAAAAAGCAGTTTCCGTTTGCGCGGCTTTTGCGATGGGAGTTTCCGGCTCTTCCGGCTCCTCCACAGCATTTAGTGCAAAATCCGCGCAGATCCTGCGCGGTGAAGAGGGGGGTTGCGCCGGCTGAAGGTGAGTGCGAAAACGCCCTCTGATTTAACCTATTTCCTATCTTTCATTTTTTCTTTTTGTACCCTTATAAAATCTGAATAAAAATCTTTAAACTAGTTGCTGAAATTGGAGGCTACTGTGTTTCCTGTCGATCCTGACACAGGAGGCCAAGGAGACCAGTCTCCATATTAAGCCACATCACTGCGAAGCAATTATCCGCTTTGCTATTTTTACACAATACCAGAAGTCTGCCTTTCTGTTTTCATGTGTGCCATCTTTTTCTTGCGGATCTAGTTCTGCAAAACTCCAAATAAATTAAATTGGGGGGAAAAAACATTTTAAAAACACATTTGTGACAGAGAAGTGATAAACAAATATCTGTTTTGAGCCATAAAATAATAACCTTAAAAACAGATATTTAAAGAGGAGCAGGATGACTTAATCCCCCTCTCCACAGTAATGCACTTTAAATTGCTAGCTGAAGCCGCTGCTGGTCTGATAGCCAAGTCTTTCTAATGAAGCCTCTTCAGTCGTTTCTCCCTACAAAAGCTTGGTTGGGTGGAATCAGGGTTGCCAGCTCTAGGTTAGGGAATACCTGGAGATTTGGGGGAGGGTGCAGCCTGAGAAAGGTGCAAGGGGAAGGGCTTTAATGGGCTACAATGTCATAGAGTCCACCTTTCTAGGCTTGCCAGTCCGCAGGTGGGGGTGGAGAGCCAGTTTGATGTAGTGGTTAAGTGTGTGGACTCTTATCTGAGAGAGCTGGGTTTGATTGTCCACTCCTCCACTTGCAGCTGCTGGAATGGCCTTGTGTCAGTCTTAGCTCTCATAGGAGTTGTCCTTGAAAAGGCAGCTTCTGTGAGAACTCTCTCAGTCCTACTTACCTCACAGAGTGCTTGTTGTGGGGGGAGGGGAAGGTAAAGGAGATTGTGACTGCTCTGAGATTCTGAGATTCAGAATGAAGGGCAGGGTATAAATCCAATTTCATGATCATGATCTTCTTCTTCTTCTTTTGTGGGATCCAGCCCGCCTCTGGCCAGCTGGCTGGTGGGGGAAACCCGACACCCAAGCAGCCATCCCTACATGTCATGGGTGTCACTCTGATGTCATTTAAGGAAGTGACATCACATCGGTGACCCTGGGGATGATGCTCTACTTTTTGGGCAAAACTCTATAGTTTGTAGCTGTTTTTAACATAGAGTTTTGCACAAAAAGTAGAGCATTGCCCCAATGGCACCGACATGATGCTCTCCCTTCTGAAAGTGATGTCAGCATGGTGCTGATGTCCCCAACCATCAGCCCCCCCCCCTCCAATTCCCCTGCTGGCAGGCAGAAGAGACCTGGCAACCCTACACCTTCCAAAGTGGCCATTTTCTCCAGGGAAACTGATCTTTGTCACCTGGAGATCAGTTGTAATCCCAGGAGGCTGCTGGCCACCACCTAGAGGTCGCCAGCTCTATGTGGAATCCTAGTGGTTTTGTTGCTGTTTAAAACTGTGCCACGAAGCTATGGATCTACATGCAGGGCTGCAGGGTGGATTGCATCTTGCAACACAATGATCATGGGCCAATTATACAGTCTAAGATACCCCACAGGTTTGTTGTGAGGATAAAATAGAGAGGAGGAGAATGCTGTTAATGCAACAAAACAGGATAAGCAGGTAAGCAGATTTGCACCACCATGGCTTTGATGGGCATGGACATACAAGAAGATAGGCTGGCTGGAAAGGTGAGTCTCAGTGAAATGGGTTGAGCCAGGAGGGGAGGTGTCAGGCACATTGGGCAGGTCTCGGAGGGCTTGAGGCAGGTATGTCAGGCAATCAAGCTAAAAATGTAGGGGCTGAGAAGCACTTTGATGATGCTACAAAATCAGGGTGGTGAAGAGGTCATAGTGTTGGACTAGGATCTGGGAGACCCGGGTTCTTTATTATTGGAGCATGATCTTCCGCTTGATTGTTTCTATGATATATGTTTAACATTTTGAGTGTTCTGTGGAGGAATTGTAGATGTTGTGAATTTTACCCTAGATGGATGGTTAATGTTTTTTTTTGAGATGTATTATTTTCAGTAATTTTTTTTTAGTCTAAATAACACACAGGGCTTTTTTTTCCAAAGAAAAAGTCCAACGGGAACTTATTTGCATATTAGGCCACACCCCCTGACGTCACCATTGTTTCACACAGGGCTTTTTGGTAGAAACAGCCCAGCAGGAACTCATTTGCATGTTAGACCACACCCCAACACCAAGCCAGCCTGAACTGCATTCCTGTGTGTTCCTGCTAAAAAAAAAAGCCCTGATAACACATATAAATGTTGTTGTTTATTCACACATGTTGACATAGTGAAGGTTTTTTTCCTTCTTGATTGTTAGTTGATTTTCCCCGTGGTCCCGATAGTTCTATAGTTCTACTCGGTAGGGCAGAGAAGGAGACTGGCCATCATACTGGAACTGGAGACTGTTTCCCAGCTCACATTCTTAGCTTCTCTGCTATCGCAGCTTTCAAATAGCAGCATGATATGATTAGAGCACAGAACATTTGTGGGGATTCCTGGTAAGGATGTTGCATTGTGTAGGAGTTATATATTATCGCTTTACCTGAAGACAGGGAGGGGCGAGGGAGTTTCATTTGACTCCCACTCTACAGAATGCAGTCTGCTGCATTCCTTTCATTCTCCTTTCTGTGTGCCACTGGGAGGGTGTATGCCATTACCTTATCACTGGAATCCCTTCTCAGAACCCTCTCCAAGCTGACAAGAATTACACTCTCGACCCTTTACATTCTTCCTTAGAGATGCACTACCTTGGATCGCTTAATCTTTCTGTCTCTCTAGGCAGGCTGATTCATCCCGGAGAGTCCTCTTGGGAGCTAATCCTCGTGGCATTATATCGCCGGTATTCGACTTGGATCCGAGAAAGGCTGAATCCGCTAGCCGAGCCTCTTAACAGACATTGTTGCCTGCAGGCCTTTGGGCAAAAACAAGATTTGGGGAAGCAGCATGGCGTGATATTTTGCAAAGCCTGACTTTAAATTGACCTTGAAAGCTGCACATAAATAGAACGTTTGCATAACGGCAGACAAGGCAGGCAAACCGGGGAAGGGAGCGAATGTTCTGCTGTTCGGGCTGGGTAAATTCTGCTCAGTTCATTAAACCTCCCCATGCTTAAAAAGGAAAAAAAGCATCTGGGATTCTAAGCCGGCATCAGTCTACAAAGGCAGTTTGCACAGGCTACGGGCCTCTTGCGTGAACCTTCTGTTATTTACCAGCATCAGGTACCCATATGAGCATCTGAGCAAAGAACAACTGTAGCGCAGGGTTACCAATCTCGAACTGGTGGTGGGCATTCTCCCACTGTCTGGTGCAGCTCTCTCAATGCTTCCCTCTGGGCAGTGGGAAGAAAATGGGGGGGGGGCAGCATAATGTGTATTGTGATGTCACTTCTGGTGACAACCTGGAAGTGACATCATAGTCAGCCAGCAAGACTTTGGAAATTCCCAGAACCTCTATACGAAAGTTGATCTAGATTTGGGGAATTTCCAAAGCGTCATGGGTATTGTAACACCCTGGGCTTTTTTTTGAGCAGGAATGCACAGGAATGCAGTGCTGGCTGGCTTGGCATCAGGGGATGTGGCCTAATATGCAAATGAGTTCCTGCTGGGCTTTTTCTACAAAAAAAGCCCTGTGTAAAACCATTGTGTGAAACCATGGTGATGTCAGGGGGTGTGGTCTAATATGCAAATGAGATCATACTGGGCTTTTTCTACAAAAAAAGCCCTGGTGACAACACTTCCGAGTTTTCACTGGAAGTTATGTTGTGATGAACGAGATGCTGATTTTTCAATGGTTCTGCCCCATGAAAACTCTCTCTATTTGCAGGGACCAGTATGGCAGCCCTAGATGAAAGTGATCCACCTTGCATATCTTATTAGGGAGCCAGGAAACGCCCATTGGGCGTTTTCCCACAAAGCTTACCGCAAAAGCCGCTAGGACTGAAGCTAGTGAGCTGCCCAGGAGTATCTGTGTCCTGGAGCCTTTTTCAGGTTAGAACCTTTTTCAGATACTGCTTTTTTTTCCTCGCCGAGGTTTTGTTGCAGCTGAGTTTTTTAAGTGGTGTGAAAAAACATGGGGAAAACTTGAAGAAAAAATGGAGAGCAGTGTCCAGCAAATGGAATTGTGTGTAAAGGAAAGGGGGAGAAACCCAGATGCAGCTACAAAGCTCAGCTGCAGCAAAAACTTGATAGAAAAGGATATGAGGATAGTTAATATCAGTTTTACATACTGAGCTTGTCCTTCTGTGTTCATCTGGTCATCAGAGCATAACTTCAATGCTCTGCTGTGCCGGTTGTCTGCCAGAAGGGATTTTTTTAAAATAAGGGGAACATGCAAACATGAGACCCTCCATTTTCACTTTGAAACAATGCAGCTTCCTCTAGACTCTCTAATTTTCTTAGAATCAAGGCTGACACAGCAAAGGGGAGTAGGGTGGGACAGGATATAGTAAGACTAGTATGTCATTTGACAGCCAAGCCCGATGTCTTTTGCAGGGGAAGAGATGTGATGTGTTGGCTTAAGGAGGGGGCACTAGCTGTGTTCTTGCTACCCCAACGTGATCAGCTGATTGTCTTATATCCTCCTTCTGGTAAAGCCGTAGAGTCCTTCATTCTTCTCGGTTACTGCTCAGCTGCATCCTCTTTTTACCTTCTGTCCCTTCATGCCTCATGGGTTAGGTTTCATTTTCCCCAGAAGCAATCTTTTGGTTGCCCATTTGGCACCCCTACAAATGCAAAAGCCAGCAGTACACTGGCAGGATAAAAGTGCACAAATATGCACAGGTGGGTGTGAATTTAGGGGATTTTGCCGTCAGACCCGCAACACATTACTTTGACATTCAGCATTGCCAAGTAATGTTCCGCTTCCTGGAAAATCTTGGCAAGGATGCCAACAGAGAAGTGCCAGAGCTACAGTTCCTTTCCAGGTCATTTGGGTAAAAATAGAGGCAGATAAAGAAGCAGCCCAGCCGGTAACAAAGCAGTGCTAACTTTTGCACTTGACTGCATAAATCCATCTCCTTAGCCAGATAGCCTTGACCTAATATAATGCTTTAAAGCAAATGCTTTAACACAGTCTGTGCCTGTTTCATTTTCATTTTGCCCTTTATAAAAAAAATGTTTGGTTTGTAATACCGAATTGTACAACATGATCAAGATAACGATATCTTTTTCTAAAACCAGAGGTGCTCTTGGAAAAGGTCTCTTTCTCTTTATCTCTCTCTCTCTCTCTCTTTGAGGGATTTAATTTTTTCTCCTTAAAACAACAACAGGAAAAACCAAGAAGGGGACTCCCCAAATCCAGTCACATTAAGAAAGATAGATGATAGACAGACAGAGAAATGATAGTAGAAACAAAAAATATAAACAATAAGTGTCTCATCTCTTTTGGAGGAGAATCTGCTTTTACAATCAATAGCAGCCAAATGGGACAACATTCCCTACTGGTAAGAGAGCAGACTGTTATTCTCCTTAACTACTAGATTATTAGGGAACAGAGATTTCACAGACTTAAGAGCTAGAAAGACTTCAGGTAAAACTTCCTGGAGACTCTGGGAAAAGCTTTTTTGACCCTCACGGTGTGGGCAGAAAGAGAGATGATAAAACTCCTTGGCACAGAGGGAAAGAACTCACTTTTTTTGCCTGTTTCATCTAGGCAGATGGAGCTCTCACCTGGTCTTCTGCTAAAAGTGGTCATTGTCATGTGGGGGACTTCAGGGTTTAGTGAGGACTGCAAGGTAAAGGGAACCTTTCAGAACCATTGTGACTTCTAAGTTAAATTGCCTGCCTTAGAATAACATCAGCGGGGGCATGTATATACCTAAGTAGCCCAGGCTTGTCCAGTCTCATCATATCTCAGAAGCTAAGCAGGGTCAGCCCTGGTTATTATTTGCATGGGAGACCACCAAGGAATACTAGGGTTGCTACACAGAAACAGACAGTGGCAAACCACCTCTGAACATCTCTAGCCTAGAAAACTCCATGTTGGCTATGACTTAATGGCAATAAATAAACAAATAAATGACATATATGGAGTAAGGGACAGAGGAACTGTGTGTTTATACTTTTGCTGTGCTGAGAGTATGCATGCGGCCATTTTTTTTGTAATAAATGTTTCATAACTTTTAATGAACATATGAACATATGAAGCTGCCTTCTACTGAATCAGACCCTTGGTCTATCAAAGTCAGTATTGTCTTCTCAGACAGGCAGCGGCTCTCCAGGGTCTCAAGCTGAGGTTTTTCACACCTATTTGCCTGGGCCCTTTTTTGGAGATGCCAGGGATTGAACCTGGGACCTTCTGCTTCCCAAGCAGATGCTCTACCACTGAGCCACCGTCCCTCCCCAAATGCTGGTAATTGTTCTTTGTACCAACTAAACCGCCAGTGTTTGAATAAAGAGAAAAGCTCCTTGGAGTGTAAGATGGAATAAGGCCTGCAGGTCAGTGGGACTGTGGGACTGTTTCACCACATAGCAAATTGGAGATGTGGCTCAGTGGCTGTGCATGTGCTTGGTATACAGAAGGTCTGGTGTGTACTACTTGCATCTCCCATTGAAAGGGAATTAGACGAACAGCCTGTGGCTTATGCTGAGTCTAATGGGTTCGTGGTCTGGCTCAATGTCAAGTGTGTTTGTTTTCCACTGCTGTTGCTAAGATAAGTAGTGGAAATGAGAGTGTTCGGGCAGCAACAATATTCTACCAAAGATCCCAGTTTCTATGCATGTGCATAGGACTTAGAATCATAGAGTTGGAAGGGACCTCCAGGGTCATCTAGACCAACTCCATGCACAATGCAGGAAACACACAAATACCACCCCCCTAAATTCACAGCATCTTCATTGCTGTCAGATGGCCCTCTTGCCTCTGTTTAAAAATCTCCAAGGAAGGAGAGCCCACCACCTCCGGAGGAAGCCTGCTCCACTGAAGAATCGCTCTAATTGGGAGGGACAGTGGCTCAGTGGAAGAGCATCTGCTTGGGAAGCAGAAGGTCCCAGGTTCAATCACTGGCATCTCCAAAAAAGGGTCCAGGCAAATAGGTGTGAAAAACCTCAGCTTGAGACCCTGGAGAGCCGCTGCCAGTCTGAGAAGACAATACTGACTTTGATGGACCAAAGGTCTGATTCAGTATAAGGCAGCTTCATATGTTCATATGTTCTAATGGTCAGGAAGTTCTTCCTGATATTGAGCCAGAAACTCTTTTGATTTAATTTCAACCCATTGGTTCTGGTCCTACCTTCTGGGGCCACAGAAAATAATTCCACACCATCCTCTATATGACAGCCCTTCAAGTACTTGAAGATGGTGATCATATCACCCCTCAACTACCTCCTCTCCAGGCTAAACATGCCCAGCAATTTCAACCTTTCTTCATAGGACTTGGTCTCCAGACCCCTCACCATCATCATTGCCCTCCTCTGGACCTGTTCCAGCTTGTCTATATCTTTCTTAAAAAACTTCTCAGAAGGTGTCCTATTTAGCCACCCAGAATGCAGAATTACTTGCCTCCAGCATAAATTTCCTGCACATGAGGAACTGAGGAGTGGGACAAAAAAATTGCCTCCACCTACTGACCCTCCAACAACATGTTATTCTACACCTTTCTGGAGATTAAAAAGAAGAGGTTTGAAAGCTTGTGGGCTACACTGTGAATATTGATTGGTCTTAATAACAAAAATCTTATTTCGATGCAAGTCCTTGAATTTTGTTCTAAGGTTCCAATATAACTTTGGGGGCTATGATCTACTTAATGCACACTGTGATGGAAAAAGGCATTGATTTACTCATATGAACTGGGTTGTTTTCAGGCCCATAGCCAAAAACCTTGCCGTGGGAGAAGCATGAATACACAGAGGGGAAGGGGCTAGGGTTGCTAGACCCCATCACTCTAAACTCTGAGATTCATTGAGCAGGGCTTAATGATGTCATGGGGCAGAGTAGGGTTGCCAAGTCCAATTCAAGAAATATCTGGGGACTTTGGGGGTGGAGCCAGGAGACTTTGGGGGCGAAGCCAAAAGCAAGGGTGTGACAAGCATAATAGAATTGGACCCCCTGGTCCAATCTTTTTGAAACTTGGGAGGTATTTTGGGGAGAGGCACTAGCTGCTATACTGAAAATTTGGTGCCTCTATCTCAAAAAACAGCCCTCGATACCCGCAGATCAATTTCCCATCATTCCCTGTGGGAATCGTTCATGGAAGTGCATGATGGTTGTGGGGGCAGAGCTTCCCCCGCTGGCCAGCTGGCTGGGGGAGGGGGGAAGCCTGTAAAACCGGGAGATCCCCCTCTGGGACTTGGGGATTGGGAAGCCTAGCGCAGAGTCTGCTGACGTCACACTGAACAGCTGCATTAATAACAGTACTCCCCCCACACCGCTGACGTTGTTTCTGTATGTGTAGTCACAATCATCTTCCTTGAAGAAAGATCCAGGTGGGCAGCCATCTTGATCTGAAGCAGCAGAACAAATTTTGAGTCCAGTGGCACCTTTAAGACCAACAAAAGTTTATTCAAAGTGCGCGCTTTCATGTGCATGCACACTTCCTCAGTATCTGCACATGAAAGCTCATACCTTGAATAAACTTTTGTTTGTCTTAAAGGTGCCACTGGACTCAAAATTTGTTCAATCATTTTTCTTTAAAGAGATGTGGTATTTACCACTCCCCTCCCCCCCTCAAAAAAAAAAAACCTGCACGGAAATTAGTGTCAGTAATTTCTCCCCATCTTCAATTTACATATGCAGTAGTTATCTGAAGCAGACATTCGTAGAAGAAGGCACGTATGGCACATCATTAGCTCTCCAGGGGAAAGTGATTTGCTTGTGATCATGCTAGGAGTCTTTTGTTGCTTGAACTAGTGTACCTACTTTTGTCTCTCAAGAGACATTGCAGCGCATTAAGATGGGAAGGATTCAAATCTCTGTTGGGAAAGCTGAGTATGGGCATCTGGGGGAATATGCCCATACTAAGGGAGAAAGCAATTAATCCATGTCTTAACCCCTTAAGGGGGAGACTCCTGAATTACGCCTGTATGCAAGTCACTCCCTCCATCCTCAAAATTATCCCCAATACCAGGTAGATAGATGTCTGTGCAGTAAGGGGAATGAGTGGAGTATTATGAAGTCTTGTTCTTCAGTTAACCGATCATTGATTTCTTAAGAATGGAAAACCACAGCAAGGTGGTTTGGTCTTCATGATTAAAACCAGATAGCAAGATGAGTGAAACTGGGCCTTTCTTTTCCTGCTCCACTCTTTCCCATGGGGCCCCACCTACCCCATGGGAAGTTTCTCCCTGCAGACAGAGGATGCGGCCCTCCATCTTGCAGCTTCTCCCATTTCTTCGAAGCCAATCAGCACAAAAGATGCTTGCATGCTTATATTTCTGCAAAGAAAGGGGCTTGTCTTCATTTTTTAAAAGTAAGCTGGAAATGCAGAGGTGGGGCATGATGCATTTCCTTGGGGGCATTGCCCCCAAATGCCCCCACAGCTACAGACCAAATTGTACTGAAAACCTCTTAAAAATCACCGTGGAATCCTTCAACTGTCATGATGATGGAGTTCTAGGGAAGTTGCTTTCCATTCCTCTTTTACACAACACAAATAAGACATGAGCAGCCCAAAGCACAACCCTGTTAAGTTGAAAACATTTGAATTTAAGCTGGCTTGCAGCTCAGTCTTCACCTTGTTTACTTGAAAAATTGGTCCATTGATTGCCATGTTCCTAGGACACAGATAGCAGCCCTGCAATAACAGTCAGGTAGGTGTTCATAGACTTTACTAAGCAGATTGCTACTTCAAAGGGTGGCTGAAAACCAGTGCCAATTGCCACAATTTCAGTTTGTAATGCCTTAAGAACCTACTGCAACAAAGGAGGAGACGCCATTAGAGGAAAAGTACCAATCATAAAAGAAAAGAGACCTCCTAAATCACATATCAGCATAAAAGGAGAGCAGCATAAATAAATCAAAGTGAATAAGACACAAAACCTGTTATAAACAGGTCACTACACCCAGAGCATTAAAAAACATAAAGGCAGAGTACAAATAAAGGTGGACTAACTCATACAGGAAGAGCCCCACGGCACAGAATGGTAAAGCTGCAGTACTGCAGTCCTAAGCTCTGTTCACGACCTGAGTTTGAGTCTGGCGGAAACTGGGTTCCGGTAGCCTGCTCAAGGTTGACTCAGCCCTCCATCCTTCCGAGGTCAGTAAAATGAATTCCCAGCTTGCTGGGGGAAAGTGAAGACAAGGGGAAGGCAATGGCAAACCACCCTGTAAAAAGTTTGCCGTGAATATGTTGTGAAAGCAACATTCCCCCAGAGTAAGAAATGACTGGTGCTTGCACAGGGGACTTCCTTTACCTTAAACTCAAACAGGAGCAGAAAAGTCCTGGTCTGAAGCTACTTAGAGCTGCTTCCATCATAAGAACCAGCACTTCAAACTGGGCCTGGATGCAAATTGGCTACTTATGTAGTTCTTCCTATAATAGGAGACTGACCTGGAACAATTTGTATGGTGGGTTGTGAACTTTTGATAGATGATCAGTGGCAGGGTGTTTTAAATAATTTTAAGTTTCAGGTTAGATAGGAATGGAGGGGGGGTGGTGGTTAAGGAAAAAGGGTAAGGGAAATGAATTTGAAAAAAATTGTAACATTTCTACATATACATTATTCATTCACATGGCAGGGTGGAAGCAGGGCCGGCACCAGAGTTCCTGGCACCCTAGGCCCCACCCCATCCCAGGCAGATCTGGGAAGGTGAGGGTGGGACAGGGCGGTAGCCTGTTCAATCCCACATTTGATGCCCCACTGCCCAGCTCCTGGTTTCCCAGTAGGGTTGCCAATCCCCAGGTGGGAGCAGGGGATCCCCTGGTTTGGAGACCCTCCCCCTCGCTTCAGGGTCATCAGAAAGCAGGGGGAGGGGAGGGAAAAGTCTGCTGGGAACTCTTATTCCCTATGGAGATTTATTCCCATAGAAAATCATGGAGAATTGATTTGCGGGTATCTGGGGCTCTGGGGGGGGGCTGTTTTTTGGGGTAGAGGCACCAAATTTTCAGTATAGCATCTAGTGCCTCTCCCCAAAATACCCCCCAAGTTTCAAAAAGAGTGGACCAGGGAGTCCAATTCTATGAGCCGTCCCTTTAAAAGGTGTGCCGTCCCTTTAAATGTGATGGTCAGCACTCCCTTTGGAGTTCATTTATGCTTGTCACACCCTTGCTCCTGGCTCCGCCCCTAATGTCTCCTGGCTCCACCCCCAAAGTCCCCAGATATTTCTTGAACTGGACTTGGCAACCCTATTTCCAAGGTCTGTGCAGACCCAGGAAGATGAGAGCGAGGTGGTGGCCTGTGCAGTCATCAGAGCCCACCGAAGCCAAGAACGGCAGAATGGGGGGTGCTCTCCTCCAAAACCAAGAGTGGCCGGGCAGGGGGTGCTTTCCTCTAAGCCTGCCTTCCCTTGCTGGGAGGAGAGCACATGCCAATGTGTTGCCCTGCTGCTCTTGGCTTCCTGAGTCTGCAATAGACCCAGGAAGCTGAGAGCGGCAGGGTGGGAGGAGGGGACACCTGGCAGCTCCCTTGTAGGCCAGGTCGCACCCTAGGTAGCTGTCTACCTGGCCTACTCTCATGCACCAGCCCTTAGTGGAAGGGATGGGTTGAGTTGTTCGTTGCTTTTCTTAGCATCTGGATGTGGCAGTCCCTCAAGAGACTACTGACAATGGGAGAGAGAGGGAAATACGAAGGAGGCAATTTTTTTCTTTAGAAGGGAATAAAAGCGTGAAGTGTGCAGAGTGGGCAGTGGAACTGATGTGACGCTGCCCGACTGTCTGTCATTTTTAAGTTATGCCAAGCTTGGCTCTGAATTCTTAGCAGCTACTGATCAGGCTGGCGCAAACAAATTCGTCTGGAGGCTAGGGAACGGATCACGGTATTAGCAGTTGCTAGTCTTGCATTCCCCGACTAAGTGAAAACTAGTTGTCAAACCCAGTGGAGATATATTTTACATAATGCAACAACATGTGAAATGCCCCCCTCTCAAGTGCCTTTGATTCTAATTGCTACCATCATGCCAGATACGTGGATGCTAAATTTGATTTCGTAGGTGGCTGTGCAGGGAGAATTTTCAAGAGTATGATATTGTACTAAAATAAAAGGGAGGGTAGGGAGAATTCAAAGGAGAGCAGCTCAAAGATGGAACATCTCAGGGGGCCATTCAGTTTTCATTAGAATCAGCAGCAGTTTTAAAGTCAGCTTCAGTGTTATTCTTGGGCTGCAGCCACATGAAAATGATTTTTTTTTGTATTAAATCTGTTGCTGCTGTAAAGGCAAAAGCTCTCACTTTGGCCATGGTTTTCCTGCAATTTCTTTATCCCAGACCCCTACAGCTGCTATTTTGACCTCTACCGGTAGAGGGTTTTCTGTGGGGCTTGAAAAGAAAACCAGTTCTGTAATTGACATATTGACGAGCCCCATGGCGCATGGGGGTAAGCTTCAGTACTGCAGTCCGAAGCTCTGCTCACGACCTGAGTTCGATCCCAGCGGAAGCTGGGTTCAGGTAGTCGGCTCAAGGTTCATTCAGTCTTCTGTCCTTCTGAGGTCGGTAAAATGAGTACCCAGCTTGCTGGGGGTGGGGAGTGTAGATGACTGGGAAAGGTAATGGCAAACCACCCCGTAAAAAAGTCTGCCATGAAAATGTTGTAAAAGCGACGTCATCCCAGAGTCGGAAATGACTGATGCTTGCATGGGAGACTACCTTTTTAATTGATATATGACTGCAATTTACAATAGGTAAATGACACACTGCTGTGGTTTAACACTGGGGAATGGGAGAATGGCACAGTGGACTGAGGCAAGTAAAACAGTGTTGATGGGAGTGGGACCTCGAAAAATGCACACCTTCCCACCCACAGAGTGTGTGAAAACACTAACTGCTATCTTTCCCAGCAAAGCAGAGGGAGGGTGGGGACACTGAAAGTGGAATGGCTAGGGGAAAACATATGGATGCTAAAAAACCAAACTGCTGCAGTTTAGCGCAAAACTAGAGCCAAAAGCTCCAGGTGGAAGCATTGTTGGAAATGTGGAAAGGGAAACATGAAGGTACTGGAGTGAGCAGTTCTGCATGCCTGGACATTGGGGAGTGCTGCATCACTCTAAGGATGTATAGGTGTTATCTCCTTGAATAAGGATGCCTCTCTTTGGGTGAGATCACACAAGAGATTTGGCCTGACCTAGCCACACCTCCCCTCTGGGTTTAATGTGCATGATCACACGCACACATTTGCCCCCTGAGTCCTGCCCTACTTATCTTCTCTGAGGACGGGCTGGGACTGGATTAAATCTCTAAAGTGCATGTAGGACGTGTTTCCCGGCTGTCTGAATGGCCGGGGCATGCAATGCACGTGTTCTGCATGTGCAGGAACAGTGTGAATGCTCCTCTTGTGCATGTGCAAACCATGCCTCTCCTGGCAGCAAGGTGTGTGCTGTGTGTTTGTTGTAGCATGCATCAAAGAGAACCTGCTCTGTCAAAACTGGGAAATGGCTGCAGTAAATTCCCAGTGTGATCCCACCCTTTGTCTTAACCTGGGAGCTGCCATTTAATACCTCCTCTCTCTCGCTTTGTCCACTCCCTCACTTTACATGGTCTTCCATGGAGACACATGTCTGAAGGCCTCTCCTGTAGAGACACTGGCCTCAGTACTCCCATACACAAGATGCCAGATTAGCTAGACATTTGTGATAAGAAAAGTACTCTTTAGATTATACTTCGTTTTCTTCTTTTGACTGCAACCTGAATGTAAACTGGGTCTACTTGAATAAACGTAAGTTTATCCTTTTTTTGCAATATTCTCTTAGGAGATTAATTTACTGCCCTCAGTATCACGCTTCTATGCCTGGGCAAACTCTGCTATATTAACCAAAAACTAACTCCAGAGAAGGAACTTCCGTATGCCTGGCCTAGAGCAAAACGGACAGCGATCGAATTACAAGACAGGCAACAGGAAGACTTTCTGGATGACTCCTGAGCTACTGCTTCTGCAGGGGAACAAATCAATGGAGCTCAGCCGATGAGGTTTGCAGTCTCCAGGTGAGATAGACAGATGCTACCGGCTCTGCTCTGGAAAGCATCCAAGAAAAAGTGGTCATTGGCTTGGATGGAGATGTGGCACAGAATATCCATGATTGTATCCCTTCAATTTTTTTCTTAAATCCAACCTTTAATTAAATAGAGGGGGGCTGCTGATGTGGTTGGGGAAGTAGCATGCGGGGCGGTGGGTGGGCTAATTTTCTGATCCAAGTGGCTCAGCTGCATCTGTTGGTCCTGCAAGAGAAAACAATGTGAGCACAGTACAGAGCCTTTATTCCCTTCCCCGTAAACACACACTGCAGAACTGATGGTAGCTTTGGAGAGGGAGATGGAATGAAGACGGGAAAACAAAATATAAAGGAAATACCAAATGCTGCTCTGATTAAAACCAGCGCTCCCTACCCTCCTGTAGCTATTTTAAAAGAACACAGGGGAAAAGGCAAGCGCTCCAAAGATCTCTCTCTTGCATTACATCTGTTCCAGACCTCTTTATTGCCTACATATTGGAAATCAGGGTGAGTCTGAAAAGTGTAGGTTGCTTAAGGCTAGTCTACCTACTGAATTTTTGGAGAAGGAGGGAGCAACTGGTATTGTCTGACTGGCAATACTCAACACATGAACATGTGAAGCTGCCTTGGAATGCTCAAAGGATGGGATCATCATGAGTTGGTTGTAACTCATCAACTCCTTCTCTTCTTCACCATATCATATATCTTTTATACAGGTCACTATAGATGCTTTATATATCTATATCTAAATTAAGTGAAAGGGAATAAATGAGCCAAATTCAGCTGCTGATGTCTTTTCTCACAGAGGACTAGAAATGACAATCTTTGGGCCATTAGAAGGGTGGGACTTTAATAATTCAGGATGCTAATTTTATAATTCCTATTAATTCTGCCCTAAAATAGCAGCAATTTCTTGGCTTTTAACAGCTTCTCCCCTACTGTAATATGCAGTGGTGTCCAGATAACTATTAATAATAGCTTCCAGAACATCCCTATTAGGAGCAAGTTAAAAAGAGGGCTTTGCGGAAGGTGACATGCATGAATGAATCTCCTGCTCCATTTGGTCAACAAAAGGCACAATAACTTCTAGAAATTCAGCATTTCAATAGAAAGAGAAATTCGGTTGCATCTGTTTTAGTGGGAAGGTGGTATGGATGTTTTGCTTGGATGAAAATATTTTTATGGAAATAACTATGGATAATGGAAACCAAGGAAGAATCTCATAAATCAATTTACGTGTTTTTAAAAGATATCTGGGGCTCTTTCTCCTATTGTAGCTGAAAAGGGGAGCTCATGAAATAGGGTTGCCAATTTTGAGGTGGGAACTGGAAATCTCTCAGAATTACAGTTGATCTCAAGACCACAGAGATCATGTTTCTCTGAAGAAAATGGCTCCTTAGTAGGCTTGCCAGTCCCCATGTCTGGGCAGGGGATCTCCCAGTTTTGCAGGCCCTGCTCCAATAGCCATGATGTGCCTTTAGATTTTGACAGGTTTAGAAGAAGCTTGCAAATGCTTTGTGTTTTGGAATGTGTGTGTGCCTTTAAATCTCAGCTGCAAGGGGGGGGGGGATGAACAGGCACAGCCATGTGGCTCTTTCCAGTTTGTGTGTGAGAGAGGAAGAGAGCATAATCCATCTGTCTGTTTTGCATTCATTTCAGAAGCTGTTTGTATAGTAAAATGGAGAGTAAGGAGTTAACCAGAACCTGATTATGGGATGGAGGAAAACACACCTAGACTGCTACCTAAGTTCGTTTTTTCTGTATTATTTTGAAGAAGTTGGTTGAAGTACAGCAGATTGTTTCATTCTGCAACTCCCATGAGTAAAGCGGATTACCATTGCCCTAGTGAGATCACAAAAGTGTGGGCTTGCAAACTATTTATTTTGGCTGCTTTGTGAATATGTGTGTGTGTTCACTTTCATTTAGTGGAAGTGCAGCTTCTGGAGAACTCTTTGAAGGCAAAAATGAGGAGATGTATTCAGGGGAATTGCACTGCTGTGTCTTTATCTATCTATCTATCTATTTATTTATTTTAGGAAATGGGAAAGTCTCCCGGCTCCACCCCAAAGTCTCCCAACTCCACCTCCATAGTTGCCAGGTATTTCCTGAGTTGAACCTGGCAACCCTACTCCTTTGGTGAACTCTGTCATTATGCTCCAATAAGAGGTCCCTCCCCTCCTCAAACCCTGCCCTTCCTAGGCTCAGCTCTCACAAAATCTGTACAGTATTTCCAAAGTGGGAGCTAGCAAGAAGAAGATGATATTGGATTTATATCTTGCCCTCCATTCTGAATCTCAGAGTCTCAGAGCAGTCACAATCTCCTTTACCTTCCTCCCCCACAACAGACACCCTATGAGGTGGGTGGGGCTGAGAGACTCTCACAGCAGCTGCCCTTTCAAGGACAACCTCTGCCAGAGCTATGGCTGACCCAAGGCCATTCAAGCAGGTGGAAGTGGAGGAGTGGGGAATCAAAGCCGGTTTTCCCGGATAAGAGTCTGTGCACTTAACCATTACACCAAACTGGCTCTCAGCAAGCCTATTGCTGATGAAAATCCTTTTCTTTTATGAATATTACCACTGGATTCAACACAGCTATTGTAGCTCCCACCTCAACTCAATGGTGGTTCCTCCCCAAAGCCTGCTATCCCCAGGCTCCACTCCAATATCTAGGAATTTTCCTACCCATAGTTGGCAACCTTACCTTAATTCACTGCTCTGTCTATTGGAACTGCCTCCATCCAATTAAGTGTCCAAAGCTGATTACTCTATCAATTGTAAAAGCTTTGCTTTCTGCTTTCCAGACTATTCTGGTCCCCTCTTGCCATGGGTAACATACACTTGTGGTATATAAAGCTGAGTGAAACCCGGATGGGAAACAAATCAAGGAGAAGTCATAAAACAGCACTAGCGTTTCCCGAGATGCTACACTGTCTAACTGCAATGCCATTGAAGTACCTGGTAACAATACTGATGTTTTAAGGCCTTGAGAGAGAAAAGAAGAGGGATGAGGGAATGCATAGGCTATTTCTGGGGTGTGCTGTTTTATCCTTTTAGCTGGGCGAGACAACCCAGGGAAGATCTAATTAGGCACTCAAAGATATCTTGTGAAAGGATATTTCAAGAGAGACACTTCAATCCTCAGCTCTCAGAATTCTTTCCAAACACTTCAGTATAGCTATATGAGCACAGCTTTGAATGACCTAATAAGTCTTGCCAGTCAAATCTCAGGTGTTTAGGGGAGGATAGTAGCTATATAGTTTTTTTTTCTATTCCACCCTACCTCCACAGAGCTCAGCACAGCATACATGGGTCTTTTCTCCGGTTTTATCTTTACAATAGCTCTGTGAGGTGGGATAGGCCAAGATGAACTTCAGGGCTGAGTAGGGGATTTGAACTTGAATCTTCCAGATCCTAGACTGACATCATAACCAGTACACCGGCTGGCAATGACCTACTCAGCTGCCATGGAAATTCAGATCATCTTGAGCCAATTGCTCTCTCAGCCTAACCTACCTCACAGAGTTGTTGTGAGTGTAAATGTGAGGGGAGAAGAACAGTGTACTTGAGGTCTTGGAAAGAAGGGTGCGATAAAAAGGTACTAAATAAATAAATTGTCACTCTGAGAAGGAGGGCTTTCTTGCTCTGTTTCACTGTCTGCTGCTTTTGGGGTTGAGAAAACCTGGCATCTCAACAGATATGGAATATCCTTTGACATTACAGGAAAGGGAAGGCCAATATAACATGTGGGAATGCACATTGGTTTCTCTGCTGGGTCAAAGAAACTGCCTGGGGCCAATTCTGGTTAGCAAAACATGCCATGGTCCCAATCCAGACAGGAATTGAGGAGAACCTTTAATTTATGTCTGACTGTTACACAGGATGAGGACCCCAGATCCAACCTGTGTATTCTACATGTCAGTGACTGTAAGCTGCTTTGAATTTGCAATAATGTCTGGTTCAAACCTCAGATTACTTGGCTATCTTGACCCAAACAGAGAGCTTTGTGGAGCGATCACTAGTGCACACTTGGGGGTCCTCAACATTGTTGAAACTGGGTGTATTTGATGGGTACCACAACAAAACGGCTGCCATAGGGTGGAACAGGCCAACTGTAAAATGGCTGCCACAGGGGCCATGTTATCGCATAATACTATGAGATTCCACAAAATGTTAGGCGATTCCAGCTCAAGCATCTATGGTGTCCGTTGCTTCTGAATAGGTGCTCCCTACAGACTCAAAGGTGATGCCTCCTGAATTCTTCTGAAACAACTCCAGCTCCAATGAGATGGAGGAAAGACAGGGTGGGGCTCTTTGCTTTGAAAAGCAGCTTTGAGAAAGAAGCAAGTGAGCATCAAGAAACATATCTGAAGATGATGATGATATTGGATTTATATCCTACCCTCCACTCTGAATCTCAGAGTCTCAGAGCGGCTCACAATCTCCTTTACCTTCCTCCCCCACAACAGACACCCTGTGAGGTGGGTGGGGCTGAGAGACTCTCACAGCAGCTGCCCTTTCAAAGACAACCTCTGCCAGAGCTATGGCTGACCCAAGGCCATTTCAGCAAGTGCAAGTGAAGGAGTGGGGAGTCAAAGCCGGTTCTCCCAGTCCGCACACTTAACCACTACACCAGGGGTGGCCAACGGTAGCTCTCCAGATGTTTTTTGCCTACAACTCCCATCAGCCCCAGCCAGCATGGCAAATTGGAGTTGGAGGCAAAAAACATCTGGAGAGCTACCGTTGGTCACTCCTGCATTATACAAAACTGGGTGTATTATATCTGTGGGTGCCATCACTGATCACTGGCGAATCCAGTGGCCGGCAGCTTTCTCTTTCTGCACTGATTTTCAAAGCCATCAAAAATAAAACAGAAAGGAGAGTTTATACAATCCTGCCTGTATCTGTATCTTTATCTGTATTTGTGATCTACTCTGTTCTGTACAGTGGGAATTTTTTGATTGAAGCAGGACAGGGAGGACACCTGATGTAAGTATAATGAAAATGTCATCATTTCAATAGTTTTTTATGTTGCCTGTGAAATCTTTTCCCATCAAACAGCCTCCTGCCACTGTGGCAAACACAGCACAAACCGCCTCCTGTGTCCAGTTGGGCAAGACCACATCTCAAATATGTCCATCTCAATGGGAATGCTTATTTATATGGGGTTATATTTACATGGAAGACACAGGGCAAATTCAGAGTCCAAAGAAGTTTAGATAAACATGGCCAGACTAATGAGCTTTCGGTTGTGCTAGTACTGAAAGCTGGATCCAGGCCTTGAATTCAGCAGGAGCTCACAGGATCACAGCTCCTGAACCTTTCTGAGGGTTCCCCCTCTTCCTCTCCATCTACCTTGTTCATTGAATAGTAGGTGCAGCTGCATAACAATCCCTGGATTAGGAAAGCAGGCAGCCAGCCAGCCACCAGAAGCTTTGCCACACCCCCAGCAGCCCTTATTAATCCCTAGAGAAGCCCACACCACCCTTTCTCCACTGATTTTGGGTGGCAGGTGGCTTGCTGGCCTTTTGACTGGGGGTGGGGCAAGAAGAACCCAGGTGGGTGAGGCCTGCTTGGGCTGGCTGGATTTCTAGCCGGCCCAAGGAGGCCTCACTCACCCAGGACTCTCCTTTCTTGTGTCGGGTTGCTTTTGGCTGGTGTGGGGGGGCAGCATATGTTGATGAGTTATGCTAATGAGCTCCACCACCTATTTTTTTACAAAATGACCCCTGGCTGGAGCGCTCGCATCAATTGTCTCTGTAATTTAGGTGAATAGGTTGATGTAATAGGTCCCCTGGTACTAATACGATTCACAGCCTGATTCATGGATTGCTGGGGATGATGTCCCCATCTACATGTAGAGTTCATTGGCATGTGTCATTGGCCTGGCTGCTGTCTTTAGTTGGTTTCTGTCAATGGGTCAAGATTGTTCTCTAAAAGTTGGTGTTTGCTCAATAGGCACACGAGAGGTTTTCTCAGCAAAGAACGGACCAGCCGGACCTAAAGACTCTATAACAATACAAGCATGCCTTGATTTGAGGATACAGGAGTGTATCAGTGTTTCCTCTAAGCTGAATTAGTATGAGCTAGCTCACATTTTTTTAGCCTCCAGTTTACACATTTTTGTCCTAGCTCAGATAAATGGCCCCAGAGCAAACTAGGCTTCCCAATCCCCAGGTCCCAGAGGGGGATCCCCCAGTTTTACAGGCTTCCCCCCTCCCCCAGCCAGCTGGCCAGCGGGGGAAGCCCCGCCCCCACAACCATCATGCACCTCCATGAACAATTCCCATAGGGAATGATGGGGAATTGATCTGCAGGTATGGGGGGCTCTGGGGGGGCTGTCTTCCGAGATAGAGGCACCAAATTTTCAGTATAGCATCTAGTGCCTCTCCCCAAAATACCCCCCCAAGTTTCAAAAAGATTGGACCAGGGGGTCCAATTCTAGGAACCCCAAAAGAAGGTACCCCTATCCTTCATTATTTCCTATGGAAGGAAGGCATTTAAAAAGATGTGTAGTCCCTTTAAATGTGATGGCCAGAACTCCCTTGAAGTTCAATTATGCTTGTCACACCCTTGCTTTTAGCTCCACCCCAATGTCTCATGGCTCCACCCCCAAAGTCTCCTGGCTCCACCCCCAAAGTCCCCAGATATTTCTTGAATTGGACTTGGCAACCCTAGAGCAAACTAATTTATGCAGTAGCACACAACTTTAATGCCAGTAGCTCACAAGGTAGAATTTTTCCTCACAAGACTTCACAGCTTAGAGGGAGTATTAGACATTGATCTACTGACCATGGGGAGCAAAGGCAAGGTGAACAGGAAGGTGAAAAAGAGACAATTGCTGTAAGGAATCATTTTACATAAAGTAATGCATTTTGTTATTTCATTCCACGGAATATTTGCTCAAGGATAAAAGGTACCATCTGTTTCTCACCCACACAATAGACCATGTCAGATTATAAAGGTCCTATAAGAAAAGCTCGGGGGAAGATTTGAAAATGAGAATTATTTAATTTGGGATGGTGAACAGTTGGACAAAGGGAGAAAAATAACAATTGGGTTCTTGGCAATGGTTTGTTGCCAAGCTTATAAATAAAAAAAAAAGATCAAGATGAGTCTTAATAAAAGACAAAGAGTGGAGTAAGAAACACACAATACCAGAATGATGACAGTTGAGAAATGATGAAAATAAAGATGTCCTAATGGATAACCGAGGGAAGGGAACATGACAGAAGAGGCCTAACAACAAGGCACTCTCGATCTATGCCTTTTCCTGCTTTGTAATCATTTGTACTCAGTGCCATTCCTTACTCACTGTTTCTTCAGCCTCATAGGATATGGTTACCCATTGGTTGGCCATATCTCCTTCAAGTCTGCCTTCCAGCTCATAAAGACATGGTTTCACCAAGGTTTGGGGGCTTTTACATCATAGCCCCAAGGACTTGGGTTCTGACTACATAATGGCCCACTATAATCACTTTGCCATTTACTTTGCAGAAAAAAGTCACTCAGATCCACTTTGGGTTAGATGGTGTGGATGCATGCAAGCCCAGATGATGTACCTTTTGCATCTGCTTATCAAAATTATATGGATATTCTAAGCTTGTGGATCCTGAGGACGTGGACAAGATCCTAGGATAGATGAAATCTACCACCTCTGCTCTTGACTCCTGTCCTTCTGGGCTGATAAGAGCTGCCCAGGAGAACTGGCTGAGTGGCTAAGGGGAGTGATACATGCTTCCTTGATAATGGGACTTGTGCCACTTGTGGCTCAAGGAAGCACTGCTTAGACCTGTTTTAAAAAACCCTACTGTGGCCTACCATGTTAGGCAATTTCTGTCCACTCTCCAAACGTCCATTCCTGGGCAAGGTGCTAGAGTGGGTTGTTGCTTCTCAGCTCCAGAGGTTCTAGGAAGAGACTGATTTTCTGGACCTATTTCAATCTTACTTCAGCAGCTTTCTCTGTGTGTGTGTGTTGTGCCATCAAGCTGCTTCCAACTTATGGTGACCCTATGAATTAAAGACCTCCAAAATGTCTGATCTTTAGCAACCTTGATCAGGTCTTCCAAACCAAGGGCCATGATTCCTTGATTGAGTCCATCTATCTCATATTGGATCTTCCTCTTTTTTCTGCTGCTTTCAACTTTCCCCAGCATTATTGCCTTTTCCATCGAATCTTGTCTTCTTATGAGACCGAAGTATGATAGCCTCAATTGAGTCATTTTAGCTTCTAGGGAAAATCAGTGCATATTGATTTGTCTGTTTGGTGGTCCACGGTATTCGTAAAACTCTCCCCCAACACCACATTTCAAAGGAATGTACTTTCTTCCTCTCAGCTTTCTTCAGCATCCAGCTTTCACGCCCAAAGACTCTTCATATTTCATCAGTTTTCTCACATGAATGTGCAGGAGTTCAGTCTTGGGAAAAGAGAGCGATAGCTGTTGTTTTTTGGAGCAAGTAAATCTCTTGTTCTTTTGGCTCTTTACATTTCTGTGCACTGCTCAGAAAGGGAGTGATTCACATGAAGTGTGCTGTTCTCTGTTCTCCGGCTGCTCCTTGACTTGACTGGCACTGCTAGATATTAGCAAAACAGTGGAAATCAGTACTGCTAAGGGTGGTGAGCTGTTGTTGGGATGCATGCAGCTCCTGCCAAAGAGAAGGAGAGAGGCAGAAAGAAGCCAAGTAGCTTCCTTGCAACATTCACTGTGCTTTCCTGGATGGATCAGAGAAACCCAACAAACAGAATAGGAGTAAATAGGGGTTGAAGCAAAACAGTCTTGTGGTGGGGACATTCTCTTTCACTTCCTAAATAAGTATGTGGAAGTATTGCATGGGGGTATGGCATTCAGTATACGAAGAGTGGTGTAATAAATGGACTCTATAATTTAGCTACTAGAATTTAATGTTGATGAATTTGTTAATAACAATGAATACCGATCCTAGCTAGGCAACAATGATGATAATACTGAATCACTAGATAGGCCTCCAGGCTTCTTATTTGACTCTGTAAGCCACACCCCAGAAAGGCAAGAGCAAAAGATCAGATGGGGACAACCTTTATTGTCCACATTATGAACTTGTGTAGCCCCCCATCCAGGCAGTGTGCCTCCCTTTCTGTACCCAAGGAAGTAAAGGTAGTCTGAGATGAGGTGAGGTCTTCCTCAAGTCAAGAAACCCAGGAGCCTGGTGGCGAATGTAAAGCTGCATTTTCTAAGCCATCCCAAAAAATCATCACACCATATTTCTATCATTTCCATGATGATAGTCTGCCTAGATGAAGAGCAAAATGACTGTAATTTTTTAATTTGCTGATTCCTTCAGATGTCAAATCAGTGAGCCCAAAGTAAGTTAACATTTATGGGTCAGGGAAATGCAATGTCTCAGAATATACTTCAAGGTTGAGCTCCCACGAACATTTAATCAGCATTGAAAATAGATCCACAAATGTTATGAGGTGCATCACTCAGAGCCAATCACAAGGGGGGCAGCCAAAGGTATTGAGGGGACCTCAAATTTAGATGCTTGTTATTGCCCACCCAGTCGGAATGAAGAGGCTGACACAGTACGTTAGATAAACAGGGCCGCTTTATTTAAACAACTTGAACGAACTAAAACTGGCAAGGGATAAGGCCTAACAAGACAAGCCCTGGGGTCAGCCCCATGACCCCGCCTTGTCCTGAAAAGGGGCAAGCCACCCTGCCCCCAGCACGAGCCCAATATATTCTGGGTGGTGCTGAGCAGCCAGGCCCAAACTCCACCTCCACCTAGGCCGGCATCGATCCCACTGGAAAGATCCTCCCGGTGAGGCTTTATCATGATCTACACTCCCAGCATTGAGCCGTAAAGCCCATCTGCAGTTCATACAGACCACCTGCACCAACAGGTGCTGAGCCATAGGTGCTCCCCACAAACACTGTGGCCAATACCTCATCCTGCCACCGCCAATGCCAAGCCTCTGCTTAGGCATTTGTGCTCACCGGACGGCCCAGAGCCGACCGCAACCCCTGCCTTAGTTCATCCAAAAAGGCCCGGTTACCCAACTCAGATAAATGAACCCCATCCGGCCTAATCAAGTCGGCATTCTCGACTCATATGGCTGGATGGGGAAGAAATATCCCTAAGCCCCCTTCCATGGCCTTCTGCAAGGCCCGGTTGGCCTTGCGTCTGGCCCGCTCGATCCCCCTCGGAGGACAAGGCGTGACGCCAGACCCTATGAGGCAAAATTGCCGGCCATACTAAAATAACTCCTGGCCATCTACATTTAATAGCCTGAAGATCCACCTGTGCCTGCAACGAAAGGGCCTTCCCCTTCATCAAACCCAGGTCATTCCCACCTAAGTGGATGACCAGAATGTGCGGAGGAGGCACCCTCCTCCCATTAAACAACAGTGGCATGATCCCTGACCAGCACAGGCCACGGTGACCCAGCCATTCCACCGATGCCTACTCGCTGAGGCCCAGCTGGGTGCCAACTGATGATCTCCTGGCCTGATGGGCCGCCCAGAACACCATACTGTGCCCGCAGATGAGGATCCGACGCCTCGCCCTATGAGCCACAGCACCTGGAAAACAGAAAATAGTCACCAATGGGAAAAAATTGCCAACGGGCACGAAATACTACTAGCCCCCCCTCCTAAGTGACCAACGGGTGCAAATAAGATTTGAAGGCTGCGGAGTGCCAATGGCCGATCCGCTGTGTAGCAGGGGGTGAATAGCCCATTGTGGCTGCTGTGGAAGCAGCACCAATCCGGAACGAATGTGTCCCAAGCTTAACACCCCCTAATTCCAACTTAGCCAGTGCCCTACCAGTCACTGCCAAGAATTGATATTTTGTCAGGGAGGACCCATCGCTGTGGTGAAACAAGGGGCCATCCCCCTCCCCCTTGACCTGTAAATACTGCTCTAATGCCTTAACTGGGCACAACGCAGGCATAACACACTGGCCGATTGTAATAAGTGTGCCCCTTTGATGCTGGTCCATTTTGGATCGCCTAACTGTCAGTCGTACTTGTCCCCCTTCAATTTTGACGTCACTGGCACGCAGCGCCCGGTCAGAATTGTCCTTCTTTGACTGCACCACTAATTCACTAATCCGACGTGCACCAAAAAGGCCACCAAAGAGGCTGCGTGAAAAAGAGCGGCCTCAAAGGAGGATGAACACACCCCAGGCCAAACCTTAAAAAGCCCTTGCAGTACAGAAGGGGATATGGTTGCCAGGCATCTGCCCACGGCCCACACTCTCTAACCCAGCCCTCCAGCATCTTCCTGACTCTAAAATCACCTGTACATTTTGGAAGGACTTGCGCTTTACTGATAAAGGCAAACGCCGCCAACTGGCTCCTAATTGACTTCAGGCCTAACCCTCTATCCTTCTGATAAATGCAAACTGTATAATGTGCGGCACCGAGACCGGCCAGCTATCTGGCAGCCCGGCAGCGCTCCTAAACACTCAAAACTGCAAGTCAACCCTTTCATAGGCTTTCCGGGTGCTTGGAGCCAATGCTAATTGAATCACCCTACCAGCTTCAGCTTCCCAAGCTGCCAAAGTTCCTGGAGCATTCGTGTTGGCTGAAGGTTTGCTTCCGGAGCAAGTTGGCGAAAGCGTTCGATCTGTTGACGAGATAGAGCGTCCGCCACCCCATTGCATACTCCCGGAACATGTCATGCTAGAAATAGAATGTTCAACCAGAGGCACCGCAATGTAAATGCCCGCACCAGATTCATAACTAATTCTGATCTGGATGACAAGGAGTTGATAACATGTACAACCGCCATGTTATCACACCAGAATTGAACCGTGTGGTTGGCCAGTTGCTCCCCCCAAAGCCAAACGGCTATTACGATGGGAAAGAACTAAAAAAAAAGTGAGGTCACGGCACAGCTCACTGGCCAACCACTCGGTGGGCCAAAGTTCTGCACACCAGTGGCCTCGAAAATATACTCCAAATCCGGTGGCGCCCACTGTATCTGAAGATATCTGAAGCTCCGCTTCAATCTTCAAGTCCTCACGCCAGAAAGAAACGCTATTGAAGAAATCCAAAAATTCCTCCCATACCTCTAAGTCCCTCCACATGCCCGCAGTCACTCGCATTCTGTGGTGAGGGAGCCGTAAGGACCCCATGGCGTCACATAGGCGCCGCAAAAAGGCCCTTCCCTGGGGCAACAACTTTGCATGCAAAGTTGAGATGCCCCACAATCTGCTGGAGCTCGAGCAACGACACTTTGCACTGCTTCCTAAGAGAGGCCAATCGTTCTCTGAGGCCTTCCACTTTTTCCCTAGGCAGCCGTGAAGCTTGCTGCATGGTGTCCAACTCAATACCCAAAAACGTGAGCACTGAACTAGGGCCCTCTGTCTTTTCGTGCGCCAGTGGCACCCCGAGCTCCTGCACCAGCTCCACAAATGACTGCAGTAACCCGGCACATTGCCCAGACCCAGCCGGACCCACGAAAAGGTAGTCATTCAAATAGTGAACCGTACCACTTAGCCCCGACCTGGCCCTGAGCGCCCATTCCCAAAAGGAACTAAAATGCTTGAAAGCAGCACAGGACACTGAGCAACCCATGGGTAATGCCCTGTCCATGTAATACTTCCCATCAAAACTAAAGCCCAGGAGGTCAAAATCCTCCGAATGCACTGGCAAAAGGCGAAAGGCTGACTTAATGTTGCATTTCGCCATTTCAGCCCCCCGGCCACAACCCCGAACCACTTTGACCGCTTGGTCAAACGAGGTGTATTTGACCGAACAGAGAACATCTGGAATGGAATCGTTAACTGATCCGCCCCTGGAGTAAGACAAATGGTGTATCAAACGGTATTCCCCAGGTGCCTTTTTAGGCACCACCCCCAGGGGAGATACCCGTAAAGTAAGTACCGGCGGAGCCTCAAAGGGGCCGAGGACCCTCCCCTCTGCACACTCCTTAGCTATTTTAGCTTTTACCACATGCTCCATTCCTACTACGGTACACAGATTGGGAGCCAAACAAGGTACTCCCTGATAAGGAATACAAAATCCAAAAGAAAAACCGTCCAATAGGTAGGCCCTATCCACCACCAGAGAATAATTGACCAGCAACCGCCTAAGTACCCTCACCTGTATGGGACTGGGCCCCTTTTCCAGGTGGCTGCTGGCCACCCCCACACCCAGGGCATTTAACACCCACCCTGGGTTTGGACTTACTACAGGCTGAAAAGGCATGTGACCCGCCGCACAGTGGGCACTTGTGTTTGAACTTACATGCCTTCCTGGAACACACGCCCTTTGACGTGAATTCCCAACATAACAGCCGGGGTTGAACCGACTGGCCCGCCGTACCACGGGCACCTACACTCACCTGTTGTTTATGCACTAGGTGTCCACTATCAGCCCTATCACCTAAGTTAGGTTTCGCTGGCAACATTAACTGCAGCCAAAGCTGCTGGTTAATCTGGTCCCAGGGCATCTCCAGATTGACTGTGGCCCGCATCCGAAAGGCCTCATCATATTGCAACCAGGCCACGCCCACAAAATCAGTGTATGTGTGGTACACTATGTCACAATACCAAAAAAGTGCGGCTACCCAAACCGGCTGTGCCCTACCTATAACCCCCACATAGATTAAGAAACCTGGCAGCCAATTCGCCCAAGTCCTATCCACCTTTCTCCGCTTTAGCTTTTCCTTCTCCTTGTCATCTAATTCCTCCTTATCCTTTTTTCCCAGTTCTCTAAATAGGAGGCTAAAGACGTCAACATATTCTCCCCTCAAAATCTTATCCCTTGTAGCCACCGACATGTGATCCCCCAATAGCAGCGCAGTGTCGCCATATGGAAGCACCTGAAATGGTATGGTCCCATAAGGATTCGGGGGGTTGCACCACATGCCACATGGGGAGGTTGTCCACCCCCCTGCATTGGCATCTGTCCTTGCTCGCCCCACGGAAGCATACCCAACACAGGCTGCGGGGTGGGAGGACTCTGTGAGGCCACTGGGGCAACTGCCTGTGCAGGAGCCTGGGAACCGGCCCCTGCACCGCTCTGACTTTGTGGTGGTATCAAAGGAGTGCCCCAAGCCCATGACGGCCCGGCCAAACCCTGGGGTACCCAAGGCCCTACATTTCCTGGCATTACCGATACCCCACCCGCTATACACTGTTGACTGTGACGAGCCTCAGGGGCCTAAGGCCACCCCTGAGGTTGGTGCTGCGAAGGAGGCTTACCCACTTCCCCCGAGGGGGTAACCGCCACCGTGACAACCGGGGCTGGCTGCCCAGCATCTTCCAATGCCCCACGATCCCTTGGGTTCCCGCCTGGCAGTTTCCCCGCGTTGTCACCGTCCTCATGGTCCGACTCACGTCTCCTGACAGAACCATCGGGCCCACCCTGCAATGCAGAAAGACAGGCCAGCACCTTCTTCTCAAATGTCAACCGGGCAGATCGGCCCATTGCCCTGTGGCGCCCCTCCCATTTAGGTGCCCCTGTGGCACCCCTCTGCTGCTCCAAGGCATCTAACTGGCCCATAATAGCCTGCCTTAACTGGGCTTCCTGGTCACCCTCTCCAGGAGGTCCCGGTTCCTGGCCCCACCTCCTTACAGGCCTGGCCGGCTGTTTCCCTTTAGAAGGGCCCTGACCCTTCTTAGGAGCCATTACCCCAGGCCCCTATACTGACTCCGCCCTGGTGTCTTCACCTGGCTCTTGTCAATAAAGGTCTATCACCCTCCTTACCCCCTTTTCCCTGTGCCCAGCTAGAGAAGATAACAAATGAAGGGGGGGGGGGGTGCAGCCAACCCCTTGTAATTAACTCCCTTGTCCCCCGGCCAAACTATGGCCCCAAAACCAAACGTGTGTGTGTGGGGGGGGGGGTGCTGGGGATTTAACCTGGGACCTTCTGCTTCTCAAACAGCTGCTCTACCACTGATCCACCGACCCACCCCTGGCGACTTCCAACCAGCCCCTACGTAGGCCTCAGCCAAGGATAAATATAAGGGAAAAGGGGGGGGGCTACCAACCAAGCCCCCCGGTAACTATGGGCCCAGATACCAGACCTCCCCCAGGCCAAAACCCCCTGGAACTGCCTTTCTCCCAGCTTCAAAACAGCCCGACTATGTGGCCACTGCTCACGCCAGAAAGAAGCGTCCCAGCCTGTGCCGCACGCGCCGAAGAAGCTGCCCAGCCTACTGCTGCCGCTCGCGCTGAAGACCGGCTGACCCCGCGCTCACACTGCCGATCAAATCGGCCCCAGCCCTCTCCGACTTGCTCAGACGATCCCCGACGCAGCTCTCCTTCCGAGAGCTAAAACAAACTGCGCAACACTGGGTGGGGCTGGGGCTTTTATAGCCTCGACTCCCCGCCCAGCAGCCGATTTCCGGATGGCTGGAATGTCGATCAGCCTCCCTCCATCCGGGTAGGCAACAGTGTCCCCCCAGCCTATTGCTGGCGAAGCCAGCTGTCTGGGAGGGGCCGGTTTTGTTTGGTTTTTTTTTGGCATTTTAGACGTTTACCCACTTGTTTTTATATGCAGCATCTATCATTGTTAAATTTTTAAAATTATGAATGAAGTCCCCAAAAGTTGGAAGTGACCTGTGTCCCCTTGACCTCTGACAGGGCCTGGCATCACCCATGGAAATGCATTCCCTTTCCTTTCTAAAATTCTGCCCTGTGTGGTTTTTCAAAAGAAAGCAACACATGAACAAATGAAGTTGCCTAATACTAAATCAGATCATTGGTCCATCACAGTCAGTATTGTCTACTCTGACTGACAGCATCTCTCCAAAGTCTCAGGCTGAAGTCCTTTACCCACAACCTGGTCTTTTTAACTGGAGATGCCAGACACTGAACCTGGGGACCTTACCATTTCTCAACCTTTTGGCTACGATGAAGTGTAGTAACCTGGGACCTTCTGCATACAAAACTGATGCTCTATCACAGAGCTATGGCCCCAACAATGCAAACATTTTGTTCACATATGCTCTGATTTTTTACAGATCTTGAATGTATATGACAAAGCAAAGCCCCCCTCCCCCCCAAAAAAAGAGATTACAATAAAAACAAATTAAAATATTATTGTTTTGGAATCTAAGAGGTAATTACTTTGATTCCAGCAAATAACAAAATCTGTGCATCTTCATAGCTCCCTGCATTTTTTAATTTCAACAGCTTCCAGATTCAATATGAGAGATTATTTTGATAGGATTCAGAGTAAATGAATAAATAAGCAGAGATCACATTTGGCCAAGAAGCAAATGCAAGTGCACTTCCAAGGCATCTTGAAAGAAGGATGAGAGGATGATGCTTTTAAATTGAATATCACTCCTCTTAAAGGCCCAGCCATCAAAATGATGGACACTAACCTTTGGAAAGTTCCATTCTCCACTTAAAACTATGACAGATTCTTTTCTCTTTTTTTGCATATGTGTGTGTGTCTGCGTGCCCGTGCCTGGAAGTCATGGCAACCTCTGGTGACTCCACTGGGCATGGAGGACATTCAGAGAAGTGGTTTGAGAGCCTGTCTCTGCTTCCTAGCCCTAGTATTCTCTGGAGGTCTCCCCTGCTTAGTTTCCCAAGATTGGGCTTGCCTGGACTATCCAAGTCAGGGAGAAACTGGAACTGATTCTTAACAGTAGCTCCTATGCTATTAATGTCTTCCTTGTGAATCTGAATTTAGCTAGTGCCCCATTTATTCTTTTCTTACTTCCTTTGCAAATGTGTGACTTCATCTGATCACATCCTCGCTTGATCATTGC
Organism: Heteronotia binoei; assembly: GCF_032191835.1. Lineage (NCBI taxonomy): Eukaryota > Metazoa > Chordata > Lepidosauria > Squamata > Gekkonidae > Heteronotia > Heteronotia binoei. The sequence continues at coordinate 29,083,882 of NC_083226.1, forward strand.
TGGAAACATCTTGAGTTAAGCTGATTTCAAGGCAGACACTTCCATTTTGAGGTCTCATATTTGACTTCCATCAACACAAGGCTTTTGACAACCACCACAAGCCCCTGACAAATATTCCCTCTGGTCCCACCTTCACACCATGCAGAACTAACCCAAACATTATCTGAAAGCATTTTTTTTTTCTTCTCTGGTTCCCTGAGTTCTCTTTTTTTTGGGGGGGGGGGCGTATTTTTTATTGTGTGTGTGTGTCTGCCCCTGGGAGCCATAGCAACTTCTGAGGGCCTGGAGGAATATTCAGAGAGGTGGCTGAATAAAGCCTGACTCTGCCCTTCCAACTACTGGTATTCCAAAGAGGTCTCCCATCCAAGTACTTACCAGAGTCAACCCTACTTAGGTTCTGAGATCTGAGGAAATTGGGCTTGCCTGGGCTAGCTGGAATATTGTCCCCTTCCTAGCTCCTCCTCTTTGACCCTTAATCTAAAAACCTATTTTGAGTATTTATTCTGGTGCTTTACTGCCTTTTCACTACTGCTTCACTTCATTTTGCTAGGCTGGTGGGAATGGGAGGGGCAGCAAGAAGCCACCATTACTCAGAAGATGTGTACTTGACATGGATGTGGTTCAACCAGAACAATTAGCCCACATTCCCACCAAACAGGACCATGTTTCTGTGGTAGATTCCCACTTTCTGCCAGTCGATGCACAGTCTCACTAGTGTGGGAGGGACACTTTCTTATTTATACAAGCAGGGGGTGTCTCTTTTCATGAGATGGAGACAGCTGCAGAGAATTAAAAGAAGACCCATGGATATATGATTGAACTGGATGAAAAATGCTGAAAGAACAGAAAACAGTGAGATAATGCACTGGAGAAAGCAAGATTTAGCATTCTTCAACCTGTGCCCTGTTTTTCAACCCCTGCTGCTTGAGAAAAGAGGAAAAGGCCAATTCATGCCTTCCTCCGCTTACTTTTTTATGTACATGCCATAAAGTTGCAACTGACTTATGGCAACCCTGACAACGGGCTTCCAAGGCGAGTGGGAGGCAGAGATGGTTTGCCATTGGCTTGCCTTCCTCTGCAGAGTTCCATATTCTTTGGTGGTCCCACATTCAAGTACCAACCCTGCTTAGCTTCCAAGCAGAGATGGTTTGTTAATGACTTCCTCTGCAGTCTTCCTTGATGTTCTCCCATCTAGGTACCAACCCTGCTTAGCTTCCAGGATCTGATGAGATTTGGCTGTATCATTACCATTCCACATCCCTGCCGAGCAAATAGGAGGAATTTGAATTGCCTATAGAACAGGGGTTCTTTCTCCTATTGGCCTACAATTTAGATAGAGGCTCTTTTGATTCATGGGTGAAATCCCTAAGAATTTGGTTCTTAATGTGTGGTTGGAGACACTCTATCCCCCAAAATGTGTTGTTCACTGAAACCAGGGAAATAATCTCATAGACTGAGTTCCTATGGCTACTAGTTTTACTTATGATATGAAATAACCTGATTCAGATTTTTTTTTACAAAAAAAAAAATAATGACCCCCAATCCAACACTTGTTTTGAGCACTGATTTAGAAAAGCTTCTCCGCTTGCTTGTACTCTGTCCTTGCTCACCAAAGATGACTGGGTGAATGAACACTATGAATATATGAAGCTGCCTTATACTGAATCAGACCATTGGTCCATCAAGGTCAGTATCGTTCAGTCAGACTGGTAGTGGCTCTCCAGGGTCTCAGGCAGATCTTTTTAACTGGAGATGCAGGGGATTGAACCTGGGGCCTTCTGCGTGCCAAGAAAATGCTCTACTATTGAGCCACAGCTCTTTACAAAGCTGTTTTTCATACAGTGCTGAACAAAGGGTCAAGAGTTTCAAAAGAACAGGATGATGTTCCAAGAGATGTATTGATTGTTCTAAGTCTGGCTGTGGAGCCAGGTAGGGTGGAGTTTTCTGGATGACTGGTGACAGCGGAAGCACTTGCCCTTAGCAGGTTGTGTAACAAACCATAAGGCTACATGTTTTGACAATAATTGCTTAGGTGGTACTTGAACTGCGGCCAATCTATAGTTCTGACTGCTGACAACTGAAGCAAAGTGCCAGTAGAATCACGGCTGGAATTAATATTTTAGTCAAGCTGCCCTATAAATAGGGCTCTCTGTGTGTCACAGCTCTGGAGGAGAACAGAATATAACACTTGTGTAGAACGGTGACAATATAGCAATAATTTAGTTTGCTTTGGAATGCTTTCTCCTTTTGGCTAACCTATTGTGTTTCAAACATCAGGCCAAAATGTCTCATTTTATTGCTTTATGATCTGCTTCTAGTATGATGTTTGTTTTATGCATCTCACTTTTTTGGCTTTTTTTTTTTTACATCTCTCTCTCTCTCTCTGTGCCTGGAAGTCATGGTGACCTCTGGTGACTTCTACTGGGGCATGGTGGATGTTCAGAGAAGTGGCTGAATAAAGCCTACCCCTGTCTTCCTGACTGCTGGTATTCCAAAGAGATCCCCCATTGAAGTACTTGCCACAGTACTTGCCAGCTTAGATCTGAAATCTGACAAAATCAGGCTTGCCTGGGCTATCCTGGTTAGGGCTATTTTATGGATATTTCTTTATGAGCTTAATGGTTGCCCTCAGGGGTGGAATTCTAGCAGGAGCTCATTTGAGCATTAGGCCACATACCCCTGAAGTAGCCAATCCTCCAAGAGCTTACAAAAAAGAGCCTTGTAAGCTCTTGGAGGACTGGCTACATCGGGGGTGTGGCCTAATATGCAAAGAAGCTCCTGCTAGAATTCCACCCCTGGTTGTCCTAAGTTCTTTTTAGTTCCCTGGCTTTTCCTCCCAGGGCTTGTTTTGTTGATAGGTAGGTTGCCAACCTCCAGGTGGTGGGTGGAGATCTCCCACTACTACAACTGTTCTTCAGGTGACAGAGATGAGTTCACTTGCAGAAAATGGATGCTTTGAAAGGTGGATTTTATGACATTAATCTGCATTGAATTCTGTCCTTTTCCTAGACCCCGTCCTCCTCAGACCTCACCCTCCTCAGACTCCACCCCTCAGATCTCCAGGTATTTCCCAACCCAGAGCTGACAACCCTATTGATAGGTGATAATGCCTTTAATGATTTTTCTGATATTGTTTTTAATCCTGCATTGCAACAAGCAAGACTCTGGAGAGGCAGTATTTGCTAAACAAATTAATAAAAAACCCAAATAAATAGCTTCCTGAGATCTCAGCTTCGTCTTTAAAAAGCAGCTTTCCAGCTCTTGTTGTTCCTAAGCTGTGCTTGAAAGAATGAGGGTAGGACTTGACGAATCTCAAAAATCTTTAAAAAATCACAAAAAACGACACAAAACAATTACAAATTGGCACAATCTACAGGGGTATGAAATTCAACTTCTCGGCACAGAGTTTGGGTTACTTTCGCACAAAGTTTTGTTTTCTTTGACAGATACAGCATGGTCTGCACATATTCCGCCTATTTTGAAGCAGCTGCACTGGCTTTCCAATTGGTTTTGCAAGTCATATTCAAAAGTGCTGGTTTAACCTTTAAAGCCCTAAATGGTCTGGAACTCTCACACCTTAAAGACTGTCTCTCCCATCACAGCCCTTCTGGTGCTTGTGTTCTGCTTCATGTGGACTTCTAGTGGTGCCTGGCCCTTGGGTAGCATGTTTAACTTTGATCAGAACACAGGCTTTTTTGATTGTAGCCACGACCTGGTGGAATGTGTTGTCTAATGAGACTCATGCCCTGAGGAACTTGTTGAGATTCCACAGAGCCTGTAAGATGGAATTATTCCTCCAGGCATTCCACTGAGGCCTATTACTATCGGGTCTACTATCAGCTTTTCTTATTGTCGGCCCAGAATGCCAGTGTGTTAACTTGTTTTATAGAATATTTATATTTTCATGTTTTCTATTTATGTTGTTAACCCTCCCAAGCTCCAGTTACTGGGAGAAGAGCAAGATAAAAATACAAACAAACACACTGGGCCCCTAGCCAGAAAATTTTTGGTGTGGGGGGGGGCAAATACCAGGAGTGGGGAGCTTAATGTCATCAATACGCAAATGACACCCAGCTATATTTGCTGTTGGACGACCGGTCGGCTACAGTCCCACCAACTCTGGCTGAGGGTTTGAGGGCTGTGGTGGGCTGGCTAAGGAAGAGCAGGTTGAAGCTGAACCCATCAAAGATGGAGGTTCTGTGGTTGGGGGGAGCGGGGTTGGAGCTGGAGCGTAGACTGCCGACTCCTGATGGGGCTACTAACACCAGTGCCCGCCGTCAAGAGCTTAGGAGTGACACTGGATAACTCTCTTTCAATGGAGGCCCAGGTCACACATATTGTCAAGGTGGCATTCTTTCATCTCCGTCAAGCTTGGCAGCTGGCTCCCCTCCTATCTCACTCAGACCTAGCCACAGTAATCCATGTAACGGTCACCTCCAGACTAGACTACTGTAACTCACTCTATGCTGGCCTACCCTTGAGTCTTATCCGGAAGCTGCAATGGGTTCAGAATGTGGCAGCGCGAGTCCTGACAAGAACGCCACGGACAGCACATATTCTATCTGTGCTACGCCAGCTACACTGGTTGCCAGTTGAGTACCGGGTCAGATTCAAGGTTTTGGTTATGACTTTTAAGGCCTTGAGCAATCTGGGACCAATGTATCTACAGGACCGCCTCCTCCACTATGTCCCTGGAAGGGCATTGAGCTCCAGTAGCTGAAATCTGCTGGTGATCCCTGGCCTGAAAGAGGTCCGGCTGTCCTCAACAAGGGCCAGGGCTTTTTCCGTCCTGGCCCCAACTTGGTGGAACGCTCTGCCAGAAGACATCAGGGCCCTGCGGAATCTTTTATAGTTTTGCAGGGCCTGTAAGGCAGAGATGTTCCGCCAAGCCTTTGCATGAGGACAGCGATGGTTGCTATCCTGGCACCTTTTCCTCTCCACCCCCTCTTGGGGGGAACCCCTCACCCCTGATGTGACCCAATAACTGAATAAGAGCACTTTAAAGATGCCATCAGGGCATATATATATATATATATATATATATATATATATATATATATATATATATATATATATATGTAACTGATTTTACTGTTGTACATCGCCCTGAGCCTGGCGCTGAAGAGATATATGTCTCTTTAAATACCCTTCCTGGGTTGGTGCAGGAAGAGCCAGTGAGACCGCAGCAGGCAGGGGTAAGGAGTGTGGTGCACTGGCAGTAGGTTGGTGGGTCTGGCATCCTCCTGGGGTGCGGCAGGGCTCACCCATTGGGTGGCATTGCCCCCAAATGCCCCACCATGCCCACAGGGTGAAACAAACAATAACAATAACTGATGTCTTCTACATCTAATTTTGCCTGCTGGTATTACAGAAACCGAACAGGTCTTTTGAGTTGGCTGGAAGGATTCCAGTGAACATTAAGTAACCAGTTCTCTTGAAGCTCTCTCCTCTCTCTTCTTTCTCTCTCTCTCTCTTTCATCTCCTCTGCCCCAGTGCTTCTCGTCTCCACTTAATTTTGCTGAGAAAAATAGAAACACATTTAACTCATCAGGATTTAAACTGCTGACCTTTTCCCGTAAGGGGTTTGTTGAATCCCTGCATCGTTTGCAGAGTTTGTCACACTAATTGGGGTCTCTCTTTAGGTTGATGGGTGGAGAGCTGGGCTGTCTTCTTCAGGGTGAGAGGGGCATATTCTGTTCTGTCTCTTCCAGCTTTTTGGAGCAACAGGACTTGATAAATTTCCGTCACCATCTCTTTTTAGATCTTCATTCCTACATATTACCATAATTGCTGGAAGTAATTAGAAGGGGAAAACTTACTTAGAGACAACAAGAGTTGTGAAAAGAACATTTCAGTTCACGTGATACAGAGCCTGTGGAAGAGGCCATAAGCGGAAAAGAAAAAAATCTGTAGCTCAACACTATGAGACTAGGAAAGGGGTGGCCAAATTTGCTTAACATAAGAGCCACATAGAATAAAGTCAAATGTTTGAGAGCCACAGGACATGAATGTCAGATGCTTGAAAGAAGGAAGGGAGGAAGGAAGGAAGGGAAGGAAGATAGTTGGGGAGGGAGAAGTAGAAAGAAAGCAACTTTATACTTTAAATACATTCTCCAGACCACTGCCTGGGTTGGCTTGGAGAAGTGATTTGAAGAGACCATTGCCTTCTCCAAACCAGCCAATGGAGTGGTGGGGGCTTTGAGAGCCACACATTAGGTGTGAAAGAGCCACAGTTCGGCTACTCTTGGACTAGGGGAATGTTATAATATCTCAAATCTGAACCGAAATCAATATTCACAAATGTGTGGTTTTTGCTAACATTTTCAATTTTGCTGCTTAAATTTTGAAAGTGAACTTTTTGAACTCAAAAGTCAGATCCATATTTTAGACATAGAAATTTAGTGTAGATTTTAAATCTGAATCCTTTGAACTTGGTGGCATCTCTTGAAGTTTGAAGTTATCAGATATGAAATCACATACTCTTGTCAGCTGTTAAATAGTACCTCTGTGTGTCCAATAGTAAATACTGCTTGTCAGGGGTGGAATTCTAGCAGGAATGCCTTTGCATATTAGGCCACACACCCCTGATGTAGCCAATCCTCCAAGAGCTTACAAGACTCTTTTGGAGGATTGACTATATCGGGGTGTGTGGCCTAATATGCAAAGAAGCTCCTGCTAGAATTCCACCCCTGCTGCTTTTCACTTATCAGACAAATACTGAAATATCTATTCTAGGATACCAAACACCTCTATGTCCCATTAACTCAGTGGATTCCTTGGGCGTTCATGTACAATGAGTCCTGTTAAAGTACATGTTTTCTGTTCAAAAAGAGCATAAGATTAGCAATGGGTATCCCTAAGGATCCCTACCTGTATCACAGCTAATCTCCAGACTATAGAGAACTGCTATCCTGGAGAGAACAGATGTCTGGAAGGTGGATTCTTTGGCATTGTACCCTACTGATGTCCCTGTCCTTCCCTGGTTTCATCCCCAAATCTCCAGGAGTTCCCCAACCTGGACCTGGCAACCTGATCCTTCCTGTATCCAGCCAGTGGCCAAAAGAACTTGGCAATTGGTTGGGGACTTTCTGGGGAGGGGGGGGGGAGTGACATCAACACATCACCAGGGACACTGCAGTATTTAGGCAAAAACTCCTTGGTTTTACCATAAAGTTTTGAAGAACACTTGACTAGAGCATCCTGTGTTACTTTTGATTTAAAGTGGAAATGATGTTTGTGTGCTGGTGTGCCAGGCCTTTCCTATCTTTCAGTTCCTATCACTGGTGCCCAATGCTCCAAACTGCAGGAGGGGGGGTGCTATCATGGTAGCAGGAGGCCTAGCATCCCTAACCTTGCAGGTTATTTGTTTCTTCTCTAGGACTGGAATCCAGGCTACAGCTATAATGTGCAAATGCCACAATGATATAGAATAGGGGGTGAAAATACACACTGAGGTGCCTTAGACCAAGTCAGACTACTAGTCTATCCTCAGTATTGTCTACTTTGACTGTTATTGGATCTCCAGGGATTCAGGTCAATGCCTTTCACATTGCATGCTGCCTGATCTTGGAGATACTGGTGACTGAATCTGGGACCTTTTTTGTGCAAAGCAGATGCTTTACCATTGAGTCACAGCCTTTCCCAAGCACCTCTCAGGAAGAAGTCTTTCACCTATCTGATCAGGCTCTTACCTGGATAGTCCAGGTTAGCCTGATCCCATCAGAAGCTAAGCAAGGGTCGCCCTGGCTAATATTTGGATGGGTGACCACCAAGGAATACCAGGATCATGATGTGGAGCAGGCAATGGCAAGACACCTCTGAATTTCTCTTGCAAAAAATTAGCTTCGATTTGACAGCAAAAAGCACCAGCTATCTGATCCTTCTTAACTGGATATGCCGACGAAAGAACTTGATACTTCCTGAATGGAAAGCATATGCTCCATGAATGAGCCGCAGCCCTACAACCTTGGCCAACTGATTCCTCAAATATTGGTCAAACATGGCCCCAAATAGTCAAACACTGAAAGCACTAATTTATTATAAATTTATAGCAATGAGCAAAGGCAGAAATGCACAAATTACGGTACTTCCATGTAGTAGAGAGGAGACTAGAGGTGCATTCAGTTCAGCCGAATCGAAGAAACCTCCGAATCACCCCTGATTCTGAAGTATACGGCGCCGTATACTTCTGAAACCAATTGGAAGCCATTATACAGGAGCCGTATATGGCTCCTCGTATACTTCTGAATCAATATTCAGAAGTATACGGAAGTCCATAGAAAAGGTGGGAAAAGAGCTTCTGCAGCCTCAGGGGAGCTGCTTGCCTCCTTTCCCGCCTTTGGAAGCCTTTTCCGCCTCTCCCATAGCCTCCCTGGGATCAGGAAGGGAGGGGGAGAGGAGCCCCAGCAGCCAACCCAAAGCATGCATTTGCAATGCTATTGTGTAGCTGATGGCTGGACTAATCCCCCAGCCATCAGCAACATTGTTGTTCTTTTGTTTACTTGGATATCCAAGTAAAAGGTGTTCTCTGGCAAATCACAGAGCAGTGATATTTTTTGAAACTGCTCGGTGTAGGGCCAGAGACCCTTTTTAAGAGACAGATTGTTGAGAGAGAGATTGTGCTGCGCTGGCCCTTGGCCTCAGCTGCTGCTGCTCTCTCTCAGTCTTGCCTGACCTGGGTCCTATAGAGATTCTCTGATGTGAAGTTAGGTTTGGCTTTGGGTGCCCCAGGAATGGGACCCCCTGCTCCAATCTTTTTGGGACTTGGGGTTTTTGTAGGGGAGAGCCCCCTGCGGGTTCCCTGCAGTTTTGGGGGCTCTCCCTCAAACCCCCTGCCTCCCAGTAGCCTCTAATTATGCCCTATGTTGCCATTGATTTCAATGGCCCATAGGGTATAATGGGACCATATATTTGGAAATAGCCGTACATCTACCGTATATACAGCTATTCCGATTACCAGTATTCAGAAATATATGGTATTCCGAATATTTTGGCCCTGTATATTTCCAAATCTGATTATTTCTGATTTTTTTTTGCACACCCCTAGAGGAGACCCAACCACAACAATTTCAGAATGCCATTCCAGATTACATGGATGCCCTTTCTCTTTACAACAAATGCAAAACATTTGGTATTCATGTAACCTATGCCATTATCTCTTTAACATTTCTACTAAAAAGATTTATAATTGAGGGCCCTGGAAGCAAAAGATCACAGATTACGGGCAATTGGAGGAGGAGGAGATTGGATTTATACCCTGCCCTTCACTCGGAGTCCCAGAGCGGCTTACAATCTCCTTTCCTTTCCCACCCCCACAACAGACACCTGTGAGGTAGGTGGGGCTGAGAGTGCTCTCACAGAAACTGAACTTTGTAGGCCCAAGATAGATAGATAGATGATAGATAGATGAATTTATTGTCATTGTTCTCAACAAAAAGAGAGCAACGAAATGAGGGAGTTCCTTGGAGGAAGAGAATAATCAAATGTGACAGGTAGAGTTGTTGACCACAGAAAATAAGTAATCAGTGGACCAGTATGCCAATCGTCTGTTCCCAAGTCACATGTTTCCATGGCAGAAATATCTCTAGCACAGTGTCATTTTTATACTAAGTGAACATCAGACTTTTTAACATAGTATTGCAGCGTGAGATTTGACTAGGACACCAACTGCAGAGTTAATGTATCAGAGGTAGTTTCAGAGGAACAATTTCCACAAGCACTGGTGCTCCTGGAAATCAGTAGAGAGGTGATAATGAATTTCACTACACCCCTCTTTTGAGAGTGCATGAAGTTGTGCATATGAAACTGTTAATGTTTGTCTTTTCTAGGAGAGGCTTTCGCTATGCCACTGAGATCCGCTGGCTTGGGATGAGTCTCAGTTCAGTACTCTGAAAACACTGTTGCCATTTGCAGCTGCTGGCATGGACATTAATGCCTTATTGCAGTTGCTCATGTCTCTAGCTGGACAACTGCAGTCCACACAATGCAAAACATGTGGATATTTCCACTGATGCAGGAAGCAGCTGCTTGTCTATTGATGATCTATGCATGCAACAAAGGACAGAAGACTTTAAAATAATAAAAAGGAAAAGGATAATAAATCAGAACAGTTAGAGAGTGGCCATTTACACAGGCCACAGCAGGGATGGGGGAGAAAGGATGCATGGCTATCCCAGGCAAATCGAGGATGTCGGGACATAAGTGGAGCATTAGGTGTGGCAAGTATATGAATGTTAGAATAGCCTTGTCTACCAGACCAATGGTCCATCTGATCTAGCATTCTGTTTAGGGATAGGCACAATCAGGGCTTTTATGTAGCAGGAACTCCTTTTCATATTAGGCCACATCCCCTGATGTAGCCAATCCTCCTGGAGCTTACAGTAGGCCCTCAACATCAGGGGTGTGCGGCCTAATATGCAAAGGACTTCCTGCTACAAAAAAAAAAAAGCCCTGGGCACAATCCATATTTTTGTGGTTGGGTTTGGTTCATGTTCATGGCTGAACCATGAACCGGACTACAAAACGATATGAACCATTGAACTAGTTTGTATGTGTTCATGACTCCTGCTTCAGTTCTTTGTATCTAATAGGCTCCAACTGAACTATGAAAAATCAAAACGTTTCTCAAAAACTTGGAAACCGTACAAATGGCGAAAAATTGGAAATAGAATAGAATACGTTAAGCATGTTAAATACCTAGGTATACATTTTCAACAGACTGTCTCTTGGACCACTCACCGTAAGCCAGCAGTAAATGTGGTTAACATGAGTGCCCTGGTTATCACTTGTTTTTTCAATACTAGAGGCAACCATGTTGCACTTCTTTAACGCCACAGTATGCCCACAACTGTTATATGGTATCTCTCTATGGATTGGTGCATCTGATCATTCTTTGGAATGTATTCAGTCCAAATTTCTTCATAAAATCTTGGGGATGTCACATTGTGTGTGCTCCGCTTGGAAACCAGACAAGCCTTAGTTTAAAGCAGACCATGGCTCCCAACTATTAAAAACTGGTTGCGATGACATTGTAACTCTGATCCCTCTAATCTTATTTATCAAATACTTTTAGAATCTGAATCGTCTAACTGGTTAGCTTGCATTGAAAGAAAATTGGTATTATCGGTTTATCCCTGGATTTGCTATCTATGGTTTCCCATTTGGATGTATGTCAAAGGATTAAATGCAGAATTTTGGACATTGAATTACAAAATCTCTATAGTGTGGCTAATAAAACATGCTCTCCCGTGAGCTTGGGGATTCCATTAAAAGCAGGCCATATGGACTCATGTCTCCATGCCTTACAAATCCCACAACAACGTAGAGCTTTTTCTTTGGCCAGATTTAATATCGTCCCATCTGCAATCCTATTTGGAAGATTTTAAAAGATACCATATTCAGCTAGATATTCCTGTAAACTAAATTGTGTTTAAATTATCCTCTTTTGCGGTTTTTTTAAATGCAGAAATTTATACTAAATGTCTATATCCTATTTTGGTAAATAAGATAGGGTTCCTGACTCAACTAAGATTCCTTTTATCCTGAATGTTGCCTCTCTGGACATAACTGAGAAGGTGGCTATACTTTTGCAAGGTGCTAGAAAGTTGCATTGTGATAATAATTTAAAGAGTTTAACTTGACGGTATATTTATCCAACAATCCAAAAAGCAATCTGTATTTTATGTTCCATCTTACTATTTTATATGCCAATAAAGGATTAATTGATTGACTCTTACTTAGTGCTCACTGCCACATTTTGTGGAGCAGAAATTAGGGATTTAAATAACTGTAAACTATTTGAACCAAACAGCTGAGGATTATCTGCTGCTCAGCTGTTTGGATTAAATGGCTTGGAGCTGAACCCAAGAAAGCCCCTTTAAACAGTGCAGGGGCTGCCTGCCCAAGGAAGTCACTTTAAACAGCTGAGCTGCAGGAGCAGGCTCAGTTGTTTAGAGCCTGAAACAGCTGAGCCATGGGAGCAGGCTGCCCCCATGGCTCAGCTATTTTGATGGCTATTACAGGAAGGAGAAAGCAGGGGTTTAAACCCCAGCTTTTTTCTTCCCATGAACCTCCATTAATTGCCTTAAAAATTGTAGAGGTTTGTGGCTGGGCTGCAGTTTGTGAACTTCAGTTCACGAACCATGAGCCAGCCAAAATTCATCATTTGTGAGTTGGTTCATGCCCATCCATAATCCTGTTTCCAACAGAGGTCCACCAGATGCCACAATAGCGCTGCCAGGCCCCCGCTCTCAGCTTCTGAGAAGCAAGGCATGGTGGGAAAGGAAAGCATTGATCAACATTGTGACATCACTTCCAGGTTCACCCATAAGTGACATCATCATGATCTAGAGATTCCCCCAAACTCTATGCTAAACCTCCTCTCTATTCACACATCACTTGGCTATATTACTAGTCACATCCCCCTATGTTTATAGGCTTATGGAAATTAGGCCAAAGAAGTTTTATCAATGCTCTCTTGATGCCTGAAAAATCACTGGGGCAGCTCACATCTTTGGATCTTCTTCTCTTCCCTAATCCATTCAATAACTAATTAAATTTCAGAAAAAGCAAAAAGACTTTTCCTCTTAAATCGGCATAAGGTAACGTGAGGGCATGCAGTTTCAGTGGATTGTATTTTCTCTTTTATTTATGCTTGGTATTATATGAATGTATGATGATTACATTAGTGTTCAGGGATATTTGAGCAATGAGCATTTTTTTTTTTTAAAAAAGTCTGGTTATCCTTTCCTAGCTATATGAACATTAGAAGCACAAACGAGGGTACAGATTAATAAGCTTAGTAAAGTATATAAAATTTGCCAGCAAAATTTCATCTCATACTTTGTTTCCTGTCTTGGGTTTTCTATTTGTTGATTTGGGTTTTACTAGTTCACTTTGTACTGTGCTGTTGTGTTTGCTTCAAATAAAGGCCCAGGATAAGATCCACATGTATATTTGGCTTTTGATTGTAATGCATCATGGACTTCATAGTTTTAAGATTGTCAGAACAGTTAAAGATAAACTGTGCACTCCCGACTCTGGGGTGATATCGCATCACAACATTTTCACAGCAGACTTTTTAATGGGGTGGTTTGCCTTTGCCTTCCCCAGTCATCTACACTTCCCCCCCCAGCAAGCTGGGTACTCATTTTACCAACCTTGGAAGGATGGAAGATTGAGTCAGCCTTGAGCCAGCTGCAGTTACATGGGTTTATGTTTAAGAGTTTAGACAGTTTGGTCAAAAGGGACTATCATACAATTAAATATGGTTTGGTGCATGTGTGTGTGGAGGGCTCTTCATCCACAGCTGGAGTGAGATATATGCTGTGTTGCTTAAGTCTGTTACACTGCATTCCAAAACTGTGATACATCCTTCCAAGCCAGGATTGGCCCAAGGATTTTTGGTGCCATAGGCAAATTACTTCACTGGCCCTCCCATGCATTAGGGAACCTTCTCCCTGCCCTCTTTCCCTTTGCAGCATGGGAAAACTGTCACTATCCACCCTCTCCCACACCACAGGGAACCCACTACTTCACTTCTCTCCCCCCACCCCCAGCCCACACACACAAGGAAGTTACCTCCACTCACACCACCCTCTATGGGGATGAGGATGTGGCTTTCTATGATACCACAACTCCCAATTGGGATGATTTGGTAGACAAAAACAGCTGTAGAAGTAGGGAAGTCAGCCTCTAGGTGGGACCTGGAGTCCTCCTGGAATGACAGGTCATCTCCAGACAGAGTTTAGTTCCCCTGGAGAAAATGGATGCTCTGGAGGGTGGATTATGTGACATTTTACCTCACTGAGGTCCCTGTCCTCCCCAACCTCCATCCCCAAATCTCCAGGAGTTTCCTAACATGGATCTGACAACCCTACCCTTCGATCCCTTGCCAATGGCCAGGGGGGACCTGGCAACACTAATGCGGAAAAGGGCCTGAGCCCCACTTGGCTTGTGGTCTTGCTTCCTAATGGAGGTGGGGAGGAAGAGGCCCCTGTTCACTCCTTTTTCCAACAAAAAGCAAGAGGGACAGAGGAAGAGGGGGAAAAAGAGGAAGGAGAAAAAAAGAAGAGATTGGATTTATATCCTGCCCTTCACTCAGAGTCTTAGAGTGACTTGCAATCTCCTTCCCTTCCTCTCCCCACAACAGACACCCTGTGAGGTAGGTGAGGCTGAGAGAGATCCTCTTGAGAGAACAGCTCGGCAATAACTGTAGCTGACCCAAGGTAACCCAACTGGCTTATGTGGAGAAGTGGGGAATCAAACCTGATTCTCCCAGATTAGAGTCCACACACTTAACCACTACACTAAACTGTCAAGGTCTGCTGCTTGCCTCAGACCCCAGACAAAACAGAAACAGGGCTGGTTTGGGCACCTCTCCACAGCTAGTGAGCTAGGTGATTGCGTAGGTGTACCTTGTGGATGGTTTAACCCTGTACATTATGGACGAGTTGACTCTGTTCTAGTGGATATAGAAGGGTGTACCTCTGTTTAGGATTGCATTTTTAACAGCCAGCATGGTATAGTTGTTAAGAGCGGCAGACTCTCATGGTCGAATCAGCTGCTGGAAGAGGTTAGGGCCTTGTGGGACCTCTCTCAGTTCTGCAAGGCCTGTAAGACCATACTGTTATGGCTTGCTTTCAGCTGACCCTTGAGACCTATAACAGCAGGAGGAATCCAGGAAATAATGATGTCAGGGTAACTGGATAACACCAAAATGTTATTAGCACCAACTCTTTTAAATTGTTTTATTTACTGACTGATTTTATTACTAATGTGAGATTAGATTTTATTACTATTGTTATTATGGCCAATGTTGTAAGCCGCCCTGAGCCTGCCTTGGCGGGGAGGGCAGGGTATAAATTTAATAAACCAAACTATCTGGACAACTGAGTTTGATTCCCTGCTCCTCTACAAGAATCCTTCTGGGTGACCTTGGACCAGTCAGAGTTCTCTCAGAACAAACCCCACCTACCTCACAAGGTGCCTGTTGTGGGGCAAGGAAGGAGATTGTAAGCCGCTTTGAGAATCTTTAAGGTGGAGAAAAGCAGGATATAAAAAACCAATTCTTCCTCTTCTTCCTCCTCTTCTTCCTCCTCTTCTTCCCAGTGTTCAAATTCATTCTTGTGTGTGGTGTTATACTTTATTTTTTTCCAGACCTAGATAGCCCAGGCTAGCCCAATGTCATCAAATCTTGGAAGTTAGTGTGGTTAGTACTTGGATGGCAGACCACCAAGGAAATCCAGGGTCACTAGGCAGAGGCAGGCAATGGCAAACCACATCTGAATGTCTCTTGCCTTGAAAACTTGATGGGGTCACCATAAATCAGCCGTGATTCAACAGTGAGCCCCATTCCCACCCCATTTTTTACACATTATTAAGCCTCACAGCACACATTTGCAGGATACCAAAGCCAAGATGAAGAAAAATAACAGCGAAAGGAAACATGTGTTTACCCCTCAAGCTACCCCCCCTCTTAAGATGAGAAAGCAGCTTTTCTTACCCACTAATCTTCTTTGTATTCCCTTTCCCCATCAT
The DNA here is from genome assembly GCF_032191835.1 of Heteronotia binoei. Lineage (NCBI taxonomy): Eukaryota > Metazoa > Chordata > Lepidosauria > Squamata > Gekkonidae > Heteronotia > Heteronotia binoei. The sequence continues at coordinate 29,099,419 of NC_083226.1, forward strand.
TAATTAATTCTTTTACACCTGCTTGCCACTGCTTAGATACTGATCATTTTACTAATTAACTTTGGGAAGCTACAATGCCTGGAGCTTTTGCAGTTGGCAGCCAAATCCGATCCCTCTTTTTTTTTGGAAGGACAAACAGAGCTGAGAACTTCTGAAATCTCAGGTTTGGTTTGCCATGAGCTCAAGTGATGCTGGCTGAGACAAAATGCTTTCTCACCACTTCAGCTCCCTTTAACCCCAAGCCACTACATGGAGAAGACAATACCACTGGCTCACCTTGCTGGGTTAGTGTAACACCAATGAGAATGGGGGAAGGTTCTTTACGCTGGAAAAAACAACCCTAGCAAAAGTGGGAGGACTGGCACTTCCTGTTTCAGTCTTGGCTGTCAAGAACAGGTTCTTGCCAATCTTGTATTCATTACTTGCCAACATTATATCTGTTGGGTTTGGTTAAGGATGGCTGGACTGGTCAGGCAGCCATCCTTACCTTCATTTAGCAGAGTGCAGAAGAAACCACTTGCTGTGTTCTCCAGGTTTAAGTGAAAGGATTATGGATTCCTAGGGTGCGACCACACCTCACATTAAAAGCGGGTGTGTAGCGCTCAAATTTGAACAGCTGAATATTGATTCGTTGCAGGGCTGTTCAGAAGAGCATCCAAGAATGCGACTCATTCTGTTGTTGAGCGATCACACACCCAAAACTATCACGCTCTTTTCTTGGAGCATGTGTGATCAGATGTTGATTTCTGGGAGGGGGGGGGTCCATTGAACATGCGCCCAACTGTTTGGAGGTGGGAAATCAAACAATGCTTCAGAGGCAGGGGGGAAGGGGGAAAATTTCCGGAATTAACATTGTGGATTCAAACCAGGGAACTGCCAGGAATTAATTTCCTAGAAACTGGCAGTGACAATGATATCTGGAAATCCTCCACATTGAAAAAAAAGATTTTTTTTCCTGTTCTGAAGAGTGGGATAACGTTCCCCCCCCCCCCCCCCGATCCTGTGTTGATTGGAGAAGCAGAAGCGTCACCTCAGATTCCCGGATGATCTGGTAATGAGCATGTCTGCTGGGGCTTTTTTTTAAAAAAAAGGTGGGAGGGGCAGTAAACATTCCAAGGGGCAGTATCGCGCATGAGCTGTCCAAACAGGAAAAAGCCAATTTTGTGCCGCTGTTTTGAAAAAGGGCCGGACTTCCTGCGCTGTCAAATTAATGCGGCACTGATCCGCAGCAAGTCGGAATGACCCTGGATGACGCTCGATTGCCAGATGTGGATGTCTGAACGAACACATTTAATCCGTCAGCGAGACGGAGCTGTGTCGCCACTAATGGTACGTCTGGCTGCACCCCTAGAGAGGCTTTTGCCCTGACCTGCACAGCTGAGGCTAGTGTGATCTCATCAGACCTCAGAAAGTAAACAGGGTTGGCCCTGGCTAGTATTTGGACTGGGAAAACAGCAATGAATGCCACAGGTGACATGGAGACAAGCAATGGCAAACCACCACTGAGAGCCAGTTTGGTGTAGTTGGTTAAGAGCATCAGACTCTTATCTGGAGAACTGGGTTTGATTCCCCATTCCTCCACATGTAGCCAGATGGGTGACCTTGGGTCAGTCACAAGTTCTCACAGAGCTGTTCTCTCAAGAGCTGCTCTTTCAGAGCTCTGTCAGCCCTATCTACATCACAGGGTGTCTGTTGTGGAGAGAGGAAGAGAAGGAGATTGTAAGCATCTCTGAGACTCCCAGTAAAGGGCAGGATATAAATACTCTTCTTCTCCTTTGAAGTGTCTTGCTTTGAAAACCCCACGGGGTCACCATATATCAGCAGTGACTTGATGGTGCTTTCCACCACCACCAAAGAGGATTTCAACTCCTGTCCTCATGTGTGAATTAATGAATTCCCTTGTCCGTATGTGTGTGTTCCTGTTTGTCTCTTAAATATGTATATGGGGCAGGGGGGTGCAGAGAATCTTCTTCCAGGGGGATTGGGTGGCCCTAAGGCTGCCATCTCTGGCTTGGGAAGGTCCTGGAGATATGGGATAATATATGGGCAAGGAAAGGCTGGGAAGGGAGGGAACTCACTGAGGATATGACAACAATCTAGGATGGTAATCCCTCACATGACGCACATAGGCACCACAGTGCCACTGACACCTTTCCTGGTGCCCGCCAAGTCTTTTTAGAAAGTGGGTAGAGCCAGGTGAGGCTTCTGATAGGACATTGGCTGTACAAACTTTTAAAAACACTGGTTGGGCAGATGCCACCACAACACCAGGATCTTCACTGTGTGTCAGAAGGTAAGCTGTGGCAGCCATTTTGTGACTGGCTCCGCCTTTTGTGGCCTGCAGCCGATGTATGGCAACCATTTTGTGGCTGTGCCCACCAAGCTGTGCCAAAATCCCCAAGGTTGGACCCCAGTCAGACCAGAACCGCCTATTAGTGCTGAAAATGATGCTGTATGCGCCATTGATGCTGCACAACCAAAGAGGCAATTTTGGAGTCTTCAGCATACTTCCAACCTAGAGTAGATGGGATGCAGTTTATACAGAGTTAACAATGTGAGATAAGATGATGTTTTTTTTAAATTTGACTTTTAAAACTTGTTGCTTTGTTTTGAAAAATAAAAAGACAACAAGGAGCTGAGGCTGATCACTGCAAAAAAGAAAAAGGTTGGACACATGCATAGGACCAGGAGTTGTTTTGTAGGAAAATAGGTGGTGGAGCTCATTAGCATAACTCATTAGCATATGCCACACACCCCAGCCAAAAGCAACCCAACGCAAGAAAAGAGAGTCCTGGGTGAGCGAAGCCTGCTTGGGCCAGCTAGAGATCCAGCCAGCCCAAGCAGGCCTCACTTACCTGGGGCTCCCCTGAGCTCCCCCCTAGTCAAAAGGCCAGCAAGCCACCTGCTGCCCAAAATCACATAAGAAGTGGAGAAAGGGTGGTGTGGGTCTCTCCAGGGGTTAATGAGGGCTGCTGGGGGCATGGCAAAGCTCCTGGGGGCTGGTTGGCTGTCTGCTTTCCTAATCCAGGGATTGTTATGCAGCTGCACCAATAATAATAATAATAATAATAATAATAATAATAATAATAATAAAATTTTATTTATATCCCGCCCTCCCCGCCTAAGCAGGCTCAGGGCAGCTAACAACATCCATAAAATATACAATACAGTAGTTATACAAGACGTTAGAATCGACATTATCTAAAAACCATTCTAAATTCACATTCACAATTCCCAGTTCACATTTAACATAATTTGACAGTAACAGTGATGTTCCTGGCGCTATTTCTGTCAGTTTACGTGATAGCGAAGATCCCTGAAGCAAAATCATTTTGGCGGATCCATTTTTTTAGCGATCATTAATCACCAATCTGTAAAAGCCAGCCTAAAAAGGAAGGTCTTGCAGGCCCTGCGGAATTGGTCAAGACTCCGCAGGGCCCGCACCTCTTCCGGGAGCTGGTTCCATAGGCATGGAGCTGCGATGGAGAAGGCCCTACTATTCAATGGACAAGGTAGGTGGAGAGGAAGAAGGGGAACCCTCAGAAAAGTTCAGGAGCTGTGCTCCTGTGAGCTCCTGCTGAATCTGAGACCTGCATGGCACTGCTGTTTCTCCTGAATTACATGGTATACCACAAGCCCACCCTCTGAACCCAACATTTCCTCCAGGAGAACTGGTCTCTACGGTCTGGAAATCAGTTGTAATTCCTGGAGAAACCCAGGCCCTACCTGGAGGTTGGTAACCGCCTGGTGGCTCTTAGAAGCTCTGTATGCAAAGACATCTAGAGAGGAGTATAAGCTTTTACATTGTACTGAATTCAAATTCTTCTCATCCTGAACCTTCAGATGCCTGGTATAAATGGTAATGTTGCTTGCACAATAGGCTCTTGGCTGAGGTCAAGGTGGCTAAACTTGCTTAACATAAGAGCCACATAGAACAAATGTCAGATGTTTGAGAGCCACAAGACATGAATGTTTGAGGGAAAGAAGGAAGGAAAATAGAGGGGGGAGGAAAGAGGGATAGAAAGCAACTTTAACTTTAAATGCCTTCTCCAAGCTGCTGGCTGGCTTGGGTTGGAGAAGTGATTTAAAGAGAGAAATGCCTTCTCCAAGCTGGCTGGCAGGGTGGTGGGGGCTTCAAGAGTCACACAATATGTGTGAAAGAGCCACATGTGGCTCCTGAGCCATAGCTTGGCCACCCCTGGTCTAGGATGACCTTCAGTACAGTCAAGCATATGATTATTGGGAAGCTGAGAGGTTATCATTTTCTTCTCTGCTTTATTAGAAAAAGCTGTAATCCCCTGATTCTGCAGAGGGAATCCTTCCCAATATAAACACACTGTGCAAATGGAAAAGAGCTTTTCACAGGCCAACTCTTTTTGCTCATTCACATACCCCAGAGTTAACAAATCCATTTGGCGCTCTGCTGTGAAAGGTTTCTGATTTACAGCCCAAATGCTGTTATTAGCACAATGGCAACTGTGTGACTATAATAACCTTCAGCATACAGTAAAGAGGAGCCGCTGCGGTGAGATTCACTGTCAGCTATTACCGCTTCCAACTCTAGGGGGCAATAGTGACATAGCATCCTGTGTGATTTATGGGAGCAGCCGGTGGGTTTAGGCTGTTGGGGAAAGCCAGCGGCCACACAAAATGTTCTCAAATTTCAGTGGGGGGAGAGTAGCAATGAATTTAAAAAATAAAAATAAAAACTAGTAAAACAACAGCATGGAAACAAGAAGAGGACCGGCTGCAGCTAATGTAGCAAGCAGTTGTTATTGCAAGTCCCTCTTTCTGGAAGCTCTATGCCTTATGAGGCACCCACAGAGCCACAGATGGAAATGTTACTCATCTTGAAGAGAAGGAAAAATGATATTATGCTCCCAGACATCAAGAAAGCCTTGCATATAACGACTGCACTCATGAGAATATTCATGTGCTGAATATTCGCTGATATTGATGTTCAATCTGATGCAGCTACACGAATTAAAAACAAACAGCCTAACTTTGCTGAATGTTCACATAGTTTTGGTGCTCTTTGAGCCACTTCTATTGCCCTCTTGGCAACATTCTTTATGCTATTTGCCCTCCCAGTTTTTCAGTCTTAGTTGCCCTCACTATCCTCAGCCTTAAAACAATGTTAGAGACCAATGGCACCTTTAAGACCAACTAAATTTTATACAAGGTGAGCTTTCGTGTGCAACTCTGAATAAAACTTTGTTGGTCTTAGAGGTGCTACTGGGCTCTAACTTTGTTCTTTTGCTTCAAACCAACACAGCTGCCTACCCAGATATATCCCCAGCCTTATTTGTCCTCACTGTCCTTGCCATTATTTGCTCTCCTGTCAGTTGCCTTCACTGCTTTTTCATCTGGCTTTGGAAGATCACATGATTTTGTATAACCATAGCTTTGATGCAATCTAGACTTGCTAGCCTCCTGGTGGGGCCTGGAGATCTCCCTCTTTTACAGGTGATCTCCAGCTCACAGAAATCAGCTCCCCTGGAAAAAAATGACTGCTTTGAAGGGTGGACTCTATGGCATCATACCCTGCTGAGGTCCCTCCCCTCCCCTCCCCAAACCCCACCCTCCCCTGAATCCACCCCCCCTCCCGAATCTCCAGGTATTTCCCAACACAGACCTGGCAACCTTAATACAATCACATTAGAACACAATATTGTGACATAGACACAATTGTGAACATCAAAATCCTATAGATACCAGGAAGAACTCCCACTTTACAGGCCATGGTTTTGGTTTGAATTGAGGTATTTGAGTTTAGTATATTAAACTGAAATGGAAGTTTATAACTTTTGGATTCATTTCAGCCATACCCTGAACACATTTTATATTGTCCACAAGAGGTGCACTTTTAATCAAGACCATCCCTAGCTAATGAGTCATTCTGTGGCTCACTGCTGTATGTCTGGAATCATTCAGTTTAAATCTCCATAACAGAATTAGATTGAACTAAGGGACTGGCATTGTGATGGTCAGCAGAGAACCATAAGAAGCAAAAATCCATTCGGTTGTGAAGAGCATTCCGTCTTCCCCCTGCTATGTTTATGATGCCTTTACTGGCAGTTCTATTCCTTTGATATTAACTTCTTCTACTGTGGTGTCCAGAAGGTGATTGGCTAAGAAGCCAGGAGTGAGCTCCCCCTCTGCTAGATGGTGGAAGGGGACTAGCCAGAGTTCATTTCTGTTATCATGGAGGAGGGAGGGTTCCTGGAATGACTAACCAATGAGTAATCTTCCTGATATGACATCACTCCGTGGGTTGGTAACAACCTGGTGCTTGCACAGGGGACTACCTTTACCTTTTCAATCTTTATGATCATAGGATACTCCTCCTTATATCCTTGGCCTTCCTTTCCTTTCCTAGTTCCAGCATCGACTCTTTGTCCTTTTCCTCAAAACCCTCCATGGCTTTCCCTCTCTAGCGTCCTACTAAGCGTGTCAACTGCCCAGTGGGACCTGAAGATCTCACAGAATTACAACTGGTCTCCAGACCACAGAAATCAGTTTCCCTGGAGAAAATGGCTACTTTAGAGGGTGGATTCTATGGCACTATACCACATTGTGGGTACCTGCCGTTTTGGTTTCAGAAAAAAAATTACTTTAAAATATATTTATGCTGCCTTTAGAGGCCCCAAGGTGGTGAACAACAAAAATAATTAAAATAATTTTTTGAATACATATTGTAAAAACAGCAATTAAACACCTAGAATAATAGAATCATAGGGCTGGAAGGGATCTCCAAGGTCATCTAGTCCAACCCCCAGCACAATGCAGGAAATTCACAAATACCTCTCCCACCACACCCAGCTCCATGCCTAGAAGATGGCAAACAAATAAACCTCCAGGATCCCAGGCCAAACCTGCCTGGAGAAAAATTGCTGCCTGACCCCAAAGTGACAAACAGCATTTGCCTGGGCTTGTAAAAAAGGGCCTCAAGAACTACACACCGATGCAACCCTTCCTACTCTCCCTCTTATGATCTGCCTAAGTTCACAGAATCAGCTTTGTTATCAGATGGCCATCTAGCCTCTGTTTAAAAACCTAAACAGGAAGGAGGGTTCATGAGGGAACACCAAATGAAGCAGATATGTTTGTCTGGCAGGAGACTCAGATTGAGGGGGACAGACAAAACTCCCTGAGAAAGAGTTCCATAATTCTGGTGCCACAACCAAGAAGGCCCTTTCTTGGGTTGCCACCCATCTAGCTTCAGCTGACCCCTGAGGAAGGACCTCTGAAGATGACTGCAGATTACTATAGTCATGTTGTATCTGCCCAAGATTATCCTGCTTCTCGCCATGATGTGAAATAGTGGTTGAGCTTAGGGTTGTCAGGTCCCCCCTGCTCACAGAGGTGGGTAGGTTGGAGAGCAGGATTGCCAGATCCAAGTTGAGAAAGTCCCAGAGATTTGAGGATGGAATGACGTAAAGTCCACCCTCCAAATAATCTATTTTCTTCAGGGGAATTGATATGTGTAGTTTGAAGATGAGCTGTAATCAGGGCTCTTTTTTTGAGCAGGAACACACAGGAATGCAGTTCTGGCTGGATTGGCATCAGGGGGTGTGGGCTAATATGCAAATAAGTTGCTACTGGGCTTTTTCTACAAAAAGTCCTGTGTGGAATAGTGATGTCAGGGGGTGTGGTCTAATATGCAAATGAGTTCCTGCTGGGCTTTTTCTGCAAAAAAAGAGCCCTGGCTGTAATTGTGGAGGCTGGCATCCTTATGTACCTTGCACTTCTGAAACTGTAAGAAAAAGGAGGGAAACCTGTGTGATCAGGCAGTAGAAAGGACACTCAAGACCACCAAATGCTCCTAACTGCAGAAGGAGGCTCCGCTCTGAAGCAAGCTCATGATGTGCAGCTCATTCCAGGAGAAATTGCCTGTGTGTTTTTTTGACGTTGCAGCAGATCTGAAAGCTGCAGCTCAGAGGCCAGAAAGAGGTGACGGTCCTCGTAGGCTTGGTTTGTCAACGTCTTCTTTGGAAGTGCCCTCTCTGCCCTTTGCTGTTTTCTTTTCCCAGGGTCAAGAGAAACTTTCAGACTTGCTCTGATTGAGGCTCAGGAAAGAGCTTTCTAAATAACACAGTAGACGAAGCAGACGGGCTGGGAATTTTAACTCTGTAGCAGCAACATGAACTGTAATTCACAGGAAAGGATTTGCTCCAGTAAACCCTCTGAAAATGTTCATGGGGAATATCCTCCAGGTAGTTTTCTGGACACTGTGAATATTTGATGCCAGGACTCAGTGTCTAGTACAGGGGTGGCCAGGCTTGCTTAATGTAAACATCAGATGTTTGAGAGCCACAATACATGAATGTCAGATTTTTGAGAGCCGCATGGAAGGAAGGAAGGAAGGAAGGAAGGAAGGAAGGAAGGAAGGAAGGAAGGAAGGAAGGAAGGAAGGAAGGAAGGAAGGAAGGAAGGAAGGAAGGAAAATAGATGGGAGAGAGAAGGAGAGGTGGAAAGAAATCAATATTAAATGCATTCTCCAAGTCGCTGGCTGGCTTGGCTTGGATAAGTGATTTAAAGAGAGAAATGCCTTTTCCAAGATGGCTGACAGGGCGGTCGGGCTTCAAGAGCCACACAATATGTGTGAAAGAACCACATGTGGCTTCCGAGCCACAGTTTGGCCACCTTTAGCATAGTATATTAATCAATCACATTTTTAAATTAAGAACCTTTTGGTCCATTAAAAGTTGCCCCAATCAGAGCTCCCCCTTTTCCAGGTCCTTCACCAATCTTGCTAGATATTATTGGTTGGCCTCCCCAGGCCACGAAGAGAAGGGGGCTGCATCAGTCAGACTCTGATGGCAGAGTTCAGGAAGGTGTCTAGGCACAAGACAAATCATGTGTGCTCAAGCTGGTGACTATTAAAGATTCCTTAGGTGTTACAGGCAAGATGATGGTTACAAAATACAGCAAACACAGAGAAAGGCCTTACAACATGCCTTTAGCTCTCTGGAGACTGCTGACAGAAGCCAACGTGCTCTGGGGGAGGTCTGTGTCGCAGAGTCCCTGTGCAGTTCTGGACCTGTCAGCAGAGTCTGAAAGGCTAAGTGTGTGTGTTTGTGTGTGTGTGTATGTGTATGTGAGGATTTATACAGGCTCAGAGCTATGATCTGAGAACTAAATGAAGAATGAGTCAGGACTGAACTGGAGGAGGAGGAGAAATTGGATTTATATCCCACCCTTCTCTCTGAGTCTCAGAGCAGCTCACAATCTCAAACTGGCTCTCCTCCCAGGCAACCTGCCTGCTTACACTACTCCTTATCTGTGCTCAGTTCCGCATTACAGTATGACTAAAAAAATAGCACCTGCAGCTAGATTGGAACAGGCCTGGGCAGGCTGCAGACCTGCCGCAGAGTGAAAGAGGGCAAATCAAAGGTAAACATGGAACAGGTAAAAATTAACAATTGCCTCCTTGTCATACAATGGTCTTCCATATGTATGTCTGCTACAGGGACACTGTTTCTGGTGGAAGGCCTGGTGCTCACTGCTGAAAACAGGATGATGAATTTAAGGTTCACAACCTCCTGATGGAGCTTAGAGTTCTCCTGGAATTATAATTGATTTCCAGACCACAGAGATCAATCCCCCTGGAGATAATAGCTTCGGAGAGTGGGCTGTATGGCATCACATTCCTATGGACTGTCCTCCCCTCCCTAAACTGGGCCCTCCTCACACTTTGCCCTCCCAATCGCCAGGAATTTCCTTTCTCAGAGTTGTTAGCCCTTGATGGATTAGATGGCCTATTAGGTCTGATCAGTTCCAGCTTGGCTACACTTAAGTTTTTCTTAACAACCATAGGCATCATGTACCATCTTGGAAGTGTGAGTATGTATTGCATTTGTGAGCACTCTTCCGATTCCCACTTTTCTTGCATGTGTGTGTATGCCCTCATGCCTGGAAGTCATGGCAACCTCTGGCAACTCCTAATGGGGCATAGAGGACATTCAGAGAATTGGCTTGATAGCCTGCCTCTGCCATTCCAGGAAGGTCTCTCATCTAAATACTTGCCAGGATCAGCCCTGCTTAGCTTCTGAGATCTGACAAGATCAGGCTTGCCTGAGCTATCCTGGTCAAGGCTCAATTCCTAGTTTTCCATCCCATAATTCTAACACCCATGGTCTAGTATGAGCAGAAAAACCAAAACCAATGCCCCCCAGGACCTTTGGTACCCTAGATGTAGCTAGGTAGAGGGACGGTGGCTCAGTGGTAGAACATCTGCTTGGGAAGCAGAAGGTCCCAGGTTCAGTCCCTGGCATCTCCAAAAAAGGGTCCAGGCAAATAGGTGTGAAAAACCTCAACTTGAGACCCTGGAGAGCCGCTGCCAGTCTGAGAAGACAATACTGACTTTGATGGACCAAAGGTCTGATTCAGCATAAGGCAGCTTCATATGTTCATAGATGAATATAATAGGACTATTTGCAGTGTCATGGTGTCAGCATTAAGGATGCACAGACACCCACCTGTTTGGCTTGTGCCTTATTTATCTGTTTCAAACAGATTTTTCAGACACTGGTAGCAATGTTCCCTCTAAACTGCAGAGTCTTGTGAGCAAAAATTCTACTTTGTGAGCTACTGGCATTAAAGTTGTGAGCTACTACATAAATTAGTGTGCTCTGGAGTCATCCTTCCTGAGCTAAGACAAAAATATGTGAGCTGGAGGCTAAAAATCTGTGAGCTAACTCACGCTCAGCTTAGCGGGAACACTGATTGGTAGGTAGTTCTGCAGGTTGTTTCACTGTATTCCTTACTAACATGTGGTACATTTTTGACTTTTTGTGCATACCCAACTGAGATCTACCAGCCCTATCATTGCTGCATAACTGCTCTGCTTAGCAGAGGATTGGTGAAATAGACAATTAGATCACTCACAAATCGTATGAATCAGTCATAAATAAATGCTGTTTCAATAAAATCCTACCCTTTGTTATTTGGCGGAGTAGTCCTTCATTCTGCTAATGGCTGCCAATCAGTTTGAAGCAACAGGATACTTTCGCATGTATGGTTTTTGGAAAACATGATGCTAACCGGATTGGCAGGCATTTGTTGCTGCTCTGCATGAACTAAACAGACTGAGTGACCAGCTCTCATCTGATTTCTGTCTGTTTAAGTCTGACCATTGAACACGTTCACAAATAATTTCACAGTGTCCTGACCGAGTGAATATGCTGAATTGTGCATAACCTATACAGGTATCAAGGTGGGAAACAGTTGGGACAAGTCTTTAAGGCTAGTCCCCTAGAAACATCTTAACAGGCAGGCAAGGAGCAACCATCCATGATAGCAAGATCCATCCATTTCACATAAGGTTAATTGATGCCAAGGCAAAGGCCAAGACTGATTCAGAAACATTCATATCTCCAGCAGCTTAGAGAAATCCTGTCAGTCACCAGAATAGGTAGAGTCACCATGGAGTGTGAGAATATCAGACTTTGTCTTGCAGTTCCAACTGGTTCTCCATAAGGCATAGTAATACACTGGCCTGGATGTTCCCATTTCTTGCCCCAGCAAGCTGCTTATGCTGGAATCACTGGGGGAAGGGAAAATAGTTAGCTTCAAGAGTGTCTATACGTAGAAATACATTTCTAGGCAGCGAAGGACCTGTGGTTCTGTGTACAGCAATTGTTTTCTATGCGAAAAGTCCCAGTTTCAATCCCCAGCATCTGCAATCAAAAGTATCGAGTTTAGGTGATGGGAAAGACTTCTGCTTGAAACCCTAGATGGTGGGACAGGCCATCTCTGACCTGCAGGCCCCATTCTACCCTGCCAACTCCAAGGTTTTCCCAACACTGAGAGTTCCCCCTCTCCAATAGCCTGCCGCCACCATCTGATCTTTGTAAGGAATTGCCCACTGGGAGGGTCAGGACTCCAAACTTCCCTTCCAAGATCTGAGGGCTTGTCTCTGGGTTTCCCGCTGCCCAGTGCCTGGTCTCCATGGGGACCATTTCATGTCTTGTGTGCCCTTGGAAGAATAGCCACTTGCTAACTGCCTGCCTCCCCTCTGGCACCCCTTTTAAAATAGTGTGTCCAAGATGACAGGGGTCTATGTGGAACTTGTGGTACTGCCAGCATCTTAAATTATAAATATTGATTAAAAAGAAAATGCTCACAAGCATACTTTCAGTCCAGCAAGGGATTAAAGAATAAATGGATAAAATGCAAATCCTATTCCCATCTCTCTCTATACATGCCCTATCAGGTGTTAAAATATAGGCTATGTGCCTAAAGCTTAGGAAGTTACAGATCCCTACAGAGAGGTCATTACCTTAAATCTTTCTGTAGTTATCTGGGGCAGCACATGGTCAAAATGGCTACCTCTTCAGTTAGGAGTTCTGTCTGCTCTCATGGGCTCCACACCAATTAAAAAACCCTTCCTCCTTGCTCCCCTGAGTTTCATCACCACCCTTTTCCCTCCAACTGATTCAGACAGGCTAGGTCAAGGAAGCTTTTTCCTGAAACCTCCAGAATTTTCCTTCCTGAAACCTCTCTAGTAGTTCAAATCTCTGTTCCCTGCTAGACAAAGGAGAACTTGACCTTCCCATTGTCTACACCTATTATTATCTGTGTATAGGTAACCTGGAAAGCAATTGGTCTGTCTTCACCTCTTCCAGCCTGTTCTTTGCCTAGAGGGGGAAATGACCTTTTAAAACTCCGTGAAGATTTTGCTCATTTCAAACCTCCAAAGAAAAAAATGCATTTTTTCACACCCTGGATGTCCTCTTGCCAATCAGAGTAAGTAATACTGACCTTGATAGACTAGTGATCTGACCCAATATAAGGCAGTTCCATGTGTTAAGTCATTCTTAGCTAAGCCATTCTTGGTGTTGAAAGCAGTGGTGTTGAGTCATTCTTAGTATTGTTGAAAGCAGTCGTGGGAATCAAGCTATACTGATAGTATCAACAATGACTGTTATGTAGCACTTTTTATCCTAAACAATATTATAGAATTATAGAAATTTAACTACAGGAAATGGATTAGACATTGTTTAATTCATTCACTCTATAAAATGTGTGTGGTTGGATTTCCTCTTAAGTGGATATGAACTTGGAAGGAAGTGTGGGATCATAACATGTATGAATGTGAATGCGAACTCATGTGTCCTGCTGGTGCTTGAATTCTAAATCTCCTTGTAAGATTTTGGTTCTTGAACTCTGACATCATTAAGAATCCATCCTATCAAAGCTGAATGAGATGCTATGACAAATGTGCTGCCACCAGCCAAAAATCTGTTCCTCTTCCTTCTTCGTAGCATCGTCATCCATGCCCCAATGTTATCTCATATTCTAAAAGGCCCGTGTTGGGGCTGTGTGGTCTCAGTAACTCCATCTTTGTAACATGCTGGTACTTAGTTACCCAAAGTTTGGGGGGAGGTTGGTGTTCAGCTGCTCCCAAGAGAAGTTTTCTCGCTCTCATGCTTGTTAGCAGAGCTTATCTTCAAAGCCTAGCTTGTTTCTTCCCACCACGGGACACCAGGTGCAAAATGCCTCATCCTAGTGTTCAAGAGAAGCTTAATTAATGATTTCTTGACTGGTAGCCAGCATTTAGGATATAGATGCCTAGTTTTAGTTTTGCATATGGTCTTGGATTCTAGCAAGCTTCAATGTATGTGCGTGGCCTTGAGGCCCAGCAGTGTGATGACCCACTTCGTAATCTATAATGGCAGGAAGCCTGCAATGCCTGCACCATCTTCTGCAAACTATCTCAGGACACCCCCAAAATAAGGCATCTCTTGTGAAGTCCTGAAAAGGGCATAATTATAAGATAGCCTAAAAGCATGGGTCCTGAGAAACAATCAGATCAGCCTGGTCTGCATGCCATCTGCTTCAACTTTCCCCCCCTCCTCCTTGGTAAGTATTAGAATCTATAGAGTCCCAGCTCTCTTCTCTCTGAAGTGTAAATCTCTTTATATTTCCCTGTGACACATCCAGTCTGTCCCTTCATCCTTTTATGGGCTCTCACCCTTTGTAATGTAAACACCTCTGGTCATTCTCTCTGGTGTCAGATTTATTATAGTCTTCTCAGGTTTATCAAAGTAAAGCATATTACCTTTCGGATGCCAGTCGGATGGTATAAACCATCCAATCTGCATACATAGGATGTTCCCCCCAATAGGGTGCTATCACACTTCCTGATAACAGTTTGGGAACCTCTGATCAAAGATGGGAAGATTCTCTGCCTTTGTTCAAAATCATTCATACCTGCACACCAGAACACCACCCTCAAACAAAGGGCAGCCCATATAATGGTTTGGTGTGTTGCTCTAAGAGTAACTACAAGAGTAATTACCCAAATTCGCCATTTGGGTCCCCAGATTGCTATACGCTAGTCATTTGCAATCTTGCCTGGGGACTTCTGCACACCCGGATTGGTAAATATTACCCCTGAAATCCTTCAAAAACTCCTCTGTTTATAGAATTGCTTGTATGAGTGTTATTCTACTGATTGCTTGATGTGTATGTTTTTACAGTTATCCCGTTTAATTTCTCAATTAAACCACATTTCTTTTACTTTAGTCTTGGTTATTTCAAGGAGTCTTCCTCTTGAAATCGACCCTGGTGAACACAGGTGAAAAGGCCCAGCCTGTTAAACCCTATTGCCAGCTTTGTCTCTCTGCTCATTCCCCCATCAAAGTGAAGACGGGCGGTCAGGGTAACAGCAGATGGAAGCTTAGCCTTCATTTTCTGTAAGTTTGATGCTTTATTAAAAATCTCCTTGTAAGCAAACCTGGATCTTGTGTATCATTTCCTTGGGATTTCTGCAAACCTGGAACAGGGGCCATCTACGGATTCTTATATCCATGGATTAGGCACACATCAATTTGGATTTTTTTCTCCGAATTTGGAAGACCAGGTTTGCAGAAAAATCTTAAACCTACAATAAAAAGATGAGGGGTTGAAAAAAAACCAAAACACACTGCAGCTGCAGTAGAGGGGAAGAAGGCAGGGAGCAGCAGCTCTAGAGAAGAAGATTGCAGATTTATACCCTGCCCTTCTCTCTGGATCAGAGACTCAGAGCAGCTTACAATCTCCTATATCTTCTCCCCCCACAACAGACACCCTGTGAGGTGGGTGGGGCTGAGAGGGTTCTCACAGCAGCTCCCCTTTCAAGGACAACTCTTGCAAGAGCTATGGCTGACCCAAGGCCATTCCAGCAGCTGCAAGTGAAGGAGTGAGGAATCAAACCCGCTTCTCCCAGATAAGAGTCCACGCACTTCACCATTGCGCCAAACTGGCTCGCTAAGAAGAATCCTCTTTGTTTCGTCATATCTTCAGCACTGCTGTCTGCAGACTCGCTGATTACAAGCTGATGAGAAAGTTTAGGGAGGGAAGCTCCAGTGGCATGCTGGTGAGAAGGATCCTTCCTCTTCATTCACCTGCCCACCTCCATAGTTGCCACCTGAGCCACTCTACCAAAACTTTCCCAACACCTTCTAATTGGTGAGACTGCAGGGAACAATGCTGAAGGTGTGGCAGAAAGCTCACAACACGATCTGCAACATTTTGTTGCGGGTCCCACTTGCAAGACTCTATATTCATCCCCTCCCCGCTCCATATTATTGGAGAGTGCACAGAAATCACTAGTGGAGAATGGGGAAACTGTGGAATGGCATGGTCAGGATATGAGTAAGTAGGGTTGCCAATCCCAAGGTGGGGGCAGGGGAACCCCCAGTTTGGAGGCCCTCCTCCACTTCAGGGTCATCAGAAAGTGGAGGGGGGGAGGGAAATGTCTGCTGGGCACTCCATTGTTCCCTATGGAGACCGATTCCCATAGGGTATAATGGAGAATTGATCTGTGGGTATCTGGGGCTCTGAGAGGGCTGGTTTTTTTTAAGATAGAGGCACCAAATTCACAGCGTGGCATATGATGCCTTTCCTCAAAGAACCCCCTAAGTTTCAAAAGGATTGGACCAGGAGGTCCAATTTTATGAGCCCCCAAAGAAGGTGCCCCTATCCATTATTTCCAGTGGAGGGAAGGCATTCAAAAAGTGTGCTGTCCCTTTAAATGTGATGGCCAGAACTCCCTTTGGAATTCAGTCATACTTGTCACAACCTGTCTCCTGGTTCCACCCCCAAAGTCTCCTGGCTCCACCGTTAAGGTCCCCAGATATTTCTTGAATTGGACTTGGCAATACTATGAATAAGTTCTACTAGGTGTTAGAAAGGTAGAAAGTTAGGTTTGAGTCCAATAGCACCTTAGAGACTAACAGGATTTTGGGGATATGATCTTTCAAAGGTCAAAGATCCCTTCATCAGTGAGGAGGTGATGGAGCTTGCAGTCATTGTTTTCAGTGGCTGCTGCATTTTTTTTTTGTGTGTGTGCAATGTCTAATGTATTCCTTAGGCACAGCTGGATCAGCCATATTCTGCTAATAGGAATTGAAGATTTGGGAGAGGAAGCAAGCTTTCCAGTTTTGCTTTGGGTCAAGTTACCTCCTGTTGGTTTTATACTAACAAGATGAGAGTTAGAAGAAGGCATTCTCTGGTGGAGATTTGATTGCCATCTTCCCTTTTTGTCAATTTCTTTCCCATGAGCATTTAGAAACTCTGGTGCTTGTGACAGCCTTGTGGTTTAAGGACTGCATGACAATCTGCTGAAATTGTGATTTACTCTTCTTTGAAGAAGTATGCATATGAAAAGAGTTTACACCGGGGAATTGTCAGAAGTTCACCTTGGAGTTTATTTTTGATGGCTTTTCGGGGGTGGCATTGCAAAGGGAGAGCCACAGTGGTGTAGGGGTTAGACTGTTTAAGTAGAATCTGGAAGATCCAAGTTTGGATCCCTACTTTGACTTGGAAGCTTGCTGGGTGACCTTGTGCCTATATCATGGGGGGATGTGCAGAAGAGAATCAGTACATAGTTGGAGTGCCTGGATAGAACCCAGGAGACCCAAGTTCCTGACTTTACTCTGGCATGGAAGTTTCCTGGCTGATCTTGGGCCAGACACACACTCTCAATGTAGCCTGCCTTGCAGGGTTGTTATGAGGATAAAATAGAAATGAGAAGAATGGTATAAACCACTTTGGGCTCTCATTGAAGAGAAGATCATGATGTAAATTAATTAAATAAAAGAACCCCCCCTCCCCAGGTCAACTGCTTGTGCATCAAAATGAAATGTCCTTTTGGGATCAGGAGCAGGGGGAATAGTAGCCAGGCCAGCCTGATCCAAAGTTGCAAAAATCAGGGAAATGAAGCATGGCAGGTGGAGAAACACTAAGCTTGACTGTTTTGACATTACAAGATGAAAAACAAAGCAAAGGTGGGTAATGAGATCTCTGCAACACAGCAAGACGGGACATTTTACTTACTTAACAACATGGCTTTTTTTTTTTGTAGTAGGAACTCCTTTGCATACTAGACTACACACCCCTGATGTAGCCAATCCACCAAGAGCTTACAGTAAGCCCTGTAAGAAGAGCCCTGTAAGCTCTTGGAGGATTCGCTACATAACCTAATAACCTAATATGCAAAGGAGTTCCTGCTGCAAAAAAAGAAGCTCTGCTTAACAATGTATATATTTATTGACTGTGTTCTCTTACCCTGTTTTTTGGTCAACATTGGTTTGCAGAGTGGTTTACAGCAACTGAAAACTAATGTGGATATCAACTAAAATGCGATTAAAAGCTGACCGGAGAGGGAGTTGTGTGACATCTGCCTCTAGCTATGATGTGAGGATGCCTGTCTGTTTCTGTCTGGCCTCAGAAATGGCACCTGGTGATTGAAGGAGTTATTCTGGTTGCCATGGTAATAGGGGTGTTCCTAGGAGAACATTGCCCTATGTCTCATTTGGCTTGGTCTTGACTTAGGGGATGGCTCATATAACTGGTTCTGATTGGCTAAATGGCATGGTGATGTCATCTCCATCACTATGGAATTCCTGATTGGTTAATATTAGTGTATCAGTACAGAAGGTATTTCATTTTTTAAAAAGATTGTTAAAACATAAATCAACTACATGAGAGAGTGAACAAAGAGAGCTAGGATGGAGAATTTGGAAAATATTTTACTCCTGAAAGCACTATTTTTTTGCTCCAGAGATCAAAACAGGAGACTGTTAGATGCAGCCCTTATTTAATTTGTGATTTAGAAAAGCTCGATTAGTTTCGGATTGAGAGTTTATGGGGATACAAAATAAAAAACATCTCAATCCTTCACGGGAGATCAGTGATAATTGCCTTATTCTCTCTAGATGAAACATCCAAGCATTTATCTTCCCAAATTATCATACAAATGTATTCATTTAATCTTTCCCTTCCCCGTTTTAGCTTGTTTCTTTGTTCATTCTGTTAATTAAGGATGGGTCTTCATGTGCTATTTTTAGCTGCTATTTGTATAGGTAATCCTGCTACATTTCCCTGTTTTAATTGAATTTTGTTGAATAAGCAGTGATTTTCTAGCCCATTTCAAGTTAGTATAAAAATAGCAGAAATATGAGAACTACAAATTTAGAAATGAATACAGCTGCCATAATACTTTTCAGGAAATCACCAATATAATAACGTTAATGCAATGCCAGGAAAAAGGAAAAAAAAGAAAAGAAACTGCTCATTTCTCCCTACCATCCTACTGATTGTGTGTGCAGCAACCATCCGTAAATTCAACAATATAAAAAATCCTATAAGTTTCTTTTCTCTAAGTGGTGCTAGCAATAGCATTTTTTTTATTATATAACTAAGAAGGATGAGAAAGGACACACACGGGGTGGAATTGTAAGAGCAAGCTCTGCCCCCAGTAATGCAGATTTAATCTATCATGCATAAATATAGATGCATGCTAAATAATGCAGTTTCAATCCACTTCAGCAACCATTTCCAAGTGGACTTTGCCATTTCACACAATAAAATCCAGTTGCAAAGTGGATTGAAAGTGCATTATTTAGTATGTGCGAAAGCAGGGCTTTTTTGTAGCAGGAACTCCTTTGCAGATTAGGCCACACCCCTCTTATGTAGCCAATCCTCCAAGACTTTACAGGGCTCTTATTACAGGGCCTACTGTAAGCTCTTGGAAGATTGGCTACATCAGGGGTGTGTGGCCTAATGTGCAATGGAGTTCCTGCTACAAAAAAAAAAGCCCTGTGTGAAAGCATAAATGTGTGGAGTATTCCTTCCATAAACCCTCCTTTTTCGTGGTTTAGGTTTCCCAACCACAAGCCCTCTCTATATAGGCATTCCAGGGAATGTATATAGGGTAAGAGTCAGGAATTTGGACATGCCATCATTCATTCCAGTCAGAACATCTGCCAAGGGTGATTGTGTAACCTTGAGTCCACTGAAGGGTAAAGAATTTGAGTATTCCTTATAAGGAAAAAAAGGCTCAATCTTCTCTGAAGGATTGGAGGGCTTAAAGCTGCAGCTAGAAGCACTCTTACCTCAGAAGCAGTCCTTTCCATAGAACTACACACTAATATTCTAGGGATACTAGAAATTCCTGTAAAGAACAGACGACATTCAATGCAGAGCAGAACTGCAAGTAGGATTGCCAGGTCCTACCTGACTTCCAGTGGGAGAAAATTTCTTGCACATGCTTTGCGCACATGGTACAATGACATCACCCAGAAGTGATGTCATCACATGGGAGACGCTCTAGCAATTTAGGTAAAAGCTCTATGGTGCCATAGAATTTTTACCCAAATTGCTAGAGCATCCCTTGCACAATGTGCCCAGCATGATGATGTCACTTCTGGGTGACATAGTTGTGCTGGGCACGTTGGGTGTGACAGAGTTCTTTGGGATCCCCCTGCTGGCCAGCTTCATGCTGGCAGGTTGGGGCCCCCAAAACCAGAGGAGCCCCACTCCCAGTGGGAGGCTGGGAACTCTAGCTGCAAGTTGATGCATCTTTAAAGGCCTGGCTAGACAGAAGTCAGACGTGAGACCTTGGTCTGCTCAAATACAACAGACCTGAACTGTTGCATGTTGATTGCTGTTTTAAATGCTAAATATTGTCTTTTGAAATGTGTTTATTTTTATTTTCTTAAACACAAATGTCACAAGGTGGGATCACACACTGTTATACAAATGAACTTTCTCAGTTCTTTAACTAAAAATACATATTTATTTGATATTGCTCTTTGAATTAAATAGAAGTTATCAGGGCTATTTTTGTAGAATAAACCCAGCAGGAACTTATTTGCATATTAGGTCACACCCACTGATGTCACCATTGTTTTGCATAGGGCTTTTTTGTAGAAAAAGCCCAGCAGGACCTCATTTGTATATTAGACCACACCCCCTGCCACCAAGCCAGCTGGAACTGCGTTCCTGTGCGTTCCTGCTAAAAAAAAAAAAGCCCTGGAAGTTACAACTGCTCCCCAGATATAAGGGGGGAAAGAACCTAAATATTCAGAAACTGGATATATCATGGATAGTTTGTTGGTGTTCCTTTAATGAATGGTATAGTTCAGGGGTGTTGAACTAATTTGTTATGAGGGCCGGATCTGACATAAATGAGACCTTGTCGGGCCTGGCCAGGCTGTGTCGGGCCGGGCCGGGCCGGGCCATGTGTGTACTTATTTAAGATTAGCTAGCAGAGAGATGAACTTTTAAAAGGACACAAACACAACTATTTTTTTTAAAAAAACCCTAAAAATAAAATATGCTCAAAACATTAGCATTTGTTGGTCTTAAAGGTGCTTTCATTATATTTCTCCCATGGGATCTAGGGAACTGGGCAAAGGAAGCCCTGGCTCTTTCCCTCCCTCCCCAGGGACCAGGAGGGGGAGGAGTCTCAGCAAATGGAGAAAATTGAGGTTTTGCTCTGTAGCTCCTGTGCAGTTGCGCAAGCATTGTAAAGCAAGCTGAGATGCAAAAGGAAGCAAGAGAGAGGGAGAATGAAGCAGACAAGCAGTTGTTTGGGGGTCTGATAGGAGCCCTCTGGGGGCCTGATTTGGCCTCTGGGCCGCATGTTTGACACCCCTGGTAGTTATTTTAACATGATCCCTTAAGGTACAATCTTTTGCTTTAGTTTCACTTTTCATTTATTTTGTTGGTTACTGGCTGTGGCTGGTTATTGCTTGGGGTGTTCATTTGGCATAAACTGAGCCAATCCCACCCCACCCCCCCATACCTTGCATGGGATGGGGAAAAAGACAAAGGCCCAGGCCTCATTGCTGACATCTCTTAGGGCATGATGTAATCAAACAAGTGACATCCAGGCAACACTCTGGTATTTGGGCAAAAATTCTATGGTAAAACGTGTTTCTACTATAGAGTCCCCCCCCCAAATACCAGAGCATTATTTGGACATCACTGGTGTGATGATGTCACTTCCTGTGTGATGCTTTTCTCTTTCTCCAGTAAGTCCCCCTGCCAGTCAGATAACTGGTAACTGGGCTTGTCAGCAGTGAGATCGGCAACCCTGTGTTAGAGCTTCAAATATCACATGGCAAGATAGAAGAAAGCCAGAGAGAAGTAGCTGCTGTGTGTGATGGGTTTCTTTGCCATGGAAGAAAAGTGATGTATCCTTAAGTAGGATACTTGATCTATGACTGAGATTCTTTAGTACTTCATAATATCCCTGCATGTTCCATAGACTTGTATCAACATTTTGCCTGGAATGTATTTTTGTTTTTATTGGCATCCGAAAACCAGGGACAGATGAGTAGAGGATGCATCACCTCGTTTGAGACCCACATATCTTTGTTAATAAACTTCTGCAGAGATCTCCCTGCTTTGACAGCTGCTGGCTATTATGGGTACTTCCGAGTTTCTTCTCCTGCCAATGCAATTGGAGCTGGTAGCAAGAAGGCAGAGAATCAAAATAAATTCAGTGTTGGTAACCAATGGATTCCTGCAGAATGCAGTGCTATGCTACTGTTGATACGCAGTGGGTAAATTCTGAATTCTAAGAAATATTTTATATTTTTCCCAAAAGTGCTGTTTATGTTTCCCCCAAAGTGCAATCAAAACACTGGAAGGTAAGTGAGGTATAGCAGATGTGAGCATTATTTTATTTGATGAGGAATAAAATGAAATACAGAATTAATCCAATACTGCAGTCAGGTGAGCCATAGCTATGTTTCGCTGGTGCCAATGAGACGAAGACAACAGAAATTCAAGGATAAACTCAAGGGACTGTAGCTCAGTGATAGAGTATTTGCTTTGTACGAAGAACATCCTGGTTCTAGTCCTGCCATTTCCTCTTTAAAGGATCAGGTGATAGATTATTAGAAAGACCCCTGCTTGAGGTTCTGGAGAGCTGCTGTCAGATGGAATGGATAATACTGACCTTGAAAGACTGTTATAAGGCAGCTTTATGTTTTCATGTGACCTAGACCTAAACTGGTGTGGGGGCTACAGCCATAATCAGCTGGTCTCCAAAGATAATGAACAAAACAACCAGGGAACAGCTAGATGAAGTAGATAGAAGATATTGGATTTATATCCCGCCCTCCACTCCAAAGAGTCTCAGAGCGGCTCACAATCTCCTTTACCTTCCTCCCCCAAAACAAACATCCTGTGAGGTGGGTGGGGCTGAGAGGGCTCTCACAGCAGCTGCCCTTTCAAGGACAACCTCTGCCAGAGCTATGGCTGACCCAAGGCCATGCCAGCAGGTGCAAGCGGAGGAGTGGGGAATCAAACCCGGTTCTCCCAGATAAGAGTCCGCACACTTAACCACTACAACAAACTGGCTAGGTTAAGCAAAACTGGAGGAAACTGTGCTATAATAAACACAATAAGGACAGGACTTATATCCACCAAAACTTTTCTGAGTGATTATTCTCTCGTGTAATATAATCATGCAAAACATTACTGTGAGCACGATATATTGTACCAAGGTATTATAATAAATTTGATAGCAAGTCCATTATAGGAGAAATTCCATCTTGAGAGTCCAAAATGCCAAGTTTGAAAAAGGCTGCAATGCAGAAATATCTTGTCCCATGCAGTAATCAAAAAGTGCAACAGGACTCCTAGGTGAAATGTGCACATATTAATAATATTTCTTCCTCAGGTGACTATTCTGGAACCGAAGCTCACAGTTTTTGGCATTCACAAGTCTAAACATTCAAAAGCGGCTTCCACAGTTCTCCAAAGATAGGCAATCAAGTCTTGCAGATCTGAGCTGTATGATCAACAAAATCATCACAGCAGCAAGGGGAGGAAGGAAGGAAAGAACATAGATAGGAGGGAGAGGTGGAAAGAAAGCAACTTTAACTTTAAATGCATTCCCCAAGCCACTATCTGGCTTGAATTGGAGAAGTGGTTTAAAAAGACAAATGCCTTCTCCAAGCCAGCCAGCAGGGTGGTGGGGGCTTTGAGAGCCACGTGACTCCCGAGCCACCCCTTATATAGGCTATATTCTTGAAACGTAGGTTGCTTAGGTTTGGATTAGATAGCAAAGAACTGGCTCTTACTCAAATACAGAAGTGTGAAATGACAGGACCTGAAATGATATTGGCAAATTTGAAAGGATTCCAAGGAGAGAGAATGACAATGCATAGTATGTAGGCTGGACTCTCTATTAAATTCAATTTATTTGTGTTGACCATTAGCCAGAACAAAAAAGGAAATATAGCAGCAAAATGAACAGTCCACAAACAGGATAATATTCCACCAAAATTATCCAGTTGGAATCCATCAGTTGGAATCCAATCCACCATCCTATTCATGCAGGAAGGAGTTGTTGCTTATTTCTGTCCTCTCTGCAGCCATTCACACACCTGAAAAGCTCATATTTCCCTGCTTGTCTGAAGTCAGTTAGTGGGAATTTGCATGTGTGTGTGTGTGCATGTGTGAGTCTTCAGATGGAGGAAGGAACTGGTGAAACTCCTCCTCCCTAAGCAGAGCACCCTCCACTTGTGTAGCAAAATCTTTCAGTCCAAACCAAATGGTATAGGAAGTGTTTGGGAATCCATATTATGATGGATTTTTTGTTTGTTTGTGGGGAGGTCATCATCAGTTGTAGAAGTCATTATCACAGTGGGTATGATGTCATGGAATCTTCACCACTATTATATCTGCTGTCAGTCTTAGAATGTTCACTGACATTCCAATTGCTGTGAGATGAAGTCAACATTCTGCAGCTGAAAAAAACCTCCTAGACAGGCTCAAGTGCAGGAGGAACTGTGCTCAGTTTGGGAGGTCACAAGGCTGATGAATGGCAATTAGAAATACCTGCCTGCATTGGTGTTAGATTCTGGTCCGCCTTATAGAACTAATGAACAGTTTTCAAATGTACTTCCCTTTGGCAGGAATGAAAATAAGTGTCTTTTAGACAGGCAGAATCCATAATATGCAGGTTCTATGCTGTTCAGAAAAAAACTCTGTCTGTTCCAAGCCTGCAGAAGATTATTACCTTCAGGTAAAGGTTAATATTTTCTATGCAGTGTTGAAAGTTCTCAAGTGTCAGTCAACTGATTGTCAGTACAGAGTGAAGGAGATTCCTCCCCTCTCCATCCACCCAAATGAAATGGCGATGGTTACTAAATTCAGGCTTAAAAGGAAAAAAGTTTCTTCTGCACAAACTCCACACTTCACTATTTTTGTATTATAACTCTTCCTGGCTCATATAATATGTACTAGTAATAAGGCATTTTGTGAGGAGAAATACAATGGACACTAGAAGTTTGCTGCGGGTGAGTGTTATGGCAGGGGGTGCTGGGGAGGGAAGGGAAAGATAGAGGGAGGCAAGATATGTCGAGAAGGCAGCTGTTGGAACTGGAAATGGGGAAACTGGGGAAATGTGGGGTAAGTTATCAGATAAGGGGGTAGATTGAGAAAGAAGTTATGGGGCAAAAGAGATGGGGTAGATAGCTTTCCATCTCCTCCCCCCTCTTTGCAGCCTCTACCTAGGAAAAGTGCAATCTTTCTCAGTAGTGGAGATTAAAGCAGCTTACATCATTCTCCTCTCCCCCTTTTGATCTGCATCATGGAAAAGGAAGATGACTATGACAGTGTGTTGCAATCTGTGTGCCAATCTGTTTGCCAATGAGTGGCCAAAGAAGATCTTGGAGACCCAGGCTGAAATCTCTATGTAGCCATAAAACCTTCTGGGTGAGATTGGGTCAGTTACACTCTCTCAGGTGATCCTTCCTCCATGGGTTGTTGTGAGGATTCAGTGAGGAACTGAGAATCCTATATATCACTTTTGAGTTCCTTGGAAGAAACATGGGACAAACACGGGACAAATTTCACCTCTTTTACCAGCATGGCTGCTGTTGCCTTCTCTCCCATGTTGGACTAGGATGATCTAAAGGCATCCACCCATATGGTTTGAACATATGAACATACGAAGCTGCCTTATACTGAATCAGACCATCGGTCCATCAAAGTCAGTATTGTCTACTCAGACTGGCAGCGGCTCTCCAGGGTCTCAAGCTGAGGTTTTTCACACCTATTTGCCTGGACCCTTTTTAGTTGGAGATGCCGGGGATTGAACCTGGGACCTTCTGCTTCCCAAGCAGATGCTCTACCACTGAGCCACCGTCCCTCCCCTCATTCCTCATGGGTTTACATAACACACTGGCAAAACAATGCACTTCCCAAGGAGCTCGGCATTACTTCAGCATTGAGTAAACACATAGAATCAGACTCAGCCAATTTTTCACTATTCTGTCTCATTTCTATTCTTACTACAGTCTCTACACGACTTTTGTCCATGCCAGTTTCAAGATCTCCAGCATAGCCTTTTTGGTTCATCAAAGTGGACTCCTTCTCGTCTCACCTGCAGGGAAAAAAACAACAACAGTTGGATTCAACTCATAAAGACATCAAACCATATAAACAAAGGCCTTTCAATGTGCCTAGTATAGCAATAGAACAACAGTGCATGTAACAGCCTCACCAATAAAGGTATGTATTAATATGTTCTAGTATTTTCAAGAAAAAAGCTGAAGGCCAACACTGACTTGCATTATAATTCTTAAAACTCAGGTGAGTAGGGAAAGTTGACCCACTATTATTTTTGGTGCCTACAGAAAGAAACTCGGATGTCATGTGCTTCTGTTTGCCACTTTCCTTGTGATGCTGGAACTGCCTCTGATAAATACAGGAACTGCCAAACATCACCAAAGGCACTCCAGCTAATGTCCTACTTTATTTTCAGCTATTTGAAGGCATCTGATCCTTGCAAAACACAGTAGATACGTGACTGTTTTGGTTTATATGGACTTCCAGTTTCCCAACATGTCTTTTGAGCAGTGGGATTCAAATGGATGCCAACAGAATGAGAGAAGAAAAAAGGAGGTTGGTTGCCCATTGTAGAGAAGACATCTATCTTAGCATCCGAAGAATCATCCATCTGTATTCACATAATGAAGTTTCCAAATTTTTCATGTAGAGGAAATAACCAACCTATCTACCTCAGCTGTTCATGTATGGTCTTGTAGACCTCTGTGGCCCACTGCCTCTTTTCTCATCCATTTGGCATCCCTCTTATTGAGTCATCAGACTGCCTAAGAGACCAGAGATGCTCCATTCCATTCGGCAATCCACTCAGTGCATCTGTCCCTCTCTCAAGTCCATCTGGGATTGCTGGTGTAATTAGTTTCTGGGACAGCTACCTGTAAATAATGAGATGTAAGAATCCTTCTGGTGAAAATAACTCTAATTGTTTGACCCTGCTCCTCCTAGCTTTGTTTTCCAAGGCAAGAAGCCAGATGGTAATTGTACCAGATCAGGTTTTATTATAATTATTTTTAAAAAACCCAAGAACTGTAGTTTCCATGATAATAAGATGTTTTCAAATTAGGGAGGTATTGCATTATGGATGAAAAGACATTTTTTTTAAAAATCGTGAATGCACAGGAATGCTAAGAGGTTAATGCACCAAGAAAAGCAATTACAAATGGAATATAAGTGAAGTAAATAAATAAAACCTGCAGAACTCCTGTCTGATTGCTGCAGTAGCCTCAGTTTGCATTTGGAGAGAACAAGTCAGTGTGTCTATTTTGCAGAGAGGCCATTGTCCAGGAGTTGATGTTCTGGACATTGGAAGGAGATGACTAACGGAGAGCTTCCATGCCCTTGCTGCTGCATATTTTCAGGTCTCTCAAGGCTACTTTTGTATATCTCAAATGACAAGCTTCCTTCTGTCCATTTGGGATCATTTTTGATAAGAAAGGAGAGAACAATGATTTCAGCAGAGGCATTTTGAATTGACTCATATAGTAAAGCAAGAGAGGATTCCAGCCAGGCTGATGCTGCAGTAGTCTAGATCAGTGGTTCGCAACTGATGGTATCAGTGGGACCATCGGGGCATCAGTCCTACAGTACCATTAGTGGGACTCAAGAGTAGTCGAGGTGGGAAGCAGGGTTTTCATAACAATTCCTAAGAATTTGTTCTCCCTCAATCCTTGGGTCTGCCAAAGATTATCCATCTGTGAACTTTTGGTATGCCAATAATAACAGGATGCATGTGAACAAATAAATGTTGTCAGAAAAAGTGCACTTTTTGTTTCTGTCATTGTGGAACCCGGGTTATCTGATATAGTGGTGGAATGCAGGGCTTTTCTTTGTAGCAGGAACTCCTTTGCATATTAGGCTACATACCCCTGATGTAGCCAGTTCTCCTGGAGTTTACAGGAAGCCCTGTACTAAGAGCCTTGTAAGCTCTTGGAGGATTGGCTACATCAGGGATGTGTGTCCTAATATGCAAAGGAGTTCCTATGACCAAAAAAAGCCCTGGTGGAATGTAAGATATGAACCACTATCTATAATCCCCAAGACTTAATGTCAGATATCAGGGAGTAGGACTAATCTTTCCCAAACAAGTTGCTCTGGAATCAGGAACATCTGACCAGTCTTCATGTGCAATTTTCCACAGCCTACGACAGGGGTACCCAATGTGATGCCTGTAGGTACCATGGTACCTGCCAACGCCTTTCCTGACACTCACCAAGGACTTTTAAACAGTGGGCTCTATGGGATGTTTGCCCACCAGAGCTTCTGCCTGAAATGTCAAATTGTTACCATTAGACTTCTGTAAAACCTTACTCCCTGACATTCTGTGGTCCTCCTGTAGCAGCCATTTTGTGATTGAGCCCTTCACCCTAGGCCAGAATAATATAGATGCCCACAGGCTCAAAAGATTGGGAACTCCTGGCCTACAACATGACTGTGTCCCATTCATTTCTTTGGTTCATTCGTTCTCCTCACTTGAGCTGGAAATATGTACTTCCAGGTTAGGCCTGGGAGATCAAGAGAAAGAGAGACCATATGGTGAAAATTATTTACAAGCAGATGCTATGCCATTTTTGTCATTCAGCATTTTTTCTATGTAAATCTGGATTGTCTGACCTTTTAATGCTCAACTGTAGAGATTAAAGTTATTATTCATTATTTATGACTGATTATGGGCTAAGATACCTTATTAGCCATCATTGAGTCAACATTTAGGACAACGGTATTATTGGGGAGAATATGAAGTACATAAGGTTCTGAAAGATCTTGTAGAAAGCGCCTCTTCTGTTCTGCTGAATTGCCATATTGCTGCCTGTTCTCGGTGCAGCTGGAATGGAATACATTGCACAGATGGTGCAATCATGGCATGCACAGAGTACAGCTGTTCCTACTTGGCGCATATGCACACAATGTATGATGTCCATTTCCTTTGGCACTAATTGCATATTTCCCACCTCCTAACAATCTACTCTCCCTTTCAAACACTTTCCATCTTCATAGAGAATTTGTCTATTCCCAGTGCTAGGCACTCACTAGACTGACTTATTTAGTTACTAAAGTGTGTTGGATGTAGATTACACGGAAAAACTGCCTTTCCTTATAATGACCTGGGAAGTCAATCTGTGTATTATGTAGAAGTAGGAATAAGGCTTGTTGTGAGGAAAAATACAATGGGCTCTAGAAAGAGGCTCTGAGTGAATGCCTTCACCTTGCTGTTTTACCACCCAGATGAGTAAAGGCATTCACTCCCCCCTCAACACCAGGGGAACTGATCTCTGCCATCTGGAGAGCAGTTGTAATTTGGAGTGATCTCCAGCCCTCGCCTGGAGATTGGCAACTGTGGTTCCCTATGAGGAAATGGCTGGTTTAAAGGATGGAGTCTGGCATTTTACCTGTCTGAGGTTCCACCTCTCCCCAAACCTCACCTTCTCTGGGATGCTTTCTGGAACAAGCGGGAGCTGTACAAAAGAGACGGTCTCCACTTGTCCCCGGATGGAACCAGGCTGCTGGCGCTTAAAATCAAAAAGGTGGTAGAGCAGTTTTTAAACTAAATCTTGGGGGAAAGCAGACAGGAGATGAAATGTCTCTGGTTCGGGAGGACTTGTCTCAAAGAGATGAAGGGTTGGCTGCTATTTTTCTACCGGGTAACGGATCAGAGTTGTCCACTGTGATGGTGACAAGCAGTATGGACTGTATGGCAGAGTCTCAAGGCGGCAGGAGGAAGGTGGCGGGCCTAGCTTGCCTGGGAAATTATAGATGTTTGTATGCAAATGCTAGAAGTGTTCGGAGTAAAATTGGTGAATTGGAATGCTTAGTGTTGGGAGAAAACATAGACATTGTGGGAATTTCAGAAACTTGGTGGAATGAGGAGAATCAGTGGGACATGGTGATTCCTGGATATAAGTTATATTGGAAGGATAGGGAGGGAAGGGTTGGAGGTGGGGTGGCTCTGTATGTCAGAGAGGCTATACAATCCAGTAAAACTGAGGTCAGAGAAATAGATTCCCTTTTAGAAATGCTTTGGGTTGAAATAGAGGGCCCAAAAGGAAATTTAACTATGGGAGTTTGTTATCGCCCACCAAATCAAAAGAGAGAGGACAATTATAATATGATGGAAGGCTTAAAGATAGTGGCTAAACATAAAAACTGTGTCGTAATAGGTGATTTTAACTACCCGCAGATTGATTGGGTCAATATGTGTTCTGGTTGAGAGAAAGAGATTGAGTTTCTTGATGCTCTCAATGACTGTGCTATGGAGCAGATGGTAACAGAACCTACCAGGGGTGGGGTGATCCTGTATTTGGTCCTAAGTAATGCCCAAGACTTGGTGAGAGATGTAAAAGTGATTGCGCCGCTTGGGAGCAGTGACCATAATGTTATTGATTTCACCATTTGTATAAATAGGGAGTTGCCCAAAAAGACCGCCACCACCACGTTTAACTTTAAAAGGGGTAAATTCTCTGAGATGAGGAGGCATGTGAGGAGGAAACTGAAAGGAAAGGTAAATACGGTCAAAACCCTTGGGGAAGCTTGGAGAATATTTAAAACTATAATCCTAGAAGCTCAGATAAAATACATACCACAAGTTAGGAAAGGCACAAACAGGCATAAGAAAAGGACTGCATGGTTAACAAACAAAGTAATGGAAGCTGTAAAAGGTAAGAAGCACTCCTTTAAGCGGTGCAAAACCAGTCCAAGTGAGATTAGTAAAAGGGAACACAGGCTGTGGCAAGTCAAATGCAAGACTGTGATCAGGCAGGCAAAAAGGGACTATGAGGAGCATATTGCAAAAAACATAAAGACCAACAATAAAAATTTCTTCAAATATATTAGAAGTAGGAAACCAGCCAGGGAGGCAGTGGGGCCCCTTGGATGACCATGGGGTAAAAAGATTACTGAAGGAGGATAGGGAAATGGCTGAGAAGCTGAATGCATTTTTTGCCTCCGTCTTCACTGTGGAAGATGAGAACTTTTTGCCCATCCCAGAAGCACTAATTTTGGAAGGGGTGTTGAAAGACCTGAGTCAGATTGAGGTGACAAAAGAGGAGGTCCTACAACTGATAGACAAATTAAAAACTAATAAGTCACCGGGTCCGGATGGCATACATCCGAGAGTTCTGAAAGAACTCAAAGTTGAACTTGTGGATCTTCTAACAAAAATCTGTAATCTTTCATTGAAATCTGCCTCCGTTCCTGAGGACTGGAAGGTAGCAAATGTCACCCCCATCTTTAAAAAGGGTTCCAGGGGGAGATCCGGGAAATTACAGGCCAGTCAGTCTGACTTCAATACCGGGAAAGTTGGTAGAAAGCATTATCAAGGACAGAATGAGTTGGCACATTGATGAACACGGGTTATTGAGGAAGACTCAGCATGGGTTCTGTAAGGGAAGATCTTGCCTCACTAACCTGTTACATTTCTTTGAGGGGGTGAACAAACATGTGGACAAAGGAGACCCGATAGATGTTGTTTACCTTGACTTCCAGAAAGCTTTTGATAAAGTTCCTCATCAAAGGCTCCTTAGAAAGCTTGAGAGTCATGGAGTAAAAGGACAGGTCCTCTTGTGGATCAAAAACTGGCTGAGTAATAGGAAGCAGAGAGAGTATAAATGGGCAGTCTTCGCAATGGAGGACGGTAAGCAGTAGGGTGCTGCAGGGCTCGGTACTGGGTCCCATGCTCTTTAACTTGTTCATAATTGATTTAGAGTTGGGAGTGAGCCGTGAAGTGGCCAAGTTTGTGTATGACACTAAATTGTTCAGGGTGGTGAGAACCAGAGAGGATTGTGAGGAACTCCAAAGGGACCTGTTGAGGCTGGGTGAGTGGGCGTCAACGTGGCAGATGCAGTTCAGTGTGGCCAAGTGCAAAGTAATCCACATTGGGGCCAAGAATCCCAGCTACAAATACAAGTTGATGGGGTGTGAACTGGCAGAGACTGACCAAGAGAAAGATCTTGGGGTCGTGGTAGATAACTCACTGAAAATGTCAAGACAGTGTGCGTTTGCAATAAAAAAGGCCAACACCATGCTGGGAATTATTAGGAAGGGAATTGAAAACAAATCAGCCAGTATCATAATGCCCCTGTATAAATCGATGGTACGGTCTCATTTGGAGTACTGTGTGCAGTTCTGGTCGCTGCACCTCAAAAAGGATATTATAGCATTGGAGAAAGTCCAGAAAAGGGCAACTAGAATGATTAAAGGGCTGGAACACTTTCCCTGTGAAGAAAGGTTGAAACGCTTGGGACTCTTTAGCTTGGAGAAACGTCGACTGCGGGGTGACATGATAGAGGTTTACAAGATAATGCATGGGATGGAGAAAGTAGAGAAAGAGGTACTTTTCTCCCTTTCTCACAATACAAGAACTCTTGGGCATTCAATGAAATTGCTGAGCAGACAGGTTAAAACTGATAAAAGGAAGTACTTCTTCACCCAAAGGGTGATTAACATGTGGAATTCACTGCCACAGGAGGTGGTGACGGCCACAAGCATGGCCACCTTCAAGAGGGGTTTAGATAAAAATATGGAGCAGAGGTCCATCAGTGGCTATTAGCCACAGTGTATGTGTGTGTGTGTATGTATATATATAAAATTTTTGGCCACTGTGTGACATAGAGTGTTGGCTGGATGGGCCATTGGCCTGATCCAACATGGCTTCTCTTATGTTCTTATGTTCTCCAGGGTCCACCCCTCAAATTTCCAAGAATTTTGTAAAAAACAATTTTTCCACAGACCGGTGGGGGTGCTGGTGCTGGGGTTTTTGCTGCCGCCATGGCCACACCCCATCCCTGCCCCCCATGGAAGTCTTTAAATGAGGGGTAGGCAAAGGTCACTGCCACGCTGCTCCTTCTGCCTGCCTGGGGAGCCAGGTGAATGAAAGAAGTAGTGCTTCGGAGTGAGGCTGCATTGCCTCTGTTGTCTGCCTGGGACCCAGTGCAGTGCCTCTTCTGCACTCTGCAGCCTGGTTGCTAAAAGGCCACGAACTGGTACTGGTCCGTGGCAGGGGTTGGGGACCTCTGCCAAAGTGTATGGACCTCAAGGTGGCCATTTTCTGTAGGGGAATTAATCTGACTTCAGCTTTCCATCTCCTCCCCCCCTCCCTGCAGCCTCACTACAAAAGCAGGATGGGTTAATTACATAATACATGAATACGTGGCAAAAGGCATGGAGGTAAGAACACAAACAAAATGTGTATGGCTACAGCAGATAACATAGGGCTTTTGCCCAGAAGGACTTCTGATTGGCCATTGGAGGTCTGATTGGCTATGCAGATTTTAAACAATGCTGCTATGGCAGCAGCTGCTACCACAACACTGCATGACTGAAAATAAGCTGTATGTATTGCAAGAAAATATTTTAAAACAACAGGATCATTTGAAAAGGTATCCTGTTAAACACAGTTTCTGCCTGACATGTTGAAGATTAAGAAGAAGAAATTAGATTTATACCCTGCCCTTCATTCGGAGTCTCAGAGTGGCTTACAATCGCTTTTCCTTCCTCTCCCTGCACAGACACCCTGTGAGGTAGGTGGGACTGAGAGAACTCTGAGACACCTGCTCTTGAGATAATAGCTCCGATAGAACTGTGACTGGTCCAAGGTCACCCAGCTGGCTGCATGTGGAGAAGTGGGGAATCAAACTAGGGCTGCCAAGTCCCCCGTGGCCTCTGGGGGACTCCTGTGTTATCTGCTTTATTCCATAGGTACCATAGAGTTTTCCCCTCCCAAATTGCTAGAGCATCCGAGAAAACCATAGTTTTTCCCAGGAAACACCTAGAGCAGCTTTGCCAGGTGATGTCATTGCGCCGGTGATGTTGGGGGAGGTTCCCCCCGCCAGTGCAATGTGGGCCGGTGGGTTGGGAATCTCCAGGGCGGGAAAATCCTCACCTGGCCTGGGGGCTTGGCAGCTCTAAATCAAACTCAGATCTCCATTCTTAACCACTATACCAAACTAGCTCTCTATTAAACTATCTATTAACTAGAGTTATACATAACCTCATTCCCAGACATTTTGTGGTCAACTCCCCTCCATCATCAGCCATTTTGCGGTTCCACCCATCACCCTGTGTCAGAATTCCAAAAGTGCCCAGAAGTTCAAAAAGGTTGGGGACCCCTGTATTATCTATTGGGATTTATTGGCCTTCTATATATTTTATAATATACTTTATATTTTAGATTCATTTCGTACATTAATATTGTTTATTCTAATTTGTTAATAAGAGGGTTGTTTTGAAGAGAATAGCATTGTATTTTTTTACAGTTTTGTTGGAATTAAATCAAGTCAGGTTTATTGTGGTCAAAAGACCAGCAAGGTTAAAACCAGATAAAACGACAGTTTTTAAAATTAATATGTAAATATAGGATTACAGTTTTGTTGGAATCATTTTTCTTCTATTAGTTCAGGCTGTGGACTCAAGCCAGAGTATGTTACTGAATCCAGCTGACTTGTTCCCACATTATTACTTTCAGTCATATTATTTACCTGTATATTTAGTAGTAATGTTTGGTAAAGTTTTATTTAGCAGTAGTTCAGTGTAGTGGTTAAGTGCGCAGACTCTTATCTGGGAGAAACGGGTTTGATTCCCCACTCCTCCACTTGCAGCTACTGGAATGGCCTTGTTGGGTCAGCCATAGCTCACGTAGAAGTTGTCCTTGAAAGGGCAGCTTCTTTAAGAGGTCTCTTAGCCCCACCTACCTTACAGGGTATCTGTTGTGGGAGGGTGGAAGTTAAAGGAAATTATGACCGCTCTGAGATACAGAGTATAGGGTGGGATATAAATCCAGTATCATCACCATCACCTTCTTCTTCTGTTGTCCAGTGGAATTATTATTTTTATTGTAAAGGCAACATTTGGGTTCCAATAAGATGCTCCAGTTTGATTCCTGGTCGTATAATTCTTGGTATGTGTACTTAGATGTCAGTCCCATTGGGCTGCACGGGACTTACTTCCTAGTAAATGTGCTTGATCTGTCTTCCCCGCTTGCCTTCAGCTCATCAGCTCTGACCGCTGATCAAATATGTAATTGATGATGGTATGGCTACAGAAACACACTGGGGGACAGTTCAGGCTAAAAAAAAAATTAAAAGGAATATGGGGATTTACATCACTCAAAATACCTGCTCATTATATTCTAAAAATGTGGCATAAATTCCAGTAGATGAACACAGAAGCGGACATGGCACTTTGTCAGGGTCACAGCATAACATTAATTGAATGTGAGTATACATCTGGGCATCGGTTCCTCGTTGGGAGAAGTCAGTGTGCCAAACTCTCATAGTTCTTTTTTTCCCCCTTTAAGCAAATCATATTGGCTTGCAGCACTGAAAGGATTCCTATTTGGAGTGGTCATGGGGAATCAGTGTTTGATCTTGCCGTGGCCACTGAAAAGTCGCTGTCTTATCTTGGCCTGATGTTATTGAGTTTGGTGTTATTTATTTGTTTGGTCTTGGTGTGGCCTAGCTCCTTCTGCAAATACACACAACTCTTAGCATGTACATGGGAGAGGTTTCTTATTTCCAGTGGAGCGAATCATCCCCAGGCAGTGGTCCACAACCAGGCACACCTTGTGGTGGGCAAACCTCCATATA
Source organism: Heteronotia binoei (assembly GCF_032191835.1). Classification (NCBI taxonomy): domain Eukaryota; kingdom Metazoa; phylum Chordata; class Lepidosauria; order Squamata; family Gekkonidae; genus Heteronotia; species Heteronotia binoei. The sequence goes on from NC_083226.1 coordinate 29,134,635, forward strand.
CCCAGCATCTGATATGGAAGTAAGACCTTTCTGTGTTTCACATAGAAATAGGGGTGGAATTCTAGCAGGAGCTCCTTTGCATATTAGCTACACCCCCCTGATGTAGCCAATCCTTCAAGAGCTTACAGTAGGCCCTGTAAGAAGGGCCCTGTAAGCTCTTGGAGGATTGGCTACATCAGTGGTGTGTGGCCTAATATGCAAAGGAGCTCCTGCTAGAATCCCACCCCTGGAAATAGTCCACAGCCTGCCTCTTTCCACAGCTCTAATATACAGGCTGTTTTTGTTGGGGGGAGGGGAGAAGAAGGAGAAGGAGGGGAAGGAGTAGTAGTAGTTGGTTTTATGCCCTTCCTTTCACTACCTGAAGGAGTCTCAGAGCAGCTTACAATCACCTTCCCTTCCTCTCCTCACAACAGACACGCTGTGAGGTAGGTGGGGCTGAGAGAGCTCTGAGAGAACTGCTCTTGAGAGAATAGCTTTGAGAGAACAGTGACTGGCCAAAGGTCACCCAACAGGCTTCATCTGGAGGAGTGGGGAATCAAACCTGGTTCTCCAGAACAGAGTATACCCTCTTAACCACTAGAGCAAGCTGGTTCTCCTGTCCTGTCTAGTGGGGGGGGGGAGGGTAGAGAAGAGAACTAGCATGGTGTAGTGGTTAGAGTCTCAGGCTAGGATCTGGGAGACCCAGGTTCGAATCCCCACTCTGCTATGGAAGCTTGCTCGATGATCTTGGGCCAGTCACAAACTTTCAGCCTACCTACCTCCCAGTGTAGTTATGAAGATAAAATAGAGGCAAGGACAACCATATAAGCTGCTTCAGGTTCCAATTGGAAGTTGCTAAAGGTAATAATCATTATCTTGATAGTAATGGGCAGGTCTGTGACTGAGGGCTGAACCAGGGACTGTGGGAGGGGGGGGTGTTCCAATCAGCACATGTACATCTAATGGAATGAGGCTGAACATATGCTGCAGTTAGGCTTGCCAATCCCCAGGTCCCAGCGGGGTTTTTTCCACTTTCCCAGGCTCCTTCCCACCCCCAGTCAGCTGGCCGGCAGGAGGAAGCCCCACCCCCAGAGGACCATGTGCATTTCCACCTCCGGAGGCTTCAGTCTCCGATTGAAAGGCTTCCTCATGGGATGGTGTGTCTGTGTTACTTTGAAAAAGTTGGCAGCAACTCATGAGTAGAGAGGCCAATCCCTCACTTCAGAGTCACCAGAAACGGGGGAGGGGAGGGAAACGTCTGCTGAGCACTTCATTATTCCCTATGTGGAGATTGAATCTCATAGGGTATAATGGGGAATTGATCTGGAGGTTTCGGGGGTTCTGGGGGAGCTGTTTTTTGAGGTAGAGGCACCTAATTTTCAGTATAATATTTAGTGCCTCTCCCCAAAGTACCCCCCAAGTTTCAAAATGATTGGACCTGGGGGTCCAATTCTATGAGCCCCAAAAGAAGGTGCCCCTATCCTTCATTATTTCCTATGGAAGGAAGACATTTAAAAAGGTGTGCTGTCCCTTTAAATGTGATGGCCAGAACTCCCTTGGAGTTCAATTATGCTTGTCACACCCTTGTTCCTGGCTCCGCCCACAGTGTCTCCTGGCTCCACCCCCAAAGTCCCCAGATATTTCTTGAATTGGACTTTGCAACCGTAGCTGCAGTGGCATCTGACCCTTCCCCTAAGGAAGTCACATTGGCGCTATAACACACTTAAGAACTTCATTAGAAGCTTTCATTTCCCCATGTTCCCTTTACCTTCTAAGCGGTGGCACCACAATTATGGAATGACGAAGAAGAAGAGTTGGTTTTTATACCCCACTTTTTTCTACCGTAAGGAGTCTCAAAATGGCTTACAATCATCTTCTCTTCCTTTCTGCACAACAGGCACCTTGGGAGGTAGGTGGGGCTGAGACAGCTCTGAAGAGAACTATGACTTGCCTAAAGTCACTCGGCAGGTTCCCTGTGGAGGAATGGGGAATCAAACCCAGTTCTTCAGATTGTAATCTGCCGCTCTTAACCACCACACCATGCTGGCTCTCAACGGACTTGAGATTCAAGTCCAATAGTGGATTTATACCCTGCCCTTCACTCTGAATCTCAAAGTCTCAGAGCGGTTTACAATCTCCTTTACCTTCCTCCCCCACAACAGACACCCTGTGAGGTGGGTGGGGCTGAGAGAGCTCTCACAGAAGCTGCCCTTTCAGGGACAACTCTGCAAGAGCTATGGCTGACCCAAGACCATTCCAGCAGCTGCAAGTGGAGAAGTGGGGAATCAAACCTGGTTCTCCCAGGTAAGAGTCTGTGCACTTAGCCACTACACGAAACTGGGTAGCTTTGATTCTCAAATGCTTCTACCCTGAAAATCTTGTTGGTCTAGAAGGTGCTCTTGGACTTGAATCTAACTGTTCTACTGCAGATCAACACAAACACCTGCCTGAAACTTTCTCCAGAGTATCCAGCTAACACAAACCGAAAGATTTCAGGTTTTCATGGCTGGTAACATCATTAGGGATTGTAGAACCTTTCGGGCTCAAGTGCCGTGGTGTTCTACTGGAGAAAGTTTTTCTTCCAGATGTTTCGTTATCGGCTGCGGAGAACATCCTCAGTGGCGTTGCAGCCGGAGCAGGCGCTCTGACCTTCTTGGCTGCTGTGCATTGAGTCAAGAAGGTCAGCAGCCAAGAAGGTCAGAGGTCAGGATGTGTGGCCTAATATGCAAAACAGCTCCTGCTAGAATTCCACCCCTGGCCACAACTCACCCTTCCTTTCTCCTCAACAAAATATGATCCAGAAATTATGACCACACACCTAGCAATCCCTCACTTAGCTCTCCAAACTCCCAGGGTCACCAGGGCCCCTAGAATTTGGTTCCTGTAATCCCACTCTCTCAGCAGTCCAGGCCATACAGTGAGCTTCATCTTTGAATGAAGCTTCAAACTCAGGATCTAGTGAGCAAAAACACTTGGTAATCCTGAGTCTTAGGGCAGAGTCCTACAGGGTCATGTAGTCCAACGCCCTGCACAATACAGGAAACTCACAAATAACTCCCCCCCACACCCCGGTGACACCAGTTCCATGCCCAGAAGATGGCAAACCCCTCCCAGTCCTTGATGTGAGGGACTGAAGAAGGTCCTTCCTATGCTAGGAACCATGGTATTTCCTGTGCTAGAGATGAGCACAGAGATGAGGAAAATAGCAGCAGGTGGAATCAACAGCAGCAAAACCAAATGCAGCTTTTACAGAGGTGGAAGTCCCATCTGGGGTTCTGGAAGATGTTGGATACAGGCCAAATAAATGCACAACTTGTCAACACTCTCACCACAAAGCTGCCCATACTGTCCACAAGTCACAAATGATGATGAATGATTTAGGCACCATGTTAAAATATCTCCTTCTCAATGGATCTAGTGTACAAACAGCAGCGTCTCTACAAGGTCCAATCTCCTATCTGCTGAGGCCAGCAGGAGTTTGTTTGAAGAGAGCTGCAGCCTTCCAAGAGGACGGAACAGTTCAAGTTTCCCCCTCGAAAAGTTGCCAGCCAGGAGCATGCTAAATAAGCCATGGTGGTGGTGGTGGGGGGGGGGGAATATTCATCTGGGCAAGCCTGAATTTTAAAGATTGCTATAGCAACCCAGCTCTTTTTCACCAGAGAGGTAAGCTTGCAAACTGGAGCAGACGTCGCCAAAAACTGGCTTTATTTTCCATTTTCATACTTCTAAATTCCCGTAGCCATTTATAATACAGCTAAATATAGACGGTGTCAGGTTTCTGGTGCCAAAGGAGCTGACTTTACCCAGCACTTAACGCCTGTAATTGCTCTCCAGCTAGTAAACCCACAGCTGTCAGATGAGCTAGAATTCCCACAGTGAGGAAAGGGGAACAAGGAATTCTTGTTGATCTCCTGCTATGACAGTCCAAGCTCCAATATGGGGAAAGTTCTGTGGATGCCAAAAACCAGGAAAAGCTCCCATGCTGAGTTCCATGGGGACAAAATGGGGCAGTCTCACAATAATGTTACGCGCTTTATTTTTATTCTTCATTTATTTCTTTTTGCTTCTCTCCCCCTGCCTTTATATCATTCTCCTCTCCTCCATTTTATCATCATGACAACCCTGTGAGGTAGGTTAAGCTGAGAAGTTGTGGCCGGCCCAAAGGTCACCCACCTAGCTTCCCTGGCAAAGTGGGGATTTGAACTCAGGACTCCCAGATCCTCGTCCAGGGGTTCCCAACCTTTTTGAGCCTGTGGTCATATTTGAAATTCTGTCATACAGTGGTGGGCATAGCCACAAAATGGCTTTCTGGCTTCCTCAGGAGATGGAGCCATCCTCATAATGGCTGCCATAGTTTATCATCAGTCACACCATGAAGATGCTTGTGCTGTGGTGGCAGCTGCTGCTAAAGCAACAATTTTAAGAATCTGCACAGTCAGTCAAATCCCCAATGGCCCTCAAAAGCCTTGCTGGGTGATAGGGTTGTCAGCCCCCAGGTCTCAGTGGTGGTGGTGGGTCCCCTGGTTTCGGGGTCTTCTCCCCACTATGGGCCAGGTGGTCAGTAGGAAAAACTCCTCTCTAAACAGGGATGTCACTGCACAATGTCTCTGACATGATGATATCATATGGAAGTGACATCATCATGTTGAGGATGCTCCATTTTGGGAACAAAATCTATGGTTTTAATCCCGATTTAACTATAGCCTCAAACCAAAAGCATCTCCCTGTGCGATGTCCTGAACATGATGATGTCATCACATTGGGGATGTTGCACTGTGTTCCCGCCCACCCTTAGAATGCCCACAAATCTCCCTGCTGGAGTGGTGAGGGACTGGCAACTCTATTGGTGAAGTTCCACTGGACCCCACCCCAGTTTGTAAAAAACACTTGGCAGGCACCAAACAAGGTCTCAGTGGGCACCATGTTGGGTCTCCTGCTCTAATCCAGGGGTGGCCAAACTTGCTGAATGTAAGAATAAATGTCAGATGTTTCAGAGCTGCAAGACATGAATGTCAGATGTTTGAGAACTGAAAAACAAGGAAGGAAGGAAGGAAGGAAGGAAGGAAGGAAGGAAGGAAGGAAGGAAGGAAGGAAGGAAGGAAAGAAAGAAGGAAGGAAGGAAGGAAGGAAGGAAGGAAGGAAGGAAGGAAGGAAGGAAGGAAGGAAGGAAGGAAGGAAGGAAGGAAGGAAGGAAGGAAAATAGGTGGGGAGGGGGTAGGGAGGGAGATGTGGAAAGAAAGCGATTTTAAATGCATTCTCCAAGCTGCCAGCTGGCTTGGCTTGGAGAAGTGATTTAAAGAGAAAAATGTCTTCTCCAAGTCAGTCAATGGACAGTGGGGGCTTTGAGAGCTACACAATGTGTATGAAAGAACCACATGCGGCTCCTGAGCCACAGTTTGGCCACCCCTGCTCATGTCTGACATTCTAATCACGGCACTGCACTGGCTCTTATACTTTGTTATATCACAAAATCACCACTTATCAATTCAAACACAGAAACATATCTTTATCTAAACATATTGTACAAGTTCAGAACACCAGTCATTTTTAAAAATATAATTGCAGAGAGGAAAAAATAATTGGCTATAAATAAAATAATACTCTTATTATTTCATCTCTGTTTAGCTTTATCCATTTTTTTTAAAGATTAACGGTTGCAACTGGTTGCATCTGCATGTATCTCTGAAGAAATAAGAGCGAGTTGTTTTTAGAATTTTAGGAAATGATTAACTTTAAAACCAATAGGAAATAGCACTTTATTACAAAGGTTCTTTTTTTTTGCCTTTTCTTTCTGCATAATTTGCAAAAAGAGATCCAGTGTGGTGTAGGGGATTAGAGTTCCAGACTAGGATCAAAGAGTTGTGTTCAGATCTCCACTTTGCCATGGAAGCTGGCTGGAGACTTTGGGCCAGACACTCACTCTCACCCTAACTCATCTTCACAAGGCTGTAGCTGGGTGGAGAAAATGGACGACGGGAGAATGAGGTCGTCAGCTGCTTTGGGTCCCTGTTGGGGGTGAAAAGCAGGGTATAAATATGTAAGTAAAGAAATGAATAAAGTGCAATGTTCTTAGTGGAGAACATGGCTTAAACATCTATCGGCCTTCAGCAGCACCCGCTTTTGGATAACCCGACTGGCTGGCATGAATCTTAAGCTTGCTTCTCTGGTTGCACCACTGAGCTCAAAAATGTTTGATTAGTGGAGGGATCATGCATATCAAGCCTCTGCACATATGGAATGGATAGGCTGCAGGAGCACTTGAGCTTGATCCTTTCTTCACAAAAACTGCCGCTTTCTTCAGCCAAGTATTTGAGCCAGCTCTGCATTTCAGCTTGGACGGTGCCAAATATGTTCCCATTTAAGTTTTGATGTTTATATTAGCGCAGGAAGAAAAATTTCCTAAGAAAACATGGAAATTCACTCTTTCCAGATTTCTTCGCTGCTGTTGCTTCCACTCTCTGCTGCTTCTTTGTGGCCACCCCCCCCCCCTTTTCTTGTTTCTGCTTCCTGGGTTACTAAGGTCCCAGGACTGAGGCTGCGTAACAGCTAGCTGGGGATCATTTATGATGATGTCATAATGCAGCGTAGCCAATCAAAGGGGCCATATCCACAAATCCTATGCTATCTTGGTTCTATAGCAGTTATTCACAACTGGGTTTTCCATTGCCAACAAGACAGTTCAACTGCAAAAAGGTAGAGACCTGAGACCCTGGATAGCTGCTGCCAGTCTGGGTAGACAATACTGGCCATGATAGACAAATGGCCTGATTCATTAGAGTTGCCACCTCTAGATTGGGAAATACCTGGATGTTCTGGTGGTGGATCCTGGAAGGTGGGGCTTGGGGAGGCAAGGGATGTTAGCAGGGCACAATTCCATAGTGTCCACCTTCCCAGGCATCTGTTTTCTCTGGGGGAATTAATCATGGTTATCCAGAGATCAATTTTTAGTGGGAGATCTCCAGGTTATAAGGCAGTTACATATCTATGTCAACTCAGCCAGCCAACTTTTCCCTCCCTGGTTGGTTGGAAACACCTCTCCTCTATATTTAAAAGCCTGATTTCTTGGTCAGGTTGCAGGTCCAGAGCCAGAAATTTTGTACTTTGAAGGCCTAAAATTACTTTGGGGAGGCACTGGAAGCCATTATGAAACAGTGGAGATATAAATAATGGTAGCTGAAAGTTGTAATGCTGATGATGTTAGTTAAATTCAATCAAATAAAAAAGGGCCAAAGTCTTATAAATCATTCCAGTCCTTTAACATTCAGCCCAAATACAAAAAAATAAAGGTGCAGCTTATTTATTAGTGAGCACATCTCCCTAAGTCAGGGGTTCCAAACCTTTTTGCGTCTGTAGGCACCTTAGGAATTCCGGTATAGTGTGGTGGGCGCAGCCACAAAACGGCTGCACCCACCATGGAATAGCTACCATAGCTTATCTTCAGTCACACAGTGAAGATCCTTGTACTGTGGTGGCAGTTACTGCCAAAGCAACTTTAAAAAAAAAAAATCTGCACATCCAATCGAAACTCCAATGGCCAATCAGAAGCCTTACTGGGTGAAAACCCTGCCTGGTCCCACCCACCTTAAAAAAACAGTTGAGCAGCACCAAGAAAGGTGTTGGCAGGCACTATGATGCCCATGGGTACCATGTTGGATACCCCTGTCTTAAATAAAAAGACTACAAGGTTTAACTTGTTGAATGACCATTGCATCTCCTTAGCTGACTCAGGGAAGGAAAGGTCTTCAGTTCAGTGTAGTGGTTAAGTGCGCAGACTCTTATTTGGGAGAACTGGGTTTGATTCCCCACTCACAGCTGCTGAAATGGCCTTGGGTTAGCTGTAGCTCTTGCAGAGCTGTCCTTGAAAGGGCAGCTTCTGTGAGAGCTTTCTCAGCCCTACCTATCTCACAGGGTGTCTGTTGTGGGGGAGGAGATAAAGGAGATTGTAAACTGCAGTCTGAGCTCTCTGCTCACGGTCTGAGTTTGATCCTGGTGGAAGCTGGGATCAAGTAGCCGGCTCCAGGTTGACTCACCCTTCCATCCTTCTGAGGTCGGTAAAATGAGTACTCAGCTTGCTGGGGGGGGGGGAAGTGTAGATGTCTGGGGAAGGCAATGGCAATCCACCGCATAAAAAGTCTGCCATGAAAACGTCGTGATGCGACATCACCCCAGAGTCCGAAATGACTGATGCTTGCACAAGGGACTGCCTTTATCTTTTAAAACCACTATGATACTCTGAGATTCAGACTGAAGGGCAGGGTATAAATCCAATTCAATCCTCTTCCTCCTCCTCTTCTTCTTCCGATCCTGTTGAGATTCTCACCACACTTCAGTTCCCATGATGTTTTGTGTGAAAGCCATGAATTTAAATGGTTATAAAATGGATGCATTTTCATTGTGGGTTTGGTCTACTTTTATATCCTCCAAGCAGAAAATTCCAGGGAAAGACCTGGCTTAGTCCTGAATGGGTGAGATCCTCCCACAGCCTTCCTAAACACCCCCCAAGTGTAGGCTCTGACTTTATCTTGAGCTTTACTTTTCATCTTGGGGAAATCTGGTTTGAATTGCTCTTTGCTCAGTGCCAGAAATGAGAAGCATGTAATTATTTCCCTCCTAATTTTTATCGGCAAATAGATCCTCTGTAATGAAATGGGGAAGGATTCAACTCTGACCCTGTGCCTTCTCATCTTTCCCCCCTTTGAACTCTGAAAGGAATTAATTGGACATCATAAATTCCTTGCAAGTCTTCAGACCAAAAGGCCTCCTGTTTCGAGGAATATTTAAAGCCCTCCTCTAAGGGAAACATATCCCTACCAAAGGATGCTGTAAAGGCACAGGGTTAAAGTTGAATCGTTTTCCACCGAAGAACCTTGATAATTATACTTTGGTGAGGATGCTGAGAACTCTAAGCGAGCCTTGACCTTCACTTCCTTCACAAAATTACAGTTCCCGGGGCTTCCAGGGGAGAAGGAATGACCATTAATCTTGTTTAAGTAATGATATATTATGAAAATCACTTCTTTGGTCCTGCAGTCTGAGCCCTGAAACAGCATTATCTTCTGTGCCATTCATAATCACGCCGTGTGCAAATCACTGATGAAAATGATGAACTTTCAAGTCACATTTATGGCAGTACATAATAATAGTGACTGATGCAGCCTATTGCTGAGAGCCAGTGTGGTTCAGTGGTTAGAGTCAGGGCTGGTCCTGCCATTAGGCAAACTAGGCAATTGCCTAGGGCACTGGCCTTCTGGAGGTGCCAAATTGCACCCCCCCCCCCATGTGACTTGGTGGGAGAGAAGAAAAGTTAGTCTTGCTTAGGGTGCCAGACAGTCTAGGGCCGGCCGTGGTTAGAGTGTTGGACTCGAACCCAATCAGGGTATTGGGTTCAAATCCCCAACTGACTGTGAAGCTCTCTGGTGACCATGAGCCAGTCGCTCTCTCTAGCCTGCCTCACAGTGCTTTCGTGAGAATACCATGTGAAAGATCTATATATGCCATTCTGAGCTGCTTGATGAAATGATAGGATAAAAATGTAACTAGGTAGAATTCTGGGAGACAGCCCAGAAGTATGAGCTTTTGGCTGCTGCATGGGGGTGGGCAGCAGGATGATAAATAATGTCTTGTCTAATTCCAAATGGGAAGCTTCGTTAGATGGTCCCCCCCCCCCTTTTTTTTGCTACTGTGTGGCTTGACTAAGGATATCTAAAGAGTTTGTGGCAGAGATAAGATTCAAACTGAAAGCTCCCAGGGCTTAATCCTCAGTCTCTTAGCCTGGCCACTCCTTGACTGTTTTGTCCCTTAATGGCCTTAGCCAGAAGCTCAGTCGACAACTCTCTTATGCTCCCTTAAAGGCAGGGCGCTTTTTTTTGTAGCAGGAACTCCTTTGCATATTAGGCCACACACCCCTGATGTAGCCAATCCTCCTGGAGCTTACAGTAGGCCCTGTACTAAGAGCCCAGTAAGCCTTTGGAGTATTGGCTACATCAGGGTGTGTGACCTAATATGCAAAGGAGTTCCTGCTACAAAAAAGCCCTGCTTAAAGGTGTTATTGGTGGCATGTTTCTTTCTTATAGTGATCTGGTGTAATGTGTATGATGAAGAGACCACACGGGGGAGGTGGGAAATATGTTTATTTTCCATGCTGCAGGTACATACACACACACACAAAATGGATCTAATTGTATGCACAGGCTAATCAGCCTTCTTCAATGTAATATCTATATGTTAGCACATAATTATTGTTTCATAGGATTCTTTGATGGGTAAGTTATTGTTCCATGTGACTATTCGATCTGTAAATTATTGTGCAAAGAGTGGGCTACATTTGGACAACTTTCTATAGTGTTTCGATGGCACCCAGCACCGCACCTGTAGGCCAGCTGGCACCCTCAGCAGCTACCTACCTGACCTACTCCTATGCACCAGCCCTGCACAAAGGCAGGCAATGTCAAATAATCTCTGAATGTCTCTTCCCTTGATAATACTACAGGGTCACTGCAAGCCAGTTGCAACGCAAGGGAAGCAAAGCCTTGTTGTCATGAGCTCTCTTAGGAGAATGCTTTACTGAGATTCCCGCCTCGAAGCAGGTAAGGGGGAGGCTGGCATCGCTCCTCTGAGTGTGCCAGGGGGGCAGGGGAATAAGGCATTTGTCCTGGGTACTGGAAGGGGGGAAGCCCAATTCAGCACCCCCCCCCCGGCACCCTAGGCAAATGCCTAATTTGCCTAGTGGGTGAGCCATCCCTGGTGCTTGCACAGAGGACCTCCTTTACCTTTTTAGTTCAATCCAAGTATGGTTGTCCTGGGTCTTTATTTGGGGAGGGTATTGGTGACAACAGCAATCAATAGAAACTGGAGCCCCTTGCTTGACTCGCCCTTCTGTGACAATCACTGCTAGGGGATCTGTCACCACCATCCTAGAAACTCTTTATGCATTATGACACTTTTTTTGGCCATCAAGTTGCAGCCAATTTATGGCACCCCTGAGACATTCCGAGGTAGTTTACCATTGCCTGCCTCTGCATAGCAACCCTGAACTGCCTGGTTGGTCTCCCATCAAAATACTGATCAGAAGTGGCCTTGGTTTAGTTCCAAGATCAGATGAGATTAGGCTAGCCTGGGCTCTCTGGGTCAGGACATACTCATAGGTTATGCTTAACATATGGTTATGGTTAACATATGTCCCCAATGTAGGCCTTGTTTCCAATATCTAGGCCATTCTCTTCTGGATCAATGCAGATCTAGCAGATTGTTCTGTTTAGGCTAAGAATACAACACACAATAGGTTGCCTACGAAGTTAACCTATTGCTCTTCCCAGTGGGCTCCCCCCTTCTTTCACAAAATAACAGAGCTTTAGCAGCACAACTTGGCAAGTGCTCGCAGAGTGACAAAGTCCCCGTGTCAATCAACCTGCTCAAAAATAGAACATTTGGGGGGGACCTTACAATGCATGTAATTACAGCAATTACCTGAAAGTTCTGCAATTTCAATAATTACAGGTGGTACTTTTGAGGAGTTATTACAGTATCAGATAGAAAGAACTGATTTGCTTGCATAAAAGAGCCAGAGCAGAGCAGAGCAGAGCAACCATCAGTCTGTCTGCATGGAAAACAACCAGAGAGAACAGCTGAGAGGAAAAACAAAAATGAAGATCGCAAGTATCAGAGTTTCTGGCAGCAAGAATTGCACAAATAGGCATTAATTATTTCATACAGGGATGTATGTGGTATCTTGTTTAGATTATTTGTTTGCAACCTGGAATTGTTTACTATCTTCTTAAACATACTACATATTTCACTGAATTCAATGTGTATAATGCCCCCCCCCCAAAGAAAACGATGCAGAAATATATCTGCATATTTTGATTTTTAAAATGTTTAATATTGGATTTTGTTCTTAGTTTGCTATCGAGATTTTCACTGACATCATAAAGCAAAAGGCATTTCAATGAATTTATTTATTTGATGGCATTTCGGTACTGCTCCCCCCACCCCACAGGGACCCAAAGTGAATCATAGGAAAAATACCAGCTACAGTCAATTCCAACAAATAATTCAACAAAACAAACCCATCTTTAAAAAAATAATAATAATAATAATCCTGGACTTGTTTTAAGATTGCCAACTCTGGGTTGGGAAATTCCTGGAGATTTGGGTGGTAGAACCTTGGTAGGGTGAAGTTTAGGGAAGAGCCAAAGCTTCCAAAGCAGTCATGTTCTCCAAGGGAAGTGGTCTCTGTACTCTGGAGATCAGCTGTAATTCTAGGAGATATCCAGGCCACACCTGGAGGCTGGCAACCCTAGCTGGTCTTCATGGATGACACTGCCTAGCACAGGCCTTTGGCTATGACCCAAAGGCCTTCTGACTCAAGGGCTCATGCCTCTGGTCCCACAAGAGTTTGCCAGACCCCTCAGTGGAGGCATGGGTCTCTGCCCCCCCTGCCTCCCAACCGCTGATTAACTGACCAGCAGGGGACTTACCGCAACCCCAAACTCTTTGGAAGAATCCAGTATTATCATAGAGTTTTTGTCTAAATACCCGAGCAGCATTAGAAGAAGAAGATGGTGGCATGATGATGTCACTTTCTTTGCGACTCCAGGGATGTGACCTGGTAGAGTTGCCCAGCCCTACCTGGCTGCCGGCGGTGTGTGGGGGGGACATCCCTCACACACACTTAGTACATGCATTGTGATTATGTCACCCAGAAGTGATTGTGCCAGGCATGATGCACAGGAATGCTCTAGCATTTTGGTATAAAACTCTATGGTGCCATAGAGTTTTATACCAAAACACTAGAGCACCCCATGACATCATCATGATGGGCATGTCAGGAACCAATAGAGCTCTTCAAGGCGGGGCTCCCCCTGCCAGCCAATCCTGTGCCAGCAGGTTGGAGGTGCCAAATTGGGGGGACCCTGCCCCCCAGAGGGAGGTTGGGAAATATATGACCTAGACCTTTCTTTTTCTTCTAGTAAGTCCCTTCATCCCCCACCAGTTGCCAGGAGGAACTTGGCAATCCTAGGTCCCACCCAGAGTTTTAAATACTTGCAAGTAGAGGAGACAAACATAGTCCAGATTATAGCTGCTGCAAGCTTGCTGCCAGGAAGTCAACAGACTCTTCTTCACTTCTGTCCCTACCATCAGTTCCTCTCAGAAAGACAAACTCAGCCCATTTGTTTCACTATTATTTCTAAGAGCTGAAAGACATGATCAGCAAGGCCCTATGATAACTCTGTGGTGGATTGTACCACTACAGACTCTACATGTGGGTGTTAAATGTCTGCACTTTGAACACAAGAATAACAACTAAAAAATGGAAAAATCTGTAGGAGGATTTTTTTCAAGCATTAGAACAAGCAAGCGGACTCGGGGCGGCTTACAACAGTCATTTACACGATTAAAACAAAAATGGACCTGTGGAGAAACATGTGTACTCAGTTCTGGTTCCCAGAAAGTCAGTGTATTAACTATTTTTCTCACATGCTCAGTTATTGTTGTTCCAGAATTTGTTTTGAAATATGTATTTTTTTAAAATGTGTGTTTATCAGGGCTTTCTTTGAACAGGAACGCACAGGAATGCAGTTCTGGCTGGCTTGGTGTCATGGGGTGTGGCCTAATATGCAAATGAGCTCCTGATGGGATTTTTCTACAAAAAAGCCCTGTGTGAAACAATGGTGACATCAGATGGTGTGGCCTAATATGAAAATGAGTTCCTGCTGGGCTTTTTCTACAACCCCCCCTGGTGTTTATTATCTTTTTGGGAGGGGGGTGTATTTGTGTGTCTGCACCTGGAAGTCAAGTCAACCACTGGTGACTGACCCGTTCTGGGGGCCTGGAAGACATTCAGGGAGGTGGCTGAATAAGCCTGCCTCAGTGTTCTGATTGGGTATTTCAAGGGCCGTCTCCCATCCAAGTACTAACCACAGTTGGCCCTGCTTAGCTTTCCAGGATCTGACAAGATTGGGCTTCCTGGGCTATCCAGGTCAGGTCATGCGTGTTTATTATTTTTGAGATGTCTATTTTTTTACAGATCCACTTAACAGAGCATAGGCGAAACCTGTGTGGGTCTGCATGTCTAAGAATTCTCTCCCCCCTCCACTGCACCTATTGCTTTTTTCTTTCTTTTGCCTTTTCTTGGTCTACTTACTGACACAGCCCTCTTTTTGGAGGAAGAAAACGGGTACCAAGACATTTATCAGGTGGGTGGCATGGTGTCTAAGGTACCCCTTTTGGGATCATAGAATCATAGAGTTGGAAACTCACAAACACTTCCCCCTAAATTCACAGGATCTTCATTGCTGTCAGATGACCATCTAGCCTCTGTTTAAAAACCTCCAAGGAAGGAGAACCCACCACCTCCGGAGGAAGCCTGTTCCACTGAGGAATCGCTCTAATGGTCAGGAAGTTCTTAATGTTGAGCCGGAAACTCTTTTGATTTAATTTCAACCCATTGGTTCTGGTCCTACCTTCCAGGGCCACAGAAAACAATTACACACCATCCTCTATATGACAGCCCTTCAAGTACTTGAAGATGGTGATCATATCACCTCTCAGCCACCTCTTCTCCAGGCTAAACACCCCCAGCTCCTTCAACCTTTCCTCATAGGACTTGGTCTCCAGACCCCTCACCATCTTTGTCGCCCTCCTCTGGACCCGTTCCAGCTTGTCTATATCCTTCTTAAAATATGGTGCCCAAAACTGAACACAATACTCCAGGTGAGGTCTTACCAGTGCAGAGTAAAGCGATGCACTACAGTTTCTACAGAATGCATAAAGTAAGTTGTGAATATGTACATATGCGCCGTTAAGTCACAGTTGACTTATGACTCCCCCAGCAAGGGCTTTCAAGGCAGGTGAGAAGCAGAGGTGGTTTGCCATTGCTTTTCTCTGCAGGGCCTTCCTTGGAGGTCTCCCATCCAAGTACTGACTCTATTGAGCTTCTGAGATCTGACAAGATTGGGCTGCTATACCATGTCACTTTGCCTCCTTGAAGTAAGCCATTTGCTCTTAAAACAATCCATTCAAGTACAGAACTTAGCATTTCTTCATCAAAATAATGTCATCTATGCCCTGACCAGGCTAGCCCAATCTCATCAGATTTCAGAAGCTAAGCAGGGTCAGTCCTGGTTATGACTCAGATGGGAGATCTCCAAGGAATACCAGAGCTGTGACATGAAGGCAGGCAATCTTTCCACACTAGACTTTTAATCCTGGTTCCACCTGGTCCCCAAACTGTCATTCCAAATGTCTCTTGCTGTAAGTCAGCTGTGACTTGACAGCTAAACAACAACAAAAAAGTAATCTATACCAATACTCCCTCTAAGTAGTGGAGTCTTGTGAGCAAAAAGTTGACTTCGTGAGCTACTGGCATTAAAGTTGTAAACCAGTGCCAGATTAACAATTAGGCCAAGTAGGCACTGGCTGATGGGCTCCTATGCCTTTAGGGGCCCTGGGCCACCCCCCCCCCCCGGTTTTCCTTCTGCTTGCAGCCCTCCCAGCCTGTACATGCAGCCAGCAACTGAGCTGCTCTTTGCCCGACTTGCCTGGTGTGGCTGCTGGTGGCATCATTGCCAAGTTTGCCTCTCTTTGCCTCTCCCCCACAGCTTTGTCAAAGGGGCTTTTGAGAAGGTGCCTGCAGGCTGCAATGGGGGCCATGGGTGGTGGGGAGGGCACTCAGACTCTGAAATAATTTGCGAGGGGCCCCCAAAATTTCGGCTGCTTAGGGGCCTCCACAGGGTTTAATCCAGCACTGTTGTGAGCTACTGCATAAATTAGTTTGCTCTGGGGCCATTTTTTCCTGAGCTAAGACAAAAACGTGTGAACCAGAGGCTAAAAAACTGTGAGCTAGCTCACACTAATTCAGCTTAGAGACAACACTGATCTATACATAAGAACACTCCACTTAAGAGAATGATGGGAAGTCTGTTCTAACCAGTAAATATTGATGTCCCATTAAAATCAACGGGTCTTATTTTCTTGTAACTAAAAACATACAGAAAAAGATTGCCTTCTAATCCTTCTTCTCTGGAGAGTGGGGTTTTCTTTTAAAAAATATTATTATTATTAACAGCCTACTGTACTCCATAAATCTGGCAAGCATTTCTAAGAAACTTAATTAAGTTTGAGGTTGCTTCATATGCATGCCCAGGAACCCTTAATTAATGCCTTAATCAGAAGCATAGCCATTTAGAAAATTAATGCCAGGTATTTAATTAATTTGGATAGCGGAGCAGATGAGCAAAGGTAAATGGTAGCTGTCCGCAAATAACCCTGAAATCCACAAATGTAGCCACTTCTAATGGAGATGAGCTTCAAAGACAAATAAACTGTAACGAACGCTAAATCCCTCTTTGGAGATCCATCAAGGCTGCGTTAGGAAACTAGGCAAGCAGCCGGCAGTGGGGCAGGCAATCAGGGGAAAGCTGGACATACCTAGCACTCATGACAACCAATGGAACCAAAACATTTTACTCTGCGTTTCTTTAGTGGTTTCAGTGCAAATGTAAGTCAGTGTGCACACCATTCTAACAAGTGGGTTGTGTGCATGAAAATATTAGACAGGATGCAGCCCTCTGTGTTCTCCGTGAGCTGGAAGTCAGAGCAGGTTTCAGGCTGCTTTCACCTGAATTTATGCATAGAATATTTAGTGAGAACAGATACAATAAGAGAAGTTATGCGATAGCATTTTAGCAGATTGGTTATAAATGCAAACATGTCCCCCCCCTCCCAACTCATGGCCTCGTTGTAGTGAACAGCTGCATTACTTATTGGACGACGTGTTGCATTTCTTTCAGATCTGATTCTCGTGCCATAAAATGGTATCATAAAATGAGCCAGTTTGGTGTAGTGGTTAAGCGTATGGACTTTTATCTGGGAGAACTGGGTTTGATTCCCCACTCCTCCACTTGCACCTACTGATGTGACCTTGAATCAGTCACAAGGTCTCGCAAAGCTGTTAATCTCAAGAGCAGTTTCTGTCAAAGCTCTCTCGGCGCCATCTACCTCGCCATCTACCTGTAGTGGGGAGGGAAAGGAGATTGTAAGCCGCTCTGAGACTTCTTCAGGTAGTGAAGGGCGGGGTATAAATCCAATCTCCTCCTAAGTGCGAGCAGACCTTCCTGTTTTACTGGTTTTGGATTAATAATATCGTCCATATTATACTGATGAGTAAACAGGAATCTATTCATGGAAACACTAGACTTTGAAAGTTGACCTGTCTCTTCTACTTCTGAAGATGTAATAGGAAAGATTGGTAGCCCTGAGGAGGGCAGAAAGGCAAAGTACACATTTTGTATATAAATAAATAAATAAGTTTAACACTGGCTGCCAATTACCTACCGAGTCCAGTACAAAGTATTGGTTATTACCTTTAAAGCCCTATATGGCCGAGGACCAGCCTACCTAAGGGACCGTCTCTCCCCATATGAACCCCAGAGGGCACTGAGGTCATTGGGTAAAAATAAAATGACCATCCCTGGGCCGAGAGAGGTCAAACTCCAAAACACCAGCGCACGGGCCTTTTCAGTTGCGGCTCCTGCACTGTGGAACCAGCTCCTGGAGGAAATGCGGGCCCTGCGGAGCCTTGATCAGTTCCGCAGGGCCTGCAAGACCGCCCTTTTTAGACAAGCTTATAACGATATCGACTGCTGAGCTGCTAGGAACGAAGAACCGCCATCTATAATATTATCTAAACTGGCAGAACCAGCGCCAGAACAGTTTTATTGCTGCCAGATATATATAATGTAACTTAAACTATGTATTTTAACTTAACTAACTGGTTTTTATATGTTTAATTTTAATTGTTAAATTCAATGTTTTATCTATTTATGTTAATGTTGAATTGTTGTTAGCCGCCCTGAGCCGCCTAGGCGGGGAGGGCGGGATATAAATAAAAAATTATTATTATTATTAAGTCTTATTCGAAAGAAAAATAGGCACAGCTTGATGCTTTGGGAGACCCTTACCTGGTCTCCCTTTGGCTTGTGGGATATGTATGGAATGAGGAGAGCCAACAGGAACTGTGGTTTATGTTGTTTTTTTTAACTTTGAATGCTGGGTGTTTAAGTCTGGTTTTTCCCCCATTAACTTCATTTTTGCTCTATTTTGCAATTTTTCTATCCACTGAGGACTCAAAGACGATGACAATGTCCTTCCGTTTTATCATTTTATCTTCACAACAAGCCCGTGAAGTAGGTTAGGGTGAGAGTGGCCCAGGCTCACCTAGCAAGCTTCCATGGCAGAGTGGGGATTCCAGCCAGAGTGTTCCAGAGCCTTGGTTCAACACAGGAGTGTTCTGGCACCGGTGAGGTGTTGTTTAAAAGTGAGTGGGGTCAGGTGAGACATTTGCTCAGAAAGGTTTCTTATTGGCCACTAGAAATTTAATTGCAGATTTTAGGTGCAGATTTTTTTTTAAAAAAACTTTGATGTTTGGATCACCCATTCCTTGTTGGAATTGTTTCATGCAGGCCTTGAATTCAGCAAGAGCTGACAGGAGTGCAGCTCCTGAACCTTTCTGAGGGCTCCCCTTCCTACCTTATCTTGTCCATTGAATAGTAGGTGCAGCTGCATAACAATCCCTGGATGAGCTCCACCACCTGTTTTTCTACAAAATGACCCCTGGTTCCATGTATTTTAGAAGATTATCATTATTGAATTGACTGCATATGGTTGTCTCTTGAAACTTTATTACAGATTTTTTTTTACAATTCTATTCAGTTTGTTGTGGAGACTTTGTGTACATGGAGGCTGTTACTTTTGCAGTTTCTACCCTGTCTGCGTTTCTCACTTTTTGCTGAGCCTCTGGGTGGTGACTGGAAGTTTCCTTGGATTGCAACAGTTCTCTGGGCGACAGAGATCAGTTCACCTGGAGAAAATGGCTGCTTTGGAAAGTGGATTCTATGGCATTATACCCCCTCCCCCAATCCCTGCCCTTCTCAGGCTCAACCCACCCAAATCTCCAAGTTTTTCCCAACCTAGAGCCGATCAATTTATATATAGACCGATCTCAGACCAAGTCTGACAATTAGACTTTCCCCAAATACTATTTTTTTGCCCAAGGGAAAGATCTTCCGAATGATGGACAGTCAAAGCAGAGTTCAAGATAACCCAAAATCTTCAACAGAGTCCAACCTGTGCTAGAGAATGTTTCCACAGGCAGCTCTTTCTCCCTGAGAATATAGACGGGATCATAGCAAAACAAGGTAGCAGCTGGAAACGGCAAAATTCTGCAATGAAGTCATTACAGAGTCCAGTGTATTCAGTAAAGACCAATAAGTCTGTGGAAAGCTCCAGTACACAGGTAATAATTTATATTAATGTCTTCTGTTTAAATATGCATACGTACCCCTTCAGAATATTGGGGAGAAAAAAACCCAGCCACCATCATACGCAGAAGCAAGCAGCAACACAACTACAGGATTTGATCTATGGCTGCAATATTACTTGCTTTAATAATTGATTTTACACGCGGTAAACAGTAAGTCTTGCAAAATTCATTCAAGGCTACAAATGTCGACTGAAAGACAGTATTACAGTAACACACTTCGAAAAGTGCAACGTTAATAGCCTGGATCATGATCCTTCCTTAGGCCTGAAGAACCCAATTATAGGGAAATATTGCACCTTTTTAACATTTGGGATGTCAGTGATCAGACTATTTGCTAAAGTAACTGGAAGGAATGGAATACTGCCATGGTGTTTTGTTGGCATTTTGCATGGCATTTGCAGTAGTTAAACGAGAGGCCATTCATTGGCGATTTATCAGTTCACACGTTGTGTAGAATGGAGAGGCGATTCGTCAGTTCACTGTGCAGAGGAAATCTGGAGTTTTCCACTGTGTACTCTTTCTGCAGGGAACTGAAACCAACCACATTTCCCTGACCTGCGTGGCTATAGTATGATGCATGAACACATTTCTCATATTCACATTTTTTTAGCATATATCCATATACCCAGTGTGCATCTTTGATAAAGGTACATCTGCTATTGATTTGTAAGCTGCTGGCTTTATATTTTGGGAGGTAGCCTTAGGCTGCCCAAATTTCATAACATTGTTTGAAGAATTGAGACCATTGGGTCATGCAATATGCAGTATTGTTTCAAGCAGCAGTTCCCAACCTTTTTGGCACCAGGGATCGGTTTTGTGGAAGACAATTTTTCCACAGACGGGGTGGGGTGGGGCAATGGTTTCAGGATGATACAATTGTGCGCTTTATTTTTCTTAGTTTAGTGTAGTGGTTAAGTGTGTGGACTCTTATCTGGGAGAACCAGGTTTGATTCCCCACTCCTCCACTTGCACCTGCTGGAATGGCCTTGGGTCAGCCATAGCTCTTGTAGAAGTTGTCCTTGAAAGGGCAACTGCTGTGAGAGCTCTCTCAGTCTCACCTACCTCACAGAGTGTCCGTTGTGGGGGAGGAAGATAGAGGAGATTGTAACTCACTCTGAGACTCTGAGATTCAAAGTGGAGGGCAGGATATGAATCCAGTGTTGTTGTTGTTATTACATTGTAATATATAATGAAATAATTATACAACTCATGGCCCGGTTGCTAACAGGCCACGGACCGGTACCAGTCCATGGTCCAGGGGTTGTACTGAGTGACTGGTTGACCAATAAAGTACAGTAAATGACCAGGTGCTGTTCAGAAATTAAAAACAAAAGAGGCTCTGCCTGAAGGCTTACCATTTGGGTTGCTAACTTCCAGGTGGTGATGGGAGACCTTACAGAATTAGAGCTGATCTCCAGGATTCAGAGATCAATTCCCCTGGAGGAAATGGCTGCTTTAGATGGTGGACTTTTTGGTATTATACCACACTGAGGTCCTTTCCATTCCCAAACCCCACCCTTCCCAAGATTTGCCCCCCCCCCCAAATATCCAGGAATTTCCTAATCCAGAGCTGGCAATGCTACTTATCATAGAGGTGACCTCTAGGGTATGGTTGACAATGCCAGGTTAGCAAGTTCCTGTAGATTTGGGGGTGGGGCCAAGGGAAGGCAGGGTTTGGGAAGAAGAAGAACCTCAGTGTGGAATAATGCCTTGTACTCCTTCCTCTGACATTTCCTTTTGGTTCCAGTGTGGAGGCTTCCTCTGGCCTAAGGAGATTTTCCTTAACTAAAAAGGCTCTTTGTCCAATAAGAAAATTGGAGGAAGCTTCCTTAGGGTGGAGAATGACTCCTTGGAGTAGGGCACCCCAACCCTTTCTGAGCTTGTGGTCACCTTAGGACTTCTGCCACAATGTGGTGGACACAGTCACAAAATGACTACCACAAAATGGCTGCCACACAAGGTGCAGCCAGCCACAAAATAGGGTTGCCAATCCCCAGATGGGGGCAGGGGATCCCCCGGTTTGGAAGCCCTTCCCCCACTTCAGGGTGATCAGGAAACGGGGGGAGGGGAGGGAAATGCCTGCTGCAAACTCCATTATTTCCTATGGAAACTGATTCTCATAGAGTTTAAGGGAGAACTGATCTGCAGGTATCTGGGGTGGCTGTCTTTTGAGGTAGAGGCACCAGATTTTCAGCATAGCATCTGGTGCCTCTCCCCAAAACCCCCGCCAAGTTTCAAAAAGATTGTATCAGGGGGTCCAATTCTATGAGCCCCCAAAGAAGGTGCCCCCTTCCTTCATTATTTCCAGTGGAGGGAAGGCATTTAAAAGAAGTACGGTCCCTTGAAATGCGATGGCCAGAACAACCTTTGGAGTTCAATTGTGCTTGCCACACTCTTGCTCTTGGCTCCACCCCTAAAGTCTCCTGGCTCCACCCCCAAAGTCCCCAGATATTTCTTAAATTGGACATGGCAACCCTACCACAAAAGGGGTACTTCAGCTTACCTTCAGTCAGAAGATTCTTGTGCTGCGGTGGCAGCTGCTGCTAAAGAAATATTTTTTTTAAAAAAAACCCAATATATAGGAACACTGTAAAAATGAAAGAAGTGTATAGAGAAGAAGAGGAGGAGGTGGCAGAGGAGACTGGATTTATACCCATGCATTTATTCAAATATTTATACTCTACCTTTCCTTTTGAGAGCCAATTTGGTGCAGTGGCTAAGAGCGGTGGACTCTAATCTGGAGATCCTGGTTTGATTCCCCACTCGTTCACATGCAGTTGCTGGTGTGACTAGGGCCAGTCACCAATTCTCTCAAAGCTGTTCTCTTAAGAGCAGTTCTCAAATGAGCTCTCTCAGCCCTGCCTACCTCACAGGGTGTCCATTGTGGGGAGAGGAAGAGAAGGAGATTGTAAACCACTCTGAGAGTCCAAGTGAAGAGTGGGGTATAAATCTAATCTTGTCTCCTCCTCCTTCCCTGTAAGGTAGGTGAGGCTGAGAGAGCTCGGAGAGAACTTCTCTTGAGAGAACATCTCTAAGAGAACTGTCATGGGCCCAAGGTCTCCCAGGAGGATGCATGCGGAGGAGTGGAGAATCAAATCCAGTTTTCCAGATTAGAGTCCACTGCTCTCAGCCACTACACCAAACTGGCTTTCTCAAGTGCTGAGTGGCAGTTTCACAGCTGTGCTGTCTTTGGTAAGACCAAACCAGCTCTTTTCCTGCACATTCAGGTTTGCATCTGATGCTTTTCTGCTGCTGTGATCAGAGATCTCTCGAGGCTTTTCCATGACCAAGCCATTGGAACAAGATAAATGTGAACAAGTAATCCTTGCCCCATCCCTTGAAGCCACTTTATTAAGAGGAGCAGCCAATTTCAATTTATTTCAATTATCTCATCGGCTTCGGCATATGAGGAATTTATTATTTTTCTCCTAGGACACAATTAGTAAGTAGTAGACAAAGCAGGCATAATTTCTGTCGGAAGACAGGGATGAAAGGCTGGCCTTTGCCAACATTCAGCCATTGCCTCATCTCCTTGTCTTTTCATTGGCTGGCCACTGGCATATCTGGTCTTTTACTATGTAAGCCAGGTGTGTGGTCCCGCTTCAAGGAGCCATTTTCTTAGGGGTCCTTTATGTTGCAGAATTGATATCAGCTCAGGGGTCAAAAACAGCAGTATATCTGTAGTGGTTAACAGCAGTGGACTCTAATCTGGAGAACTGGGTTTGATTCCTCACTTCTCCACATGAATTGTGGCTAAATCCTAAGGAAACAGTGCAGCACACACATGTCCCTAGAGTTGCCGGTTCTGCATTGGGATATTTTGGAGGTGGAGCCTTCAAAGGAAGGGGTTTGGGCAGGTCCAAAGCTACATTGGGGCCCGGGGGGGGGGGGTCAGGCCACTCCATTCAACCCCCCCCCCCCCATTCCATCTGTATGGCTCCTCTATTGGAGGGCCTCCAATCTGCCCCCTTTGCTCACTGCCACTTGCCACTACTCTGAACAAGTCCAACATTGCTACTGTAGGGGCTTCAGGTTTGCAAGGGGGTGGGGGGCGGGGAGAAGAAGCCAGTAAAGCCTTTCCCCTGGAAGAGTTACTGAGTTAGATTGGGGGGGGGGCTGTTGCTTTACTTGAGAAGCAGAGAAAGTATTTAGGGCCAAACTGGGTGGTCCTTTGGCTCCTCCAAACCAAAAATGCTGCTGCGGGCCCACCAAGCATGAAATCCTGGCTATAGCCCTGGGTTTGGGGAGGGGAGGGACTTCAATGGGTATAGTACCATAGAGTCCACCTTCTAAAGTGGCCATTTTCTCCAGGTGAACTGGTCTCCTCCTGGAGATCGGTTGTAACTGTGGGACATCACCAGCCATCACATGGAGGTTGTGCAACACAATACCAGTAGGTATCATAACCCCAAATAACAAAAAGTACTGTTCAGACTCTATAGAATTGTATAATAGCTTTTCAAATATATGCCAAAACATCTCAAAAGATGTGTTTCAATATTACAATATGTTTCTTGCCAGGTAAAGGGATAAAAAACATTCGACCAGAATTGATGGATGCTGGTTAGTGAGAAATGCTGTATGAATTATTACGATGATGTTTCACTTTTGTGTGGGTCCTGCTTGGAAAAAGTAATCAACAAAACAAGAGATTAGTCGACTCCTTGTATAGGACTCAGGACTACTACCATAAATTATACCCTGATTAAAGTGCTTCAAGATAACAAACCTTTGAATGAACTGTGGGGTTTTTAAAATCCCCTTTACTCAGCATTCCATGTGGATTTATAAAAGCAGGAAACATACAGTGAAGGTTTCTGCACTTTACTGCGGACTGTATTTGTACAGTTTGTTTGTTTGTTTTTATTAGCTTCCAGGATCAACCAGGTCTTAAGCTCAACCAGAATGTATCAATTATCAAAACATACATAGATATACAACATTATTCACAAAATTCAAAGGTTACAGCCAAAATATTCAAATCTAAAAATAAAATAAAATATTAAAACAGGAATTTCTAATAAAGCCTATCGTTCAGTTAAGAAATCTAAAATCGTCATGTTCGCCGAATATATACACCAGATTCTGTTACAATCGTATTAATCCAGATTTTTTGTCATTTTACAGTTAAAATTATCATTATCATTAAAATTTTTTGTAACAAAATAGGTGGTTTCAGGATTAATCTCTGCCAACAAATAGGGGACCACCCAAAGTTCAGTTGGTAATTGGTGTTTAGTATTTGTACTGTAATATTGGAACACATTTTATGAAATGTTTTGACATATATTCGAAAAATCAATGTACAATAGGTACCAACAAAAGATGTCTGCAAGTTGGAATGTGACCTTGGAGAAGAGTAACACTGGAGTCTGGGAACTAATTCAAAGACTTTTTAGCAGGAGATGTTTAGGTGGGAGACATGATGGGCTGTTAATCTGTAACCTATATTTGGACTGTAACTTTTGTTTTATGCCAGTCTGGCAAGACAAGTAGTCTTGCGTGCACACGCTACAAGCTTCTTTTGCATTCATTCAAGAAGTCTTGTGATAGATTCTTGGCAAAACCTTACATTCTATAGAGTTTGCATAGTACTTTTCATTATTTGGGGTTATGATACCTGTTGGTACTTCTCTGCATAACCTTGTAGTTTACCACCTGGAGGCTGGCAGCCCTAGCCTACAGTGTCTATCATAGAGAGTGCCACCTTGTATGTGCAAATAGACTAGCATTCTTAAGAGGAATTCTCTTGGTTCCTCTTTACCCAGCCTTACTCTGAAGTCCAACAATCCATTTCTTTTCTTAAGATTTTGGAGTCTGGTTTGAATCAATACTGTTTTGGCCTCAGATTCGTTGGGAGCTCACAGGAGCACAGCTCCTGAACCTTTCTGAGAGTTCCACCTCCTCCTTCTAAGAGCTCAACCTCCTTGTCCATTGAATAGTACGTGCAGCTGCTTAACAATCCGTGGATTAGCTCCACCACCTATTTTTGTACAAAATGACCCCTGGAAGAGAAATTTGAAGAGAGGAAGGGCCGGAAGGAAAGTTCTGCAGAATTCCAGAATTCCATTCTGCAGACTGCAGGCGGTCTTTTCACAAGCCTCCCTACTCCCCTGTTAGAACACCCTGCAGTTTGTAACATTAAAAAAAAACCCTGCAAGGATTGAAGGGTGCGCAGAGGTGAACTGAAAACACTGAAATGAAAGAGGAATGAAACAAATTATTCTTTTGAAAAATAAGAGGAATCAAGACTCTTTTATGAGCAGGAACACAGTTCCAGTTGGCTTGGTGTCAGGGGATGTGGCCTAATATGCAAATAAGTTCCTGCTGGGCTTCTTCTACCAAAAAAGCCCTGAGGCGAATCAGCAATTGCATCTGAAAAGGCTATCATTCTCATTAGGGTTGTCTTAATTTTTATTTATTTATTTGATTTATAGACCATGCTTCTCTATGCAGGGCTCAGTGAGCAACACCTCAATAAACAGTTTTACAGATCTGATTAAAATAATTAAGAACAGCAGAACAGTTACAATCCCAGGTGGATTCAGATGGTGTTTAAGAACCAACTGTATCCTACCCCTGATGGGGAGAGGGGAAAAGGAAGAGGCGAAATTTGATGACAGACCGTAGGCCTGGCGAAACATCTCCATCTTGCAGGACCTGTTTTGTCAAATATACTCACCAATCAAATTGGCCTTTTCCAATGGTGATGATCAGACCAGAGCCAGTCTCTGGATCTGGCACCGAATGACCCAAATGCCTGTCAACCAGTTTTTCCCTCCTGAAAACTGTGCATGCAAGAAAATACTGCAGATCCAACTAGATCACTAAGGGCTACATAGATAAACAGCACTTATTTATGACTGATTTATATGCTTTTGGCTGATTTGAACAACTGCCTGCCCAGTGGAGCAGAGGCACAGCAAAGGGGGAGTGTAGAACTCCACTGAGTATTGTGAGAATTTTTGTTCAGTCGCACAGTCCAGTCCAACTCTTTGCGACCCCATGGACATGCCAGGTCCTCCTGTCTTCCACCATCATCCGAAGTCTGCTCAAATTCGTGTTTGCTACATCAGTAACACTGTCCAGCCATCTCATCTTTTGCCGTCCCCTTCTTCTTTTGCCTTCTGTCTTTCCCAGCATCAGGATCTTCTCTAGGGAGTGCTCCCTTCTCATTTGGTGGTCAAAGTATTTGAGCTTCAGCTTCAGCATCTAACCTTCCAGTGAACAGTCTGGGTTGATTTCTCTTAGGACTGACTGATTTAATCTTCTTGCAGTCCAAGGGACTCTCAAGAGTCTACTCCAGCACCACATCTCAAAAGCGTCTGTTCTTCTGTGCTCGGCCTTCCTTATGGTCCAGCTCCCACAGCCATACATTACTACTGGGAATACCATCGTTTTGACTATACGGACTTTTGTTGTCAGGGTGATGTTTCTACTTTTTATTACACTGCCCAGGTTCACCATAGCTGTCCTCCCAAGGAGCAAACATCTTTTAATCATGACTACAGACACCATCTGCAGTGATCTTGGATCCCAGAAATGTGAAGTCTGTCACTACTTTCATGTCTTCCCCTTCTATTTGCCAAGGTGTGATGGGGCCAGATGCCATGGCCTTAGTTTTTTTGATGTTGAGTTTCAAGCCTACTTTTGTGCTCTCCTCTTTCACCCTCAACAAGAGGTTCTTTAGGTCCTCCTCACTTTCTGCCATTAGAGTAGTGTCATCTACATATCTGATGTTGTTGATGTTTTTCCTGGCAATCTTAATTCCGGCTTTTGCTTCATCCAGGCCAGCATTCCGCATGATGTACTCTGCATATAAATTAAATAAGCAGGGTGACAATATACATCCTTGTCGAATTCCTTTTCCTATTCTAAACCAATCCGTTGTTCCATATCCCGTTCTGACAGTTGCTTCTTGACCCTTATACAGGTTTCTCAGGAGACATGTGAAGTGGTCTGATACTCCCATCTCTTTAAGGACTTGCCACAGTTTGTTGTGATCCACACAATCAAAGACTTTAGCATAGTCAATGAAGCAGAAATAGACGTTTTTCTGATACTCCCGTGCTTTCTCCATAATCCAGCGAATGTTGGCAATTTGATCTCTAGTTCCTCTACCTCTCCGAAACCCAGCTTGAACTTCTGGTAGTTCCTGATCTACATACTGCTGAAGCCTAGCTTGTAAGATCTTTAACATGACCTTGCTGGCATGTGAAATTAGTGCAATGGTGCAATAGTTTGAACATTCCTTGGCATTACCTTTCTTTGGGATTGGAATATAAACCGAACTTTTCCAATCCTGTGGCCACTGTTGTGTTTTCCAAATTTGTTGACATAATGTGTGCATCACTTTAACAGCATCATCTTTTAGGACTTTGAATAGGTCAACTGGGATACCATCATCTCCGCTCTCTTTGTTAGTAATGCTTTCTAAAGCCCATTTGACTTCACTATCCAGGATGTCTGGCTCAAGATCATCAATTTCACTGTCATGGTTGTCTGAGACATTGAGATCCTTCTTGTATAATTCTTCTGTGTATTCTTGCCACCTCTTCCTGATCTCTTCTGCTTCTGTTAGGTCCCTACCGTTTTTGTCCTTTATCATGGCCATCTTTGCATGAAACATTCCCTTGATTTCTCCATTTTTTTTTTTTAATAGATCTCTTGTCCTTCCCATTCTATTATTTTCCTCTATTGCTTTGCATTGTTCCTTCAGGAAGGTCTCCTTATCTCTCCTTGCTGTTCTCTGAAAATCTGCATTCAATTGGGTGAATCTTTCCTTTTCATCTTTGCCTTTTGCTTTCCTTCTTTCCTCAGCTATTTGTAAAGCCTCATCAGACAGCCACTTTGCTT
Source organism: Heteronotia binoei (assembly GCF_032191835.1). Lineage (NCBI taxonomy): Eukaryota > Metazoa > Chordata > Lepidosauria > Squamata > Gekkonidae > Heteronotia > Heteronotia binoei. The sequence continues at coordinate 29,162,791 of NC_083226.1, forward strand.
TCTTGCATTTCTTTTTCTTTGGGATGGTGCTGATTGCTGCTTTCTGTACAATGTCACGAACCTCTATCCATAGTTCTTCAGGCACTCTGTCTATCAACTCTAATTTTTTAAACCTATTCTTCACCTCCACTGAATATTCATAAGGGATGTGATCAAGGTCAAACCAGAATGGCCTAATGGCTTCCCCAGTTTTCTTTAGTTTAAGCCTGAATTTTCCGATGAGTAGCTCATGATCTGAGCCGCAGTTAGCTCCAGGTCTTGTTTTTGCTGACTATAAGGAGCTTCTCCATCTTTGACTGCAGAGTATATAATCAATCTGATTTCTGTGGCCGTTTTCCCACTCACGTTTTACTGGCGCCACGACCATCCTGACGCCGGCGAATCTGCCTGGATTTCGCATCAGAAGCTCCGGCGCTCCCAGAAGCGCCGGCTACTTCCGTCGCTAAGCCAGCGCAAACGGAAATCGCAAAGATGCAGGAAAACGTTTGCGCTGGCTTAGCGACGGAAAGCGCCGGCGCTTCTGGGAGCGCCAGCGCTTCTGTTGCGAAATCCAGGCAGATTCGCCGGCGTCAGGATGGTCGTGGCGCCAGTAAAACGTGAGTGGGAAAACGGCCTGTGTTGCCCATTAGGTGATGTCCACGTGTAGAGTCGCCTTTTAGGTTGTTGGAAGAGGGTGTTCACTATGACCAGCTTGTTCTCTTGACAAAACTCTAATAGCCTTTGCCACGCTTCATTTGGTTCTCCAAGGCCAAACTTGTCAGTTGTTCTGGTCACCTTTTGACTTCCTACTTTGGCATTCCAGTCCCCTATGATGAGGAGGACATTTTTTTTTATGTTAATTCTAGAAGGTGTTGTAGATCTTCATAGAACTGGTCCACTTCAGCCTCTTCTGCATCAGTGGTTGGGGCATAGACTTGGATTACTGTGATATTGAATTGTTTACCTTGGATACAGACTGAGATCATTCTATCATTTTTGAGATTGTATCCCATTACTGCCTTCCTCACTCTCTTGTTAACTATGAAGGCCACACCATTTCTTTTACGGGACTCTTGCTGACAATAATAGATGTAGTGATCCTCTGAGTTAAATTCACCCAATCCCATCCATTTTAGTTCACTGATTCCCAAGATGTCAATGTTCAGTCTTGCCATCTCTTGTTTGACCACACCTAGCTTACCTTGATTTATAGATCTTACATTCCACGTTCCTCGTGAGAATGCACATCTGCAAACAGCCAGTTGTGCTGTTAGGAAGTAGCACTGAAGTAACCCACCAGACAATCACAAGCCAGTCAATGAACAGATGAACACTCAAAAACATAATCAAAACCCAAAACCAAACTGGTTATCTCTTTGCCATCGATGGAGAGGAAGTGCATGGAACTGGAGGATCTTTGAGCATCTCACCTTCAACTTCCTTGAGATGCTTTGAGTTGAAGCTGCTTCATAAACATTAAGAAACATCAAGCATAGAATAACTGAGTGCAGAGAAATATGAGCATGCATGCATGTGAACAAACCTCATAAAGAGCAGCGAGAGAAATTATTCCAGATGGGAAGAACATGCAGCCAAGCAAGAGATGAAATTCAGAGCATAGAAGTAGAAAGCGATCTGAACTGAAATTAAAAAGAGAAGAGAAAACTTCTAATATCACACAGTCTGAATAAAGTAACAATCCTAAGAACGATTTCTTGGGACTATACTCGAATAAGATTCTGAATAGACCTGCTTAGGATTGCTCTAGGAGTGACCTGACAAACTGGGAAATGAGTAGAAAATTACACCCTTTGAAGTCAATTGAAGTCAATGGCTTTAGAAAGGTGTAACTTTGCTTAGAAATGTGCTGTTCACATGCTGTGTTAGTAGGAGAGCCAAAATAAGCATTAGGACACACAAACAGGGGTCTGTGGTCAACATATGGGTTAAAGAGTTTGATGCTCAGATCCAGAAGTATTAATTAATGGCTCCTCCCACTGTTTCATAATCTCAAACATCACCATACAGGGATCTCAAATATGGTACCTTTGGGCACCATAGTGCACATCAGTATGTTTTGTGGCACCTGTTTGCTCCTTCAGCAAAATCAAAGCAAAGCATAATCAAAGCAAATCAAAACAGTCTTGAATGCATCAAGGAAAAAAGCTCCAGAGGATTTCAGGTTCTCCAGAGCCAGTTTGGTGTAGTGGTTAAGTGCGCGGACTCTTATCTGGGAGAACTGGGTTTGATTCTCCACTCCTCCACTTGCACCTGCTGGAATGGCCTTGGGTCAGCCATAGCTCTCTCAGGAGTTGTCCTTGAAAGGTCAGCTGCTGTGAGAGCCCTCTCGGCCCCACCCACCTCACAGGGTGTCTGTTGTGGGGGGAGAAGATATGGGAGATTGTAAGCCGCTCTGAGTCTCTGATTCAGAGAGAAGGGCGGGGTATAAATCTGCAATTCTTCTTCTTCTTCTTCTTCTTCTTCTTCTTCTTCTTCTTCTTCTTCTTCTTCTTCTTCTTCTTCTTCTTCTTCTTCTTCTTCTTCTTCTTCTTCTTCTTTCCATCTCACTAACAAACAAGCAACCAAAGAACTGTTGATGCCAAAAGCCAAAGAGTTGATCTTTCCCCAGAGGCAGATGTATTTCATGGGCATTTCCATTCCATAGGAGCCATTCAGCAGGGCAGCCTGCTACTCTTTTGCAAAATTCCCAAACTCCATGCATAGGATTGCTAATTCCCGCCCCCCCATGGAGGCATGGGTGCCCCACTACCAGGCTGATAAGCTGGCTGGTGGGAGGAAACTTGCCATCTGACATGCAGCCATGTATCTGTGTCACGGTTCATGTGATCCAGAAGTGCTGTCAGCATATTCAAGATGTCTCTTGGTGCTTGGGAAGGGCAACAGGGTGAGGGCTTCTGGTGTCCTGGCCCCACTGATGGAATGCCTGATGGCACCTGGATTTTTTGGCCACTGTGTGACACAGAGTGTTGGACTGGATGGGCCATTGGCCTGATCCAACATGACTTCTCTTATGTTCTTATGTCAGGGGAAGCCAAATTTACTATGGGCACCCAACAGCCAATGCTCCCTCTAAGCTGTGGAGTCTTGTGAGCAAAAATTCTACTTCATGAGCTACTGGCAGTAAAGTTGTGAGCTACTGCATAAATTAGTTTGCTCTAGGGCCATTCTTCCTGAGCTAAGACAAAAACGTGTGCCAGCAGCTACCCCCCCGCCCCCCCCCACCCCGTGAGCCAGCTCATACTAACTCAGCTTAGGACAACAATAATGTGCTTTACTTGGATACGTCCAAGCACATAAATGGAAGCAAACAGGAACTCCTGCAGTTGTCCAGAATGCTTCTTCCCCAGAGCTGCCACTGAAGATCTGGCTAATTCCCACAAGAAATCCTTAGCTCTTGTTCTGTTTTCCTCTCAGCCTGGCTGCTCACTGCTTGTTTCTGACTCACAGCCATATGTTCTCTCCAGGTGAATTGCCCATTCAAGAGATGTACACAATTATTAAAGAAACATTAAATTTCTTTTTTTTTGTCAAATGGTTGATTCATGTTGGGTAACAATTCACAGACCCTCTTCAAAGTAATGAGACAGTCAAACTCATGGAACTATATTTTAAAAGGTTTGGGAAATGGTATTATGGCAGCTACAGTGAAAGCCATCTTGGGGAAGGGAGTGCTAAGAGGTTTAATGCAGCCATCATAAAAGTCAACAGATTAGAAAATGCACTTTATAACTTTGGGTTAATCATGTTCAGTTTAAAAATGTGTGGATCCTGTTAATGATGCAGAAAGAATTCTGGCATCAGACTAAATGCCATTTGGATTTGAATGGCATACCCAAATACTCAAATAATGTGTATTTCCAAATGGGGAAAAAACAGGGTTTTGGGGGGTTTTTAGCAGGAAGGCACAGGAACGAAATTCCAGCTGGCTTGGCATCAGGGGGTGTGACCTAATATGCAAATGAGTTCCAGCTGGGCCTTTTCTACCTCCAAAGCCCTGTGCAAAACAAAAAAGCCCTGTTTGAACACAGGAAGCTGCCTAATACTGAATTAAACCATTGATCTATCAAGGTCATTATTGTCTACTATGACTGGCAGAAGCTGTCCAGGGTCTCCAATCAAGGTCATTCATATCACCTATAACTTGATCCTTTCAGTTGGAGATGCTGGGGATTGAACCTAGAACCTTCCACCTGCCAAGCAAATGCTCTGTCATTGAGAGCTATAGTCCATCCCCAGCTCAGATGCATTTTTGGTCTGATCCAGGAAGGCACTTGTGGTTTTTTTTCCCCCATTGTGCATGCATGGTGCTCTGTCAACAATTCAGAAATAAGAAAAAGGGCAGTGGAGAATTCTTATTGCATTTTGGAAACAATACCACACAATCCAAAGTTCCAAAATCCAGGAGAAAATTTAAATGAGATTTTTTTTACAATGTAATTTTCATCTATTTAATGTATGGATGCAAAAGTTGGATGATGAAAAAACAAGCAAGCTGGAAGAAAGTTGATTCACTGGAAATCTGGTGTTGGAATCGAGTTTTTCACATTCAACGAATTGTCAGAAACCCTGGATAAGTAGATTCTAGATGACATCAAGCCTGACTTCTGCCTAGAAGCTTAAATGACTCAACTGAGGCTATTGCACTTTGGTCAGATTATGAGACGACAAGACTCACAGGCAAAGACAACCATGCTAGGAAGAGTTGAAGGCAGCAAGAAAAGAGGAAAACCCAACATTAGGGGGGGGGGTTGTTTCTTAAGGTAGAGGCACCAAATCTTCAGCATAGCATCCAATGCCTTTTCTCAAAACACCCTCCAAGTTTCAAAAAGATTGGACTAAGGGGTCAAATTCTGAGAGCCCCCAAAGAAGGTGCCCCTATCCTTCATTATTTCCAGCGGAGGGAAGGCATTTAAAAGGAGTGCAGTCTCTTTAAATGTGATGGCCAGAACTCCCTTTGGAGTTCAATTATGCTTGTCCCAACCTTTCTTTGGCTCCACCCCCAAACTCTCCTGGCTCCACCCCCAAAGTCCACAGATATTTCTTGAGTTGGTCTTGGCAACCTTACCCAACATGCAATGGATGGACTCAAACAAGGAAGCCATGGACTTTTGCAAGACCTGAGCAAGGCTGGTAACGACAGGCTGTTTTGGAGGTCATAACTTCATATGGTTGCCATAAGTCAGAAGTGACTTGAAAGCACTTAGAATCATAGAGTTGGAAGGGACCTCCAGGGTCATCTAGTCAAACCCCCGGCACAATACAGGAAACTCATAAATACCTCCCCCTGCATTCACAGGATCTTCATTGCTGTCAGATGGCCATCTAGCCTCTGTTTAAAAACCTCCAAGGAAGGAGAGCCCACCACCTCCCCAGGAAGCCTGTTCAGCTGTCCCTTCTCCAGGCTAAACATGCCCAGCTCCTTCAACCTTTCCTCATAGGACTTGGTCTCCAGACCCCTCACCATCTTCGTCACCCTCTTCTGGACCCGTTCCAGCTTGTTTATATCCTTCACTTGACACACTCACATTTTTTTCCTGCTGGAAGCTGGAAATCACAAATAACCCACAGCTTTTCTAGCTGCTTAACTATCACCTTAATGACATAAAACACTGGGATAGAGCGGAAGGGCAGGCAAAATGTTGGAAAACAGATCTTTTATTGCTTTTTCTTAATAGAGAAGGTTGGTGGCTCTTTTGTGGAGGAACCTTGAGACTATATGAATGAAACAACTGAGTTAGGAAGCCAAGTTAGGAAGCCTTTATGACTGTTCACTAGTTATATAGGTCAGGAGTATATTTATTTAAACTTTTTTTGGAGGGAGCACCTTCCCCAGGGACCCCAAGCAGCTTATGTTGAACAGGAAAATAAATCCCATTAAAATGAAACCAATAAAATAAGACAAAGCAAACACTGTGAAAACGTAGTGGTAAGAACAATTGAGGAAGCCACAGAATCAACCAAACACAAGCAGAAATAAAAGATGCGTTTCACCACTTCAGGCTATTGCAGAAAAAGAAAAAAAAGAGGTCATTTTTGAATGCTCCCCTGTGTAAAAAGCTGCCAGCAAGAAAAAAAAGGGAAATCCTCCAGCATGTCCAAGAAAAATCTTTTGCATTAGACCTCTTCTCTATTGAGTACTTTTTCTGTTTTAAAGGAGTTTTTAGAATGATAAAAAAAAGAAGTAATCTCCTATGTGTAGTTGGAAATGGTGTGGTTTTCAGAGCTGCCATCTCTGAGCTGGGAAATGCTTGATGGGTTGGGTTTTGGGGATATTTGTGCTTTTACAGTGATATTTGTGTTTTTAAAGTGAAAGGTGCCCAGACATAAGAATGTAAGAACCTAAGAACAGCCCTGCTGGTTCAGATTGGTGATCCATCTAGTCCAGATTCATACAGCAGCCAACCAGTTCCCCTGGAAAGCCAACAAACAAGACCAAGGCCTTCACTGACATTGCCTCCTAGCACTGGGTTTCAGAGGTTAACTGTCTCTGAATATGGAGACTCTCTTCAATCACCATGACTAGTAGCCATTGATGGACTGTCCGGTCTCCAGGGTGGAAACCAAACGCAGACAGGGCGAGACCTCACCCGACAGCAGTTCTGCCACCAGCAACCCACAACGGGAGCAGACTGGCCTCCAGGATTCTTGTTTCGCAATGGAGGGGGGAGAACATCTGCACGTGCCTTCCCTGGGCACACCGGATCTAATAAAGGCATTCTGGAATCAGCGGGAGGGGGTGGGGATGGAGAGGATGAACTTTTAAGAAGGGGCAGTGAGGTACACTGGGGAGGAAGAGCTCAGTGTTACTGGAGGCTAGAGTACTGGAGGAAGGGAGAGATACCTGGAGGGGGGAGCCAGAGCAAGGGCCCATGCAGGGGGATTGAGGTGAAAAGAACTTCCCCCGCTGGCCCGGTCTGAGGTGTACCTGCCCCATGGAAAGTCATCCTGGAGCCATCTCCTGGCCCCTCCTGAGACCCCTCGCCTGAAGAGCCTGACATGGACCTAGCTTCTATCAATCTGTCTAACCTCCTTCTAAAGCCATCTATGGTCATGGTCATCTCTATCTTCACTGACAATGTGTCCCACTATTAAATTGCTCATTGACTAAAGAAATGTTTCCTTTTCTGTCTTGTAACTATTGTCCACCAACATTACTGGGTACTTCTGAGTTCTAGTATTATGGAGGAGAGAGAAAAGGCTCCTTCTAGCTGCTTTCTCCACCCCATGCATCAGTAATATAAAAGCCCTATTAGGGTTGCCAAGTCCAATTCAAGAAATATCTGGGGACTTTGGGGGTGGAGCCGGGAGCAAGGTTGTGACAAGCATAATTGCACTCCAAATGGAGTTCTAGCTATCACATTTAAATGCACACCTTTTAAATGCCTTCCCTCCATTGGAAATAATGGATAGGGGCACCTTCTTTTGGGGCTCATAAAATTGGACCCCCTGGTCCAATCTTTTTGAAATTTGGAGGGTATTTTGGGGAGAGGCACTGAATGCTATGCCAAAGATTTGGTGCTTCTATCTCAAAAATCAGCCCCCCCAGAGCCCAAACCTGCAGATCAATTCTCCATCATACCCTATGGGAATTGGTCTCCAGGATTTCCATGTTATGTCGCCTTGAGCTCAGCATGACAGTGTCCTATTCCTTTAAGGAGGCTTGGAACTGTCAGGGATTGAGTCATCCTTGACTACAGGTGGTACATTGTCGTCAGGTGTAGGCCACTTAACCAGTTTGTATTGTGATTGGCTAAGACCACTAGAAATGCAGTAGCCAGCTATCAGTTCACTGTGGGTTAGGGAAAGAACGATACTAGCGTGGCATATTGTTTGGATGATGGATATTGGAATGATGACTTTGGACCGTGTAATGACTATTCTCTTGGACTCTGTATTTGTACCTCTGCCTGGCTCTACTTGTGTGTAAATGTATGACCCTTGGACTGCCTACTGACTCTGTTACCTGCCTGAACCTAATACAGTTTGTTTAACCTGCTGTCTGTTTTGAGTGTCTTCCTTGGGACTGCTCCCTGTGACTGGTGAGTCCAGTGGTCACTGCTTCTACATCTCTGACATTGGTTATGGGCCCAGGGTGACCTACCTGGCCTATCCGGTGTGTCAGTGTTCTGAGGAGTACTCGTAAGACTGCAGCAATTGCGGCTGGTGGCAGTTTGTCTTTGTCTTAGGTCTACACTATGGAGTCAAGTGTAAATGCTTCTGGTTTCCTGATAACCAAGCTCAATGGAAGCAACTACAGTACATGGGCAGAGAAGATTGCTATGTTATTGAAATTCCAGGGCCTGTGGGAAATGGTGGCTAACCCACCTGATATATCAGCTCTAAATGCCCAGGATGATGCTGAGTTGATTGCGAAAATCCACAGGAATGATGAGAGAACTCAGTCATTAATTGGGCTAACTCTGGAAGATTCACAACTGGTTCATATAAAAGGTATGAACAGTGCCAAAAGCTGCTGGGATGCTTTAATAGCTATATATGTGCGTGAAAGTGTTGGCTCTCAGATTTTTCTTATGCAAAGACTATTGAGAGCACGTCTTCAGCCAGGTGGTGATATGATGCAAGACCTGGAATTTATGAAACGGACTTTGGCAGAACTCCAGGAAAAGGAGGCAAATTTTTCTTCTTTACAGCAAGTCTATATCGTTCTATGTTCTTTGGATGAGAGTTATGACCAGTTTGTGGCAAATCTGGATGTGGTGCCTCAAACAGTGTTAAACTTATCTAACATTACCCACCGTTGTCTGTACTGAGATAGAGAAACTATTATGTTTTATCTTTAGCTTGTTGTTTTTTCTCTCTCCCTATGTTCTATGACATTTTAAATCTGTTTTTTTTCTTTCTGCTTGAATTAAGTTAGTTAGAAGGATAAAGATATTTGTTTCATATGCTTATTTTAATGACGATATTGTTAAACTAACAAGTTTGTGCTTTCAATATGGTTAAGCTTAGCCAACTAGTTCTGTGTTGCTCTGACTCTTTTATACTTATATGTGCTGAAGAAGAATTGTTTAGACTTGCATTTTAAGTAATAGTTTAGTAAAAAATCTATAATGAAAGATAAAGATGGTAAAATATATGGGAGAACCTCATACTTGCAGGTAGAAAGAACTGGGTATTTCATTTGGAGGCAGAATTGTAACTGACATATTTGCATTTTTCTTTCTGTTTTTCCCACTTTGTACCCACCCCTTCCCCTTTTTAATGTATCTATGCTTGTGCCTCTTCTTTTTGTAGTTAAAGTCAATACAAATTATAAAACTGAGAATTGGTCTCCATAGGAATAGTGGAATGCCCAGCAGACATTTCCCTCCCCTCTTCACTTTCTGATGACCCTGAAGCAGCAGGAGGGCCTCCAAATCAGGGGATATCCTACCCCCACCTGTGGATTGGCAACCCTAGTCATACCATGTGGCAAATCTGAGGATTTTCATTGGTTGAATGTGGGCTATGAAGGGTTGGCTTGCACTCTTTCTCTGGTGTGCCATTGGCTGATTCTGCTCTCCCCCTCCCACCGGCGGCCCATCAGGCGAGAACCCTACCAGACAGCTACTGACTTCTGAGGAAGACAGTTTTCCACTGACAGGTTCTCCTGGGGGCTTACTGAACACTACTGGCTCTCCTCAGGGCCCATTGTAGGAGTTCCAGGACAGTCCATCTCTCCCCACCCACTAACAATGCTGCTGTGAAGCAAACAGTGAAGTAAACAGTAAACTGTGAGCGTTGTGTTCATGAGACAAACAGTAGCAGTTACTTCTCTTCAACTGACACAAAAGGAATGTTCACTCATAGCAGGGAGGGGCCAGTTCAACAACAGCAGACAAACAGAGTGACACCATACAATGTATCAAGCCCCATTTCCACCTGCAAATACTCTTCACTCTTTCTATTCAAATTAAGCTACAGTGGGCTTATATGATAGAATGGACTCCATTCTGTCCTATGGGCTCATTGGACAGATTGGAGTCCATTCTATACTATGAGACAATTGGACAGAATGGATCCCATTGTATTCTATGGGCCCATAGGATGGAATGGAACCCATTCTGCTCTATGGGCTCATAAAATACAATGGAGTCCACTCTGTCCTATGGCCCTATGAGATGGAATGGACTCCCTTTTGCTTTCCCACCACCTACACATGAGAGGGAGCGAAAGGGAGGCTTGCAATGGCTCCCTGTCTCTTACAGTCATCAGTGGAGCAGCTCCCTGTCAGCTACTTGCTTTAAGAGGTGGGGTGTCATTGGAAGGCTCTCTTTTGCTCCCCCTCACCTGCAAGTGGGAGGGTATGAAAGGGAGGCTTCTAATGACTGCCCACCTTCCTGCCTGCCTTCCTGTCTGCCTTCCTGTCATTTTTCAGTCTCCCTGTCTTCCTTTCATTTTCCTTTCTTTCACTCCTTTCCCCCCAATTTTTCCATAACCCACCCTTCCTTCCTTCCTTCCTTCCTTCCTTCCTTCCTTCCTTCCTTCCTTCCTTCCTTCCTTCCTTCCTTCCTTCCTTCCTTCCTTCCTTCCTTCCTTCCTTCCTTCCTCCCTCCCTCCCTCCCTCCCTCCCTTTTTTTTGCCTTACCTTTCTGTTCTTTCTCTAATTCTTTCTCTGTATCTCTGTCTTTTTATTTCATTCTCTGTCAACCTTCATTCCTTTCATTTTTCTTTTTCACACTCCTTTCTCCCCATTTTTCCTACCGTTTATCTCTCAGTCTTTTTCTGTCTCTTTCTTTTACTTTCATTTTGTTTGTCTATCTTCCTTCCTTCCTGCCACCTATATATTCATCAAAAAACATCCCCCCCCCAATATTTTTCCATGGCCCTTTGTATCTTCCTACAATAGGCTTTACTGCTAGTAATTCTATAAACCTCTACCATGTTTCCCTTTAGCCTTTTCCCCCCTAAACTTAAAAGTCACAGGATCTCCAGCCTTTCCTCATAGAAAGGGTGGACCAACCCCTGGTTCATCTTGGTTTCCCCCTTCAGTACTTTTTCCAACCTGGTTGCCCTCCTCTATCTTTTTACATCTCACAGCTCCTTCTATCTCTCTATGTGAATTCTGCTCACCGTAAGTATGGGCATTTTTGTTAATAGCAACTCAACTTCAACTGTCCTGAAATACAATGGAATAAAACTTTGGATTACACGGTGCACTGTTTTATCTAGGCTACTCTTCCTATTGTCTTTTGCCCATGGAATATTAGTCTGGGTTTATAGTGGGGGGAAAAGAGATATGTGGTTTGCTGGACCACATCTCTTCTGCTGAGCTCCAGGGCTCCTTCATCCTCTTATGTTCCACAACTGGCTATTTGATGCAAGTGATCTGGAAAATTGTTTGTTTCCACTTCTCTATCATTGTGGATTTCTGGTACCAACAATAAGATTAATTTTGTGCTGATGGTTGAACAGCGCCTCTCTACTGCCTCTACCATTTCAGAAACCAGGGGAGGGAGAAGTCATCTGCACATTCCTTTTTGAATTGCTCACATTTATTCAATCTGTTAACAAACATAGCTCCATCCATCTATAAATTACTAACAACTCAGATAATGTGCTAATTTATTAGTGTGATATTCTTTGAATTTTTAGGTGATGTGTGGGTGGATCTGTCTGTGAGTTTCGCACAAGATGAATTTCCATCACGGAAGCTACTATGGAGGGAACTGTGTAACTCTTGTATAGCGTTTCTCACATTGGCAGTGAATGATATGAGAAATTCAAAAACATTTCCCCAAAAAATGTAACTTCTGCCTCGAGAACATTGCATTGTGATGGGCAGGGCTCTGGACTATAGAATTTAAGAAGATCACACTGAACTTCATTTGCCACATTGTTACCCACTCACCCAATTTGTAGAGATCCTCTTGGAACACTTCACAATCAACTTTGGTTTTCACCATCCTGAATAATGTTGTGTCATCTGCAGACTTGGCCACTACGTACTCAGTTCTCATTTCAGATCATTTATGAACAAATCAAATAGTACAGGCCGAAAACTGATCCTTTTGGGACCCGATTCTCCTCTCCTTTCCACTGTGAGAGCTCATTTATTTGTACTCTTTGCTTTCAGTCATTTAGTGCCAAGTTCCATATACTGGTTAGTATACACAAATCTCAAATTTCAGTTCCCTAAGAACTCTCGGGTGTATGTCATCAGAATCTGGAGCCCCAATAGGTCTAGAACCTGGGATGAAAGGGGCCATGGCTCTGTGGTAGAGCATCTGCTTGATATGCAGAAGGTCCCAGGTTCAGTCCTCAGCATCTGCAGCTAAAAGGACCAGGTCATAGGTGAAATGAGAGACCTCAGCCTGAGATCTTGGAGAGCCGCTGCCAGTCTGTGTAGACAGTACTGACTTTGATGGACCAATGGTCTGATTCAGTCTAAGGCAGCTTCCTATGTTCAACAAATAGGCTTTTAAAAACCATCTAAGCAGGTGGCCTTCAACACATCTTGTGGTCATGTGAACTCTACAAAATATTATGTGTCCCCTGAAAATGTTTCATTTTTTTCTGTCTTGAACTTGCTGCTATACAAGTTCGTTGGTTAATAGAACACCTTACTCAGGAAAGAACATTTTGCAAGAAAGAATGTTCCATTATTTTCCTCCCCTGCCTCCCCTCCCCCACTTCTGACTTCACTATTTAAGTGCTATGGGGAGGTATCTGCCCACTGCCTCTTCGATCTTGAGCATTTTTGTAGACCTCTGAGCCATCTGGATTTGTTAATTATTGTATTGCAGAATTGTTTTAGCCTATTTATAATGTTTTAAGTTTGTCGTGAGCCACCCTGAGCCCTACGTGCAGGGAAAGACGGGATATGAATCCAAATAATAAAGAAACAAACATTTTAATGATTTAAAAATCCCAAAACAATGTAGCAGCTATTAATGTGCAGCACAGACAAATGTTCCTACCATCTCCAGCCACTCAGAAGCAGTTGTTTGATCTGCTGTTGACCTAATTTCCCTGCATTCCAAATACCTCCCACTGGCCTCTTATTTTAACAAGCCCTGTTACTTTTATACTTACAACCCTGGTCTCCTTCATGCCCTTCTTGTGAACTTTCCAGAAGCTGGCCATAATTTGGGGGGGGGGGGAAGAGTGCTGAATGAGATACATCATTGCTAGAGTTGCCAACCTCCAGGCTGTGGCTGGAGATCTGATATAACAACTGATCTCCAGGCGATAGAGATCAGTTCACCTGGAGAAAACTGCCATTTTGGAAGGTGGCATTATACCCCACCTAAGTCCCTTCCCTCGCCAAATCCTCCCCTCCTCAGGCTCCACCCCAATATGTCCAGGTATTTCCCAAACCAGAGCAGACAACCCTAATTTTTGCCTGGATCTAGTAAGGCTCTTCATTTAGAAAAACACTGTAGAATGTTTTAAAGAAAAAAAAATAAGTTTGGCTTTTGAAACTGGGTTTTGTTGTTCACAACTTCTAATCCGTGGGTCTGGACTTCAGAGTCCACTGCCACTTAGGGTGAGAGCTCTGTTATTAGGCCAGGAAGAAGGAAATCAGAAATTATATTTGAGAGTGTTTCTTGAGAGGGATATTATGATGGAAATCTTCAGCAGGTGTGCTTTGAGATAAATCAGCTTTGTGGCCAGGTAGTTTGGTCCTAAGGAGGTTTCTCTTCCCTTTGAAGAGGCCCTTGCTCAGAATCTGTCGGGAGCAATACCGAGTGACACTTGCCGCTTTTCAGTATTTTTAAAATTCTGCGGTGGAGGAGATAAATCTGTCTAATTATTCTGTGTGCCCTTCCTTCTGTAACGTGACTGTAATGGTTGCTAAGCAAACAACAGGAGGCCGCTCTGAAAAAGTCCTGGGGGGGTGGGGGAGGGTTATAAAATGTGCATTTAAAGTTCATCACGTTCCATGGAAGGCATCCAAGAAGCCAACATTTGGAATTGATAAAAAGTTCTGGAGATAAAGATAATGCTGAAATCATGAAGGAGTGCGGGGATCCTTGCTCAATGTCCTATAATCACAATGACCATGATGCTGTAGGTAAAACTTTCTCTTTGTGGGTTTCAAAGTGGGGTGCTTATTTGAGACTCCAAACCCTGTTTTGTGGGTAGCACTTAAGCAGAGATAGGTATTTATTTATTTATTACATTAAACTTCTATCCTGCCCTTTCCACAAGCGGACTCAGGGCGGCTTACAACATTCATTTACACAAATTAAGAACAGTAAGTCAATAAAATCTATAAAACAGTAATACAATCAAAAATTTTAAACTATTTCATGGTGCTGTATCATTACTATATTGGCGGTTCTGCTTTCCAGACGGTGATCACCGAGTACTCTACTGATGTCAGGTGGCAGCTCTCTCTCGGTTTAAACATCGAAGGCCTGTCGAAATAATTTGGCCTTACAGGCCCTGTGGAATGTAGGAAGGTCCCGCAGGGCCCTTATGTCCTCTGGGAGAGCATTCCATAATTCTGGTGCTGCCACTGAGAAGGCCCTGGCTCATGTTGAACGCAACCTGGCCTCCTCTCATCCAGGGATGGACAACAGATTTTTTGTCCCTGGATGCAGTGCTCTCTGGGGAATATATGGGGAAAGGCGGTCCCGCAGATAGACAGGTCCCTGACCATAAAGGCCTTTAAAGGTCAATACCAACACTTTGAAACGGACTTGGAACCCAATAGGTAGCCAGTGCAGCTCTTTTAGCACTGGCTGAATGTGCTCCCATCGGGGAAGCCTCGTTAACAGCCATTCCTCAGCCTTCTGCACTAGCTGTAGTTTCCGAGTCAGCATCAAGGGTAGCCCCATGTAGAGAGCATTTCAGTGATCTCTTTTTGAGGTGACCGTAGCATGGATCACCATTGCTAAATCGCTGTGCTTCGGGAAAGGAGCCAACTGCCGCACCCGCTGAAGATGAAAAAAGGCGGATCTAATAGTGGCTGCTACCTGGGCCTCCATTGTAAGGGAGGACTCAAGGAGTATGTCCAAGCTCTTGACCTTAGGGGCCGGTATCAATGGCACCCCGTCAAGAGCCGGCAGATGGACACCTCTGCTTGGACCACCCCGGCTCAGATAGAGAACCTCCGTGTTCGTCGAATTCAGCTTCAGCCGACTCACCTGAGCCAAGATGCTACGGCTTGAAGAGCCAGGTCCAGATTTTCCGGGGTACAGTCGAACTGGCCGCCCATCAATAGATAGAGCTGGGTATCATCTGTGTATTGGTGACAACCCAGTCCATACCTCCTGACAATCTGGGCAAGGGGGCACATATAGTTGTTAAATAACATAGGGGACAGAACTGCACCCTGAGGCACACCACATATGAGTGAGTGCCTCTGGGATGATTCCTCCCCTATCACCACCCTTTGTCCCAGATCTTGGAGAAAGGAGGTCAACCACTGTAAGGCGGACCCCTGAATCCCTATGTCGGCAAGGCGGCTAGTCAGTAGCTGATGATCAACCGTATCAAAAGTGGCTGACAGGTCTAATAATAACAGCACTGCTGAGCCGCCCCAATCCAGATGTCGCAGGAGGTCATCCATGAGAGCGACCAGAACCGTCTCTGTCCCGCGACCTGGTCGAAAGCTGGACTGGAATGGAGCCAGTGCGGAAGTGTCTTCCAGGAATCCCTGTAGCTGAATTGCCACCGCTCGCTCTATAACCTTACCCAAGAAGGTAAGTCTTAGAGTAATTACCTTTGTAACTAGGGTTTCTAACCTCCAGATGGTGGTTGGAGATCTCCTGAGATTACATCTGATCTCCAGTCAACAGTCAGTTCATCTGGAGAAAATGGCTGCCATGGA
Organism: Heteronotia binoei; assembly: GCF_032191835.1. Taxonomy (NCBI): domain Eukaryota; kingdom Metazoa; phylum Chordata; class Lepidosauria; order Squamata; family Gekkonidae; genus Heteronotia; species Heteronotia binoei. The sequence continues at coordinate 29,178,572 of NC_083226.1, forward strand.
AGGTAGACTCCATGCATTATACCACATTTGAAGCCCCTCCCCTCCCCAAACCTTGCCTTCCTCTGGTGCCACCATCCCCAAATGTCCATGTAATTCCCAACCTGAAGCTGGCAACTGTGTTAGTAACCCACATTCTGCTGTAAGGAACATCATGCCTTAAACAGGGTTGGGTTTTTTTGTATTATTTTCCTGTTATGTAATCCTAATTCTATTGCACCATTTATTGGATATGCTGACTGGTTGAATTGTTTTCTCCAGTTTTGTGATCTGCCTTGATTCTCAGGGAGTAAAGGCAGGCAGGTTACCAATGAAGTAAAATAAATAAAATTGTAATGTGAATAGAAAATGAAGTCAAACCATGTCATAGCAAATGGGAGGCCCTCCACAGCCTTCTTCAAAGTAGCAAATATTTCATGCCTAGGACCAAACTCGGTAAGAAATGTTCCACCCCCCTGAACTATCAAAAGGGGAACTAGACAATTCTGTTCCAAATAAAACGATTTCACCAGCAGTCTTTCAGTCTTGTTGAGATTGGGGGTACTCTGGAATTTTGAAAACATGTTGCAGGCATCACCACAAAATGGCTGGCATGGAAGGCAGTCACCAAATGATTGCCATGAGACACTTGGGCCAATCAGCAAGAGGTTCCAAATCAAGCATCCTCCTCCAGTGGAGGCAGCTGTTTCTGAATGGGTGCTGCCTGTAGACACAGAGGTGATGCCTTCTGGATTCTTCTGAAACCCCTTCTGCTTCACTGAGGTGGAAGAAGTCAGGAATGGATGTGGCCAACAGAAGCAAATGGATACCAGGATACTCATCTACAGGTACCATGATTCTTGTGGGCATGATATTTGTGCTCAGAAGTCTAAGCAATTTAGTAACTTAATGATCAAACGGATTGAGCCAAGCTTATCCTGGCAACCAATTAAGACCTTTAAAAGGGTGGGGGGGAATGACAATAAAAATATTTACGTTAATATCCCTCTCATTTTCACCCAAGGTTATTCTAATTGTGAAGACCCCCATGGTGCAGAGTGTTAAAGTTGCAGTCCTAAATTCTGCTCACGACCTGAGTTCTATCCCTGGTGGAAGCTGGGTTTTCAGATAGCTGGCTCGAGGTTGACTCAGACTTCTATCCTTCCGAGGTCAGTAAAATGAGTACCCAGCTTCCTGGGGGGAAAGTGTAGATGACTGGGGGAGGCAAAGGCAAACCACCCCATAAAAAGTCTGCTGTGAAAACGTGAAAGCAATGTCACCCCAGAGTCAGAAATGACTGGTGCTTGCACAGGGGACCTTTCCTTTCCTATTCTAATTGTAAGCTTGATTACTTGTTATGTATAGTTGCTTTTTTATCATATGTTTTTCTTATTTCATTGTTATGTTGCTTTATGATTAAATAAAGTATATTAATATTTTAAAAAGGAGAAAAATATAGTCTCTTTCTAATTCCATATCTGCAGAATTGTTCATAAACCCCACTCACTCTACATTGGAGGTCATTAGGTGGCATCCCTGGGTTGAAATTATTAGTAGGGTGGGGACAAGACCACCCCCATCAAAGTTACCTGGGGGCAAATGTAAGGGGGGCAGTTCTGCTACCACAGGGCATCATCATGTTGGGGCTGTGTTCTGGGATTCACGTCAAAACTCTACGGTTTAACCATAGTTTTAGGTAAATCCTATCACATTACTCCAAAGTGATGACCTCACTTTCAGTTTTGCACCACAAGTGATATCACATCTTGGTGCATCACTAAAGACATGTTCCTGCCAGGATAACAGCTACAACTGGCAACTCTAATGACTGGAGCTCAAGGTACAGCAGATGTATCAGTCAAAGCTGTTATGTGACAAGAAGCTTCACAGTGCCATCCTAAGCAGAACCCATTCTAAGCCCCTTGACGTCAGTAGATTTGGAAGAGTGTAACTCTGCTTAGGATGTCAGACTCCTTAATGAAGAAAGGGAGATAGAGACTGTCATGGAGATGAATCAAAAATACCACTCTGCAGCTAACTAGGACAACAACATTCACGAGCTACTTTTAAGAAGAAGAAGAGGAGATTGAATTTATACCCCACCCTTCGCTACACAAAGGAGTCTTAGAGCAGCTTACAATCTCCTTTTCCTTCCCCTCTTCACAAAAGACATTCTGTGAGATAGGCAGAGCTGAGAGAGTTCTGATAGAAACTGCTCTTGAGCAGAACAGCTCTGTGAAAACTTGTGACTGACTCAAGGTCACATCAGCAGGTGCGTGTGGTGGAGTGGGGAATTAAAGCTGGTTCTCCCAGATGAGTCCACTCACTTAACTGCTAAATCAAACTGGCTCTTTTAATTGGCTGGACAGAAGCCAGCTGCAGACAAGGATGCCATCCACAGAGAGCAATTGGATGGCTTAATGCCATTGCTTCATACATGGTCATTTGTGCCTAGCCTGGCTTTGAATAGTTTCATTAGGAAACTGTGATTGCAGGGTGATCTGAGGCCAGAGAAGTGCTTGGGTGGTTTTTAAAGCACCAACTGAATCGCAGAGCAAGATCAAACCTTTTCACAGGGTGAAGGGTAAATTGGAGTAAATGGAAATTGTTGAGAAGCATATTAAAGTAATGATAAGCTTTTGGTTTTCTAGAGTGATTAAAAAACATACACATTCCCATGGGGTTGAAATGAACATATTGTCCTTCCATTCTCCATGCTTCTCTCATCTTTCTCTTCTAGCTTTGCTGCTGCAGGTGATGGCTCTCTGAACAGTGGGGTAGAAGAGTTAGATTAATAGGAAGCTCCATCAAAACAGAAGGACATGTGTGTTGTTCCCAAGCCAATGGCCAACTACTCCAGCATTGCAACTAGGAATGTGCATCCACTGATTAACTATTGCATATTGAAAAACTGCCTGTGTATTCAATTGCTTTTCTTACAAATAGCCAAAGCAACAAGTGGATAATTCATTTTCTTGGATCCTCCTTCCATTACATCTCCTTCAATCCTGAGAACCCAAATTGTTCTTGTGCTTTGAGCAGGGGCTGCTGTTGGTCAACCACCAGGCCAGTAGGTGGGGCTATGGCCAGCCAGCCAACCAATGGCCAAGTTAAGGCATCTTTTGGTCTGTCAGTTCATTTTTCACAGTTGTTCCTCCAAGAAGGTCAGAGTATCATACTGGGTTCTTCCCACTCTTTTGTCGTTGTAATGACCTTGGGAGGTAGGTTAAGGTGAAAGAGTGACAGGTCCAAGGCCACATAGTGAGCTTCATGCCTGTAGGTTCATCAACACATTACAAAAGCCCTCTTGTTTGTTAGAGAACAACAACTGGATGGATTCCCAGATGGATTCTGGCTCTTTTGTGTTTATGATCTCAGCAGGCAAGGAGAAAAGGCTGTAATGTCCCCCACCCTGCTCTCCAACACATTGTTTTTGTGTGTTCAGACCATTCTTGTGTGCTCAGGCCACCCACCAATGTTGGCTCCATTATGAAACTTACATATAGTCATGTAAGTCACTATGGCTGGATTCAGACTGCCAGCCTCCCATCCCAGAAGAAAGCCACCAGATGGGGAAAGTACCACTTTATAAGTGGTAGCTTTCTGAAGTGGCAGAAAGAGAGCAAAGGATGAGGTAAGGGCAGGAGTGAGGCAGGTTCCAGATGTGCACATTTGACCGTGCCATTTCAATCCGGACGCTGAGCATTCCTGAGATGGCCCAAATTGGCCATCTGGACTAGGATTGCCAATCCCCAGGTGGGGGCAGAGGATCCCCCCACTTGGAGACCTTCCCTCTGCTTCAGGGTCATCAGAAAGCAGGGAGGGAAATGTCTGCTGGGCACTCATCATTCCCTATGGAGACCAATTCCCACAGGGAATAATGGAGAATTGAGCCACAGGTATCTGGGGCTCGGGGGGGGGGCTGTTTTGTGAGGTAGATGCACCAATTTTGCAGCACAGCATCCACCACCTCTCCTCAAAAGACCCTCCAAGTTTCAAAAATATTGGACTGAGGGGTCCAATTCTATAAGCCCCAAAAGGTGTCCCTATCCTCCATTATTTCCAATGGAGGAAAGGCACTTAAAAGGTGTGTGTGCCCTTTAAATGTGATGGCCAGAACTCCCTTTGGAATTCAATTATGCTTGTCACAACCTTTATCCTGGCTCCACGCTCAAAGTCTCCTGGCTTCACCCCAAAAGTCCCGAAATATTTCTTTAATTGGATTTGGCAACCCTAATCTGGACCCAGCCTATGTGATCTTTGCAGTGGAGCCAAGAATGTTTCCATGAGGCAGTCTGAGGATGCAAAAGCGTTGTGGAGGGGGGAAGGTTATAACCACTTTTTCCTACTCACTGTGATTGCAAGCAGTAAAGAGCCAGGGTGAATCTTGGAGGCACAAGACTCTCATCACTCATGTGATACAAAGTCCTCCAGTTGTTCCGCCTACAAATACAAGGGGTCTATAACATGTTGATGGGGTAGCCTGGCCATCCTTCAGGTGAAGGATGGAAATTTCCCAGAATTACACCTTATCTCCAGACTACATAGATTGCTTAATTATTTATTTAAAACATTTATTTATTTCACTTCTTCTGGAGAAAATGGCTGCTTTTGAAGATAAACATGGTATTCTAACCCTCCCTAAACCTGGGGGAAGGCAAAATTTGGAGGAGGAGAGGGAGCTTAGCAGAATATAATGCCATTGTCCACCCTCCAAAGGAGTCATTTTGTCCAAAGTCTGAGTAGACAATACTGACTTCAGTTGGACCGAGGGTCTGATTCAGTATAAGGCAGCTTCATATGTTCAGGTGAACTCATCTCCAGAGATCAACTGGAACTCCAGGAGATCTCCATGCCTCACCTAAGGGTTAGGAAATCTACTCTCAAAGATTTCATCTGGCACCCTAACCCCACCATCTTGCTGTTTTATTTTTATAATGCAAAATGTTTCTATGTTTATGTGGTTTTACTTGTTGTCACACCTGCTCGACATCTACCAACCGCTATCACCTTTTAGCCCAAAACAAGTGTGACAAATTTTCTGTGCGGCTCTCATTTTGGTAAGACGAACAGCATTTCTCTGAAGCTTCCAGGCATCTTCCCCCACCATGTCTCACAGCTTGGCTTGTCCCTGTTCTCTATCCCACTTTTTCTATTATTTTTGTTGAAGGGGAACTAAAGGCCTGGTTATTGTGGCATGCTGCTAATTCATCTGTCTGCTGAGACGGAGTCAGAATTTTCTTCTCTCTGTGCTTTAATTGAACATTGCTTTCTTTTAAAGGCTCTCCTTAAGAGGTGGTTCTTGAACCTGGAGTGTGCGCTATTTCTTTTGATAATGGTCCACCACGAATGAGATTGTTTCTTTTTCTATCTCCCCAGAGCTCTGTAGTCGATGAAATTTGGCTTTTCTAATTATCCCTATCCAAGAAAAAGCAGAAAGAAACGTACAATGGGTTTCTTTTCAATTTCTTTCCCTCTTGCACTGTTACTTCTATTGTTCATCAAAGTCACTGTGGTATTGGAGACAGGGGGAACTCTTATCAAACTGAAAAACACTCTGGGAAGAAGTTGCCAGCCACCTACTGTCATTCAACAAAAGTGTCAGAGGAGAATCACAACAGCAACCATAGGAATTCGGAATCTTTAATTGAATGGAAGAGCTGCCCCCTCCCTCAGTTATTTTGTTAATTCTATAAACTTTAACAAACCTTTCTCTGCATCAAAGTCCACAGCAAAATCCTATGCACTGCGTTCAATAAGGCTGACCCCATGGTGTATACAGAATTGTAGACATGCAGTTAAGAACATAAGAGAAGCCATGTTGGATCAGGCCAATAGCCCTTCAAGTCCAACACTCTGTGTCACACGGTGGCCAAAAAACCCAGGTGCCATCAGGCAGTTCATCAGTGGGGCCAGGACACTAGAAGCACTCCCACTGTTGTTGTTCCCTCCCCCCCACCACAAGCACCAAGAATGCAGAGCATCAGTGACCCAGACAGAGAGTTCCATCAATACCCTGTGGTTAATAGCCACTGATGGATCTCTGTTCCATATGTCTATCTAATCCCCTCTTGAAGCTATCTATGCTTGGACCCGCCACCACCTCCTATGGCAGTGAATTCCTTGTGTTAATCACCCTTTGGATGAAGAAATACCTCCTTTCATCAGTTCTAACCCAACTGCTCAGCAATTTCATTGAGTGCCCAAGAGTTCTTACACTGTAAGAAAGGGAGAAAAGTACTTCTTTCTCTACCTTCTCTATCTGATGCATAATATTGTAAACTTTGATCATGTCACCCCTCAGTTGACGTTTCTCCAAACTAAAGAACCCAAACATTTTTACCTTTCTTCAAGCTTATTCTTGTTTACACAGAAGTAAATAATAATGCTCTTGACTTGAATGGCCCAGGAGTGCCAGATTTTGTCAGATCTTAGAAGCCAAGTTGAGTCAGCCTTGGTTTGTACTTGGCAGGAGACCAACAAGGAAGTCCAAGGTCACTACTCAGAAGCAGGAAATAGCAAATCATCTCTGAACCCCTCTTGCCCTAAGGGATCACTGTAAATTGGCTGCAATGACAGTACTATCCATCATCTAATCCTAGCGCGTTCAGTGGGGTTTTCATCCAATTTAGTGTAGCCCCAACAAATAACCATTAATACACAGTGTTGTTCATTAACCACTTTCTATTTGCAAATCACTGTGACAAAAGTAATAGCTGGAAAACACATCATTCTGTAGTGGATCTCAATCAGTCATTTATAACATAAATGAAAATTTGGGTCCCTAGGAGGCCTGGAGGAAAAATGTCCCATCACTTTAATAGAGGCTTAATGCGTGGAAATGGGCAGCTAAAGCTTTTCATGGCATGGCGGTAAATAACATTCCACTCAGCCTCTCTTAAAGGGATATATATATATATATATATATATATATATATATATATATATATATATATATATATATATATATATATATATATATATATATATATATATATATATATATATATATATATATATATATATATATATATATATTTTCTCCAGGCAATCAGGAACCCTAATGAAAATCTTACTCTAACAAATCGGAATATTTGGCATTGTAGTGGGCCACAAATAGCTAGGGATGAATGTATAGTCTGAGTACATGGGACAGCTTATCACATTTCACAACAGTGCTTTGAGGGGAAATAGCAGGCTCAGAAGTATATAGAATGAACCCCCCCCTCCCCCCACAAAAGTTACATGCCTCAAATGCACAGGGAACCTCACCCTGTTACCTGCTCCTCTACAATCTTCCCAGGTTTGGTGCTGGTGATATTTCTGGGGTCCCAGTTATGGACCCCTCCCCCCAAACAAGGTCTCCCCAGTGCTGTCTCTGGAAACGACAGGTGCAGTCTATGGAATGGCTCAGGAACAAGCCAGTGATACCAAACTCACAGGGAAACTTTACTTGGGCAGATACTTCCTCCAGCCAGACACTGGAAGCAAGGCAAACATTTCCTCTATGACATTTTGCTCTGAGACTCTTCGGAGTGGAGGGCGGGATATAAATCCAATATCTTCATCTACCTCACAGGGCGTCTGTTGTGGGGGGGGGGAGGGAAAGGAGATTGTGAGCCTCTCTGAGACATTTCCTCTATGCTCACAGCCCCCCAAGTCTCCAAAGGCAGGTTCTGAAGGACAGAAAGGCAGACATCCCCAGAGTTATGACAGGAGATCCCCAAAGTTACCCCACGACAGCCTGGTGGGCACCCCAGCCCCATCAGACCAGTGGAAATCAGAGTTTCCCATTTTAAGTGATGCAATGACAGAAAGGCAGACATGACAAGAAACTTCTGACGGGGAGTCCCCAAAGTTACCCCATGACAACAGTTTGGTGGGCACCCCAGACCCACCTGACCAGTAGAAATCAGAGTTCAAAGTGATTAGTGATATAAACTGACTTGCATAATAAAGAAAGATTGTACATTCTTGTCCAACCAAGTGCTTATTGACTGACATGTTGATGTATGTTCATACACTGAAATAATGCACAGGGAGTATTTCAAGTATGTTCTTAAGTGATAGTTATGCCTCTAGGGTTGCTTGCATAGTGGATTTCCTTTACAATTTGTCCCAAGTTGGGGGTAGATGGACCCCCCAAAAAAGACCTCCCACATTTATACCCTCCCACTATCAGGATGGGCCTGACGTTGTTTCGGTAACATGCTATTCTGTATGTATTCTGTAACATGATATTCCATAGGCATTCTGATTCATGGTACTTGCTGATTATACTTTGGAACTTTGAGTTCTCTCACTTTGACTTCTAGCCTGGCAAGAGGCATAACTATGTAACCATTAAGAAATACACAGGTAGACTAGGGAGGAAACTACGTGTGTAATCCATTTTAGTTGAGACTGAACTGGTACTTATCATGTTGCTTGGTAACACATAGGGAGAACTTGGCTGTTGACCTTGATACTCCAAATGGCTCTCTGTGGTATCATCTGTGGGAACTAGCCCTAGGTTGGTGGGAGACTTTTTGCACACATTTTTTTACTATAACTGTATGCTTTCAGCTTTCATCATTCCTGGCTAGGGCTGTTCACAGCACAAGGCACATGCTCTGTATCTGAACTCAATAAACCTTTTACACTTTTACTATGAGAACTGGTGAGTTGGGTCAATAACTGGCAGAACCTTACACTCACCCCTCCTGAGTGTGAACACCTCTGTGTGCTGTGAGGGTGAAAGTAGTTGCAAAGGGATGATCGTAATGGGGAAAGAAGCCCTTCACCCACTGAGTATCACAAGCCCCTGCCCCCAGGCACCAAACCCATCCTGCCAAGCCACTGACCTGGCCCTGGCAGGAGATCACCAGGGGTCTCTTGGAGCCTCCTGCCTCTGACCTGTCCTGTTCCTGGCCCTGGGGCTCTCCACAGACACAGCAGAGTTGTTAGCAGCACTGCCCAGAGACACCAACTGTTGCAAATATTCTTTGGAGAGGAGGACCCTGATAACAGTGATTCAGAGGATGAGGTGGAAGCATCCTCTTTTTCCACAACCCAACTCCCCCATTGCTGCTTCCACCTTGAATATACCCCCACGGCCCCTCCCAACCTAGTGCCAGAAAGCAACCGTGCCTCTCACCTACTCCAGTCCTGGGGCCAAATTTTGGAAATATTTCTGCACCCTCCCCAGTGACCCCTGTGTGGCAGAGTGCCAGATGCACCACACCCATTTCTGAAGAGGTGCAAAGCCACCCCCACACTTGTCCTCCACAGGCACCTGAAAAGTCTGCATCCAAGAGCCAGTTTGGTGTAGTTGCTAAGAGCGGCGGACTCTAATTTGGAGAACCAGGTTTGATTCCCCACTCCTTCCCATGAAGCCAACTGGGAGACTTTGGGTCAGTCCTAGTTCTCTAAGAGCTGTTCTCTCAAGAGCAGTTCTTTTAGAGTTTCTCAGGCCCTTTCCACTTCACAAGGTGTCTATTGTGGGGAGAGGAAGGGAAGGACATTGTAAGCCACTATGAGTGAAAGATGGGATATAAATCCTCCTCCTCCACCACCACCACTGCTACTACTACTACTACTACTACTATGTTGTCACTGGAGAAAAAAATGGGAGAAAGAAAAGGCCCACTCCTTCTCAGTAGGGAGAAGCAGAGAGGGAGCAGCAGGTCCCTCCAAGAAAGGCTCCCCACACTTGGGATGCTGTGATGGGGTATCAAGTTGGGTCACCCTTCAAGAGGTCAAAAGAACTATGCAGAGGGCCCAGGAAGCAGTTACTCATCTTGTTGTTGGTGAGATGATTGCTGTGGAAGGCCAGCCCTTCTCCCTCATGGAGGATGTAGCCATTCACCAGCAGCAGTGGCGATGGTCAGGTGTTCAGAATGGAAGGCGGGACTGTGAGCATCACAGCAGACCTTTGGATCAGCCAGCAAGACTACCATGGCACAGCCCAGACCCCATTAGGGGATAGTCCCTCCACCAGGCTGCTCTATTCCATGTGTAGGGGATGGATGCAGACCACACAGATCAAAACATCACCGCCATGTGATGCAGAGAAGCCTAAGTGAGTGGGTGAGTGGTGGCAACATCATTTATGGTTACATGGTCATGAATACCAGCACCAACATGCTGGCAGCAGTGAAATATGCATATCTCGAGGACGTTGTCTGCATGGCACACACACTTCTGTTGGTGGTGAAGGATGTTCTGGGGCTGGGGAGCACTGGCAAGGCCACTTGGGACACTTCTCCCTTGAGATGCAGTCTTTGCTCAAGACTTCTTGTGCAGCATCAAGTCTGCCCATCTGCTGTGTGAGAGGCAGGGGGAGGAGATGAGGAACTCCACGTCTGCTATGACTGCACATTTGGTGGAGCAGAAGAGCACTGTGCAGGATGACATCTCCTCCACAACCTTCCTGCATGGGGAAGAGGAGCTCAGCATCAATTCCAATGAATGGCTGACCCTCTCCAAATGGTCCACGTCCTCAAGCCCTTCTAGGACATCACCGACATGCTGTGTGCCCATTTTGCCAGTGTGGGGCAAGTCATCCCCCTGATTCAAGGGCTGGACAAGGAGCTGGCCTGTGCGCTGGAGTCAGCTGTTCTCACACAGGTCAGGGCTTTGGCAGAGAGGCTGCAAGTGGGCATCACCACCAAGTTGCATCCATTCTGCAATAAAGGGGAGCACAAGATGGCCTATATAGACTGTGACTGTCAGTAAAAGGCAGCATTGCTCCCCTGAATGAAGAGCTCTTGCAGTGAAACTCTGAAAAGACTGCAGAGTCCACAGGCCAACAACTGTGGCCAGAGGGAACAGTGGGTGGAAGAGGCTAGGGAAGAGGAGGAGCCACATTCCAGCACCTTTGCCTCAAAGAGCCCAACCAGGAAGAAACCCCACTACTGGTTGCCCCAACTACTGGTTGTCAGTAGTGAACCAGGAGGTCAGCAGTGGTGGGGATGCAAGGCGTGCAATGGTGGAGGATTTGGAAGAGGTTATGGTGAGGGAGTACCTTGCCAAGTCACCTGAGGCCACCGATGCTAATCTCCTGGTACTAGTTATGCAAAATGGCCATCTGGCCTGACCTCTCTTGAGTGACCATGAACTGTGAGTCTACCTAACACCCAAACCCCAGCAGGAAAGAGGGGTTCACAATCAGAAGAGAATAAAGGAATCTGTGCTGCTAGTCAGCCTCAGAGAATGTAACAGCCTCTCTGTGTAACTGCAATGTGAACAGCCAACAGATAAAAAGGTGTGCTGCTGAGCTGAGCATATCCCATAGAGAAGAATGAGAACTCTGTTATTGGCAACTAGCAGTGCCTGCTAAGCTTTGGAGACCTCCTATTGGTGTTTCCAAGGGTGAAGAATTCTGCCCCCCCCCTTGCTTTAGAGTTTTTAATTGATCAGAGACAGTCTTTCTGGAAGTGTATCCATTCATGAACTACCATGAACAGTTACAAACAGCACCAAAGTTTGTGGAATATTCGTGCCAGCTCCCTTTCATGAACATTGCTTTGTGAACCACAAACCAGCCAAAATTAATGCAAATCTTAGTTTATGAGTCAGTTCATGCCCATCTCTAGGGTGGATAGCAGTACATAGTGCCAAGCACTGGCACGCCAGTAAATTAAACATTGCTTGGGCCTTTTCCACAGGTCTGCTTTATGTTGTGATGGGGAAGTGTGGCATAAGTCCTTACTTAATCCCTAATTCAATACCAACTGCCAACATGAGGTCACTGGCACTGGGCTGTATTGGGGCTGTTCTGCCCAAAATACTTTAGTGTTCAGTTCTGGCATCTCAAACTATCACACATGTATTTTAGGGATATCAGCCTCCAGGCTGGGCTTGGGGATCTCCTGGAATTACAGCTCATCTCCAGACTACAGAGATCAGTTCCCCTGGAGAAAAATGGATGCTTTGGAGGGTGGACTCCATGGCATTGTACCCCACTGAGGTCTCTGTCATCTCCAGGCTCCATCCCCAAATCTCCAGGAATTGTCCTAACTTGGATCTGGCAACCCTATCAATGTATACTGTCCCCATCACAGGTAATGCATACTCCTGATACCCACAGTTGCTGGGCTCTCTGTATGCATGGATGTGATATATGAAAAGGGCATGTATGAGGATAACTTTTGTGACAACTTTGCCTTATTGTTTTAATGATCAATTTAAAAAAAATTGTTAATGACTAGTAAGAGGACTGTTGTATTTTCTGCAGACTGTCAAATGCTCTGGAGGACTTTTTAAAAGCAGGTTAATTAATCTAAAACTAAATAAAAATCAATGGATCATCTCTTCAACAAATCGGTCATTTGAATCTTGCTTAATGTATATATATTTTGGAGATGGGGACAACCTTCTACCCAACTATAATATATGGTCTTCAAAAGATTAGACACATCAGAGCTTCCTTGATAAGAACTAAAAGCATTTTCTTGTTGAGAAATGGGTGAAAATATTGCTTATGTGTCAACCTCTGCTTCTGATGAGGGTAATTAAAGTGCCAAACTTGAGCCAGAGGCGAGAAACCCAAAGCATTGCCTTTCCTTTGTTAAACAGGAACACTTTCATCTTTTTTTCAGATGCAGTATGTACACAGTTCATAATTAAATTCAGCGGAAGAAAATTGAAGCAAAGAACCCGCCACGACTCTCTCGACTGGGAAACGTTTATGGCTCAATTAGATCTTTAGCATGACGGCAGTTCTACAGAGTGAAAGATGAGAGATGGAACCGCACGGCTCGATCAGTCAGGAAAAAAAATGAAAATCTATAATGCCTGCAGAAACATAACAGAAACATGGTTTCCAGAGGAAAATATAAAGTACGGAAGTAACAATACACATAAAGCCCAAATTCACATCTCTATCTCCTGTCTGCCAAAAATTGTAGATCTGATTTCTAATATGGCCATGGCTGAGTGGCTATCTGTCTGCACTGAGTGCAAGAATGTCCCAGCTCCAGTCCCTGGCATCTTTAGGTGAAAGGATCAGGTAGTAGATCATGTGAAAAACTTCTTCCTGATAGCCTAGTAGGGCTGCCTATCCACCACTACCCCACCCACATTGCCTGCCACTGGAAATGGCATGGGGTAGTTCCAGGAATCACCAGAAACTCTATAGTTTTTACCATAGAGTTTCTGGCAATTCCTAGTGCTACCTATGTCACTTCCATTTTAATACCAGGCATCTTATGCCAGGCATTGCCCAGGGACCCTAGTCCCTGATAGGCAGAGTAGACAACACTGACTTGGATAGTTCAGTGGTCTGATGTGGCATAAGGCAGTTTTATGTGTTCATTATTATTGGATCATTGTCACTTTTGGGTTATGTTTTGAATAATGTGATTATGATTGCCTCATTTACTCGTAATTGTTTGATAATTAACTGCCACTGAAATGTAGCAATGGATGCTGGTTTAAACGACTTTAAAGGAAGATTAGACAAATTCCTGGAGTATGTCCAATGATGGCTATTACCCATGATGACAAAATGGAACCTCCATATTGAGAACCAGAACACATGATTTATTGCTGGGGGAGTAATGATAGTGAGGGGTTTTGGCTTCCATGTCTTACTCATGGATGGGTCTTCTGGAGTCATCCTGTTGGCCTCTGTAGGCAACAGGACGTTGGATCTGATGGACCATTAGTCAGATCCAGCATGGCTCCTCTTGTGTTCTAACATAGTGGTGACCTGGAAGGCTAATTCTTCTGACTGCTTTGTAGTCACAATGTCTTTTTGCATTTTATCGTTGTTGAATTGTTATTTTTAATACTTCTTTTATGACTTCCTTCTGTGGAAAAGATGGACTTTGGGTATTTTAAACCAATACAATGAAATAAATCAGTAACAGCATAAAAGGAAAGAAAAATCACAAAAACCAACAGCAGAAACAGATGGAGAGCAATGAATACATCTTTCTAGTGACTTATAGACAATGAGTACAAAAAGTACATTGATGACAATGAGTACAAAAATCGAGATGCGCAGGTAGGCTAGTCAACCTCCAGGTGGCATCTGTAAATCTCCTGGAATTATAACTAACTCCAGATCAGTTCACCAGGTTTTTTCATAGAGTTTCTGGCAATTACTAGAGCTCCTCATTGTCACTTCTGGGTTCCCTCCCAGAACTCACATAATCATCCCATCAATGGCATCCTCTACCACATCCCTGCTCCCAGTCCTTCTGCTGGTTTGGCCTGGCAGCCCTACCCACTGAAGATGGAGACCTGGTCTCCCTATGTCTCACCTATTTGAATCAATTTTGACAATACCTTTTGGCAAATGCCTTAAGGGAAAACAAATTCTGATTGTAGAAATCAGAGAATACTCTCAAGCACCTTTGGAATAGCTGAATCAGCCAAACACAAAGACTGTGAAATGTGTGGCAATTACTTGGTTCACTCCTAACAGCAAACACAGTAGGCCGCACTGTAGCGTTGTCATGACAAGTCTGGCCGTGGAGGGAATTGATAGTTCTGTTCACCAATTCACTGGGGAAATTAGAACGAAATTGGACAAACAAACTATAAATGGATCACGCTGAACAATCTTGTGCTGGGAAGATATGATCTGTGGGATGGAACAGGTCTTTGGTGCCTTAGTCTGTCTTGACTCAGAGGATAATACTTTAACTCTTACAAGTTCCCAAGAATTGGCAGACAGAGTGGAGCGAAGACTTTAAAGGGTGTAGCTCTGAGACAGGGTTCCATTCTATCTCTTTCTTCAGGGGAAAGTGAACAGCAGGCAACACCCTAAACAACAAAATTGTTTGTGGGTTGATTTGCTTTCAAACCTCTTGAGTAAAATTGTGTTACCTTTCTCTTCAGCCAAGCAGATCAATTTGCCAGACAGTTGTCATTAACCTTCTTAATTAACTCTCTTCCAAGGGTTCATATTAATTAAAGCTCCATTTCTGCCAACTTGCTAGAAAAACTCAGCTATTCCCCAGGGGTCTAAGAGCCAGCTTTGGGTAAACTTAGTGATTGTGGGGGCGGGGGGGGGGGGGAGGGCTTCTCGATTTTCAGTATAAGAACACATGAGGTAAGGGTGCATCAGGATCGATGTAATTTGAGGAATAGCAAAGAAAAGCAGAAAGGAAGAAAATGGGAAAATATTTTTAGTGTCAACATGGATTGGCAATCACAGAATGCACTGCTGCCTTCCCCTGTAGCCTGCTTTTTCATCACTAGGCTTCAAATCAGGGGGACTGCGACTTCTATGAGGACATATAAGAATACATCCACACTGACCCTATCAGTCATGTACTGAGGAAGTTCTACTTAAGGCGGACTGCTACCGGCCCCCCAATTTCCCACTGCTTCCTATTGCAGAAACCAGAGAAGCTGGACAAAGTGACCCACAATGATGCCACATAGTGCCAGGATGCTCTAGCAAAAGCTTCCACATTTTAAGTGGTAGCAAGCTGGAGACAAACCTCTAAAAGCTTCCACATATTAAGTGGTAGCAAACTGGAGAGGCGGTTCTAAGGCACCTTTCCCAGCAGGCTGATTGGCCGGGAAGCACCCAGAGAGCGGCGGTAAGGGGCAGGAGCACTGTGAACACTCTTCCAGGGCATATATGAACATATGAAGCTGCCTTATACTGAAAAAGGCCCTCCATCCATCAAAGTCAATATTGTCTACTCAGACTAGCAGCAGCTTCTCCAGGGTCTCAAGTTGAGGTTTTTCATGCCTATTTGCCCGGACCTTTTTTAGTTGAAGATGCCAGGGACTGAATCTGGGACTTTCTGCTTACAAAGCAGATGCTCTACCACTGAGCCACCATCCTTCCCCACCTGCGGCTTTTCCCGTTCTGGTGTGTGTGTGGGTGCTTCTTTTTATGCCAGTTCACTTCTGGGACAGGACACTGCCGCTCCAAGCTGGCCATCTGTACCCAGCCAAAGAAAGACTATAAATAAAGCTAGAAAACCAATCAGTAAATCTCTGTGTGGACTGTGGAAATGTCCCATGAGAGAAAAGTACTGATGAAATGCAATGCTCAGTACAGTTTCCAAAGCAAGCAGAACAGAAACAAAGGGGAGCTTCCCAGGAGTGTGGAGATTTTGTGCAGTTCCATTCATTCAGTGGGAGTCGCATGGCAGAATTTCCAAAATAATTTTGCTTTTATTTATTTTAAGAACATAAGAGAAGCCATGTTAGATCAGGCCAATGGCCCATCCAGTCCAACACACTGTGTCACACGGTGGCAATTTTTTTTTTAGATAGATAGATGATAGATAGATAGATAGATAGATAGATAGATAGATAGATAGATAGATAGATAGATAGATAAAAATATGGAGATAAAAATATTTAGATAAAAATATGGAGCAGAGGTCCATCAGTGGCTATTAGCCACAGTGTGTGTGTGTGTGTTTGTGTATATATAGATACACACACACACTGTGGCTAATAGCCACTGATGGGCCTCTGCTCCATATTTTTATCTAAACCCCTCTTGAAGGTGGCTATGCTTGTGGCCACCACCACCTCCTGTGGCAGTGAATTCCACATGTTAATCACCCTTTGGGTGAAGAAGTACTTCCTTTTATCCATTTTAACCTGTCTGTTCAGCAATTTCATCGAATGCCCACGAGTTCTTGTATTGTGAGTTATGGAGAAAAGTACTTCTTTCTCTGCTTTCTCCATCCCATGCATTATCTTGTAAACCTCTATCATGTCACCCCGCAGTCGATGTTTCTCCAAGCTAAAGAATCCCAAGCGTTTCAACCTTTCTTCATAGAGAAAGTGTTCCAGCCCTTTAATCATTCTAGTTGCCCTTTTCTGGACTTTCTCCAATGCTATAATATCCTTTTTGAGATGCACCGACCAGAACTGCACACAGTACTCCAAATGAGACCGCACCATTGATTTATACAGGGGCATTATGATACTGGCTGATTTGTTTTCAATTCCCTTCCTAATAATTTCCAGCGTGGCGTTGGCCTTTTTTATTGCAAACGCACACTGTCTTGACATTTTCAGTGGGTTATCTACCACAACCCCAAGATCTCTCTCTTGGTCAGTCTCTGCCAGTTCACACCCCATCAACTTGTATTTGTAGCTGGGATTCTTGGCCCCAATGTGCATTACTTTGTACTTGGCCACATTGAACTGCATCTGCCATGTTGACGCCCACTCACCCAGCCTCAACAGAGTTCCCCTTTGGAGTTCCCCACAATCCTTTCTGGTTCTCACCACCCTGAACAATTTAGTGTCATCCGCAAACTTGGCCACTTCACTGCTCACTCCCAACTCTAAAGCATTTATGAACAAGTTAAAGAGCATGGGACCCAGTACCGAGCCCTGCAGCACCCCACTGCTTACCATCCTCCACTGTGAAGACTGCCCATTTATACTCACCCTGCTTCCTATTACTCAGCCAGTTTTTGATCCACAAGAGAACCTGTCATTTTACTTCATGACTCTCAAGCTTTCTAAGGAGCCTTTGATGAGGAACTTTATCAAAAGCTTTCTGGAAGTCAAGGTAAACAATATCTATCGGGTCTCCTTTGTCCACATGTTTGTTCACCCCCTCAAAGAAATGTAACGGGTTACTGAGGCAAGATCTTCCCTTACAGAACGCATGCTGAGTCTTCCTCAATAACCCGTGTTCATCAATGTGCCTACTCATTCTGTCCTTGATAATGCTTTCTACCAAATTTTCCGGTATTGAAGTCAGACTGACTGGCCTGTAATTTCCCGGATCTCCTCTGGAACCCTTTTTAAAGATGGGGGTGACATTTGCTACCTTCCAGTCCTCAGGAACGGAGGCAGATTTCAATGAAAAATTACAGATTTTTGTTAGAAGATCCACAAGTTCAACTTTGAGTTCTTTCAGAACTCTCGGATGTATGCCATCCGGACCCGGTGACTTATTAGTTTTTAATTCGTCCATCAGTTGTAGGACCTCCTCTTTTGTCACCTCAATCTGACTCAGGTCTTTCAACACCCCTTCCAAAATTAGTGGTTCTGGGGTGGGCAAAAAGTTCTCATCTTCCACAGTGAAGACGGAGGCAAAAAATTCATTCAGTTTCTCAGCCATTTCCCTATCCTCCTTCAGTAATCCTTTTACCCCATGGTCATCCAAGGGCCCCACTGCCTCCCTGGCTGGTTTCCTGCTTCTAATATATTTGAAGAAATTTTTATTGTTGGTCTTTATGTTTTTTGCAATATGCTCTTCATAGTCCCTTTTTGCCTGCCTGAACACAGTCTTGCATTTGATTTGCCACAGCCTGTGTTCCCTTTTACTAATCTCACTTGGACTGGTTTTCCACCGCTTAAAGGAATCCTTCTTACCTTTTACAGCTTCCATTACTTTGTTTGTTAACCATGCAGGCCTTTTCTTATGCCTGTTCGTGCCTTTCCTAACTTGTGGTATGTATTTTATCTGAGCTTCTAGGATTATAGTTTTAAATAGTCTCCAAGCTTCCCCAAGGGTTTTGACTGTAGATAAATAAATTTTATTTATTTGTGGTATTTATATTTATGTATTTATTTATTATTTCAATGTATATTCTGGTCTCCCCACAAGTGGACTCAGGGCGGATTACAACAAAACTTAAAACATCAGATAAACTATAAATAGTTTAAAACCATTAAAACAACATAACATAGCTGAGCCATACAGATGTTGCTTTCATTGCCACAAGAGGAAAAGATGAATGGTATAGCCCGATCTCAAAAACTAAGCAGAGCCTGTACGTGGATGGGAGACCACCAAGGAAGACTTTGCAGAGGATGTCAATGCCAAACCACCTCTGCTTCTCATTTGCCATGAAGGTCCCTTGCAGGGCTACCAGCCTCCACATGGAACCTGGTATTTGGACCTCTGGCCAGGAGCTCCAAGGTTCACAGAAACTCCAAGGAAACAACATGCAAGATCCAATTTTGCTTACAGGGAGATTTTAATAAGCAATAGTCAAGCTTGCAAAAGTAGCAGGCTAAGCTCCTATCTGCTGGGTCTCTGATGCACACAGGCATAGCAAACCTTAGTCAAAGCTTGAGATGAGAGGCATAGCTAAAACTCAACATTTTATATCCTAATTATTGGCTACAGATTAAGAAATAATTTATCAAGCTATTCCAAACATTGAGATGAGCAAGGCCATCTCACACCTGGTGTCTAGTGGTGATAGGAAACAAATCAGACTGTGAAGATGAGAGCTGCTAACAAGCATGCAAGAGAAGAATATTTTCTTGGGAGCAACCTAATGGCTGTTCCCTCATAGAACTCAAGGCAACTAAAAATCAAGCACCAAAATAAAGTTACCAAGGTTATATACCTGGAGATCTGGAATTACAACTGATCTCCAAGTGACAGAGATCTTTGAGAGAGATCAGAGAGCCCACTTGTGGGGAGAGCAGAATATCTCTGGAGAAAATGGCTGCTTAGGAGGGTAACACATGGCAACACAACCCACTGAGCTGCCTCACCTCCCCCCACCCCTGCCCTCCCTAGGATCACCCTTCCCCAAATCTTCAGGAATTTCCCCATTATGGCAAGCCTAGGTCGCCATACATCAGTCAAGACTTGATGGAACTTATGTACATACACTGTTTGCCCCACTGGCCCCAATTGGCTCACAAAAAGACAATAATACAACAAAACAAAAGCAACTCCCCCCCCCCCCTTCAAAATAAAAGAAACAGATCCCAGGCTGGTCCTATTTGATGAGGATTTCTAGCCTGAGCCTTTTGGCTTGTACCCAAGGGTTCACATCTGTGGCTCCTCCCAGACTTAAGTACCTGCCAGGAAAGGAAGTCAGTGTTGGCTCAGATGGCCCTCAGCTGCTGCCAGTAAACTTGGCAGCCATGTCCTCCTCACAGGCTGCTACCCAGCTTAGAATCCAGAAAGCTGCTGACTTGAAAAACCTTGAGTTTTTCATAGACTAGATATCAAAGAAATACTGGATTTAAAAAAACAACAACAACTGTTCCATAGATTGTGTGTCTGAGCCCAAACCCTCAGTCAGAAATGAAAGGAAACCGATTAGAATTTTACTTCAGCTCCTGCCAGGGAAACGGTTCTATTTGGGGAATGAAAGGGGGACAAGCGAAATATTGCAAGGGTTAAAAATAACTACCAAAAACCAATATGGTATAATTTTGCCATTCTTCTCAGAATAATGTGACAGCTGGCTGGGGTGGACAGAGGCCTGCTATGGTTGCTGTTGCCACTGAAGCAAACAGCAATTTTGCCACAGATTTCCTTACAGCTGCACTGGGATTTTAGACTCCGAAAACCGAGATTTGGAAATGGAAACTCTCGGCTTTAGTGGAAGGGGTTTTGACAGAAAGAGAGAGGTGCTAGGTTACATAATTGGTCATCTCTTTCTCTGACTCGCATTACTAAGAGAGTGGAGCAGATGATAAAGGATTAATTGTAATAAAGACATCCATGCAGGTGGAGATCCAGGGGCAGATTGGCTGTTATAACCACAGGGGAATTTCCCACTGGGCTAATCACCTGCAGCCCCCACAACATTGAGTCAGCCCAGTCCAGGGTAGAAGAACAGTCAGTTTGGTGTAGCGGTTAAGTGTGCGGACTCTTATCTGGGAGAACTGGGTTTGATTTTCCACTCCTCCACTTGCAGCTTCTGGAATGGCCTTGGGTCAGGCAAAGCCTTGAAAGGGCAGCTTCTGTGAGAGCCCTCTCAGTCCCACCCATCTCACAGGGTGTCCGTTGTGGGGGGAGAAGATATAGGAGATTGTAAACTGCTCCGAGTCTCTGATTCAGAGAGAAAGGTGGGTTATAAATCTGCAGTATTCTTCTTCTTAGAGAAGGTGGCGTCTGGTCTGGGAAAGGTGGTGCCTGGCTGGCATGAGCCTAGCCTGGATCAGGAAAAGCAGCTACTGGCTGACTCGTCTCACCTGGGATTGTCAGCCTCCAGGTGGTGGTTGAAGATCTCCTACTATTACAACAATCCAGGTCACAGAGATCAGTTCACCTGGAGAAATGGTCACATTCCAAGGTGGCCTGTATACCTCACTGAAGTCCCTCCCCAAACCCTGCCCTCCCCAGGCTTCACCCCCAAAATCTCCAGATATTTCTTAACCTGCAGCTGATGAAACTAGTGTCACCTGGGCTGGAAAAGGTGGCTCCTGGCTAGTACATATCTCACCCAGGAGGACGAAGGCAGCTCCAAGCCTGGGAAGGCTGCCCTCAGACAGCAGAAGCCTCACACAGCCCACAGAAATCCACTTTCTGTCCAGGTAAGCCTGGCTTAGCAGAGCTGAGGAGTTGGCTGGCTCCTCCTTCCCCCTCCATCCCTCCATTCTTTGTAGGTCAGGTCACTACCTCTAGGATTGAGAAATTCCAGGAGATTTAGGCATGTTCCAACGTTGGAGCTCTTTCCCCACCAACACTTTCGCCAATTTTGCAAAAGCTGCCGCATGCCTGTGACTTGCCCTGCCTCTTTCCTGCATCAAGCAAGATGCGCTGGAATCCTCCGGTGCCTAGTGGGAAATCAGTCTCTGTGTTTTTTTTCCTAAATTCTGGGGAATCACACTTGAGGAGGCAAATGGGAAATGGTGCATAGGAATCAAGGTTCACCACCCAAGATGCTTCTGTGTTGTAACATATTTACATTCACTCCTATGGTCACAGCAACACATGTGGCAGAATGAGGCGGTACAGTCCTGAAAAAGTTGAGTAGACTGGGACGCTTGAGGGAATACAGTAAAAATTTTGAACTCTTGCCTTGTGGTACTCAGACTTTGGAGCTCCTTCCCCAAGGAGGTTTATCTGCACCAGGGCTTTTTTTGTAGCAGGAACGCCTTTGCATATTAGGCCATACTTAGCCGCCCTGAGCCTGCCAAGGTGGGGGAGGGCGGGATATAAATGAAATAAATAAATAAATACCCCCCCCTGATGTAGTCAATCCTCCAAGAGTTTACAATAGGCCCTGTAAGAAGAGTCGTGGAGGAATGGCTGCATCGGAAGGAGGGTGTAGCTTAATATGCAAATGAGTCCCTGCTACAAAAAAAAGCCCTGATCTGTGCCCTCTATCATTGCCTTCCTCTAGAAAATGAAGACTTTTTGTTTCGTTTGTCATTATCCCAGTAACAGCCATTGGTTTTCCTCCTTAGTTCTAATATTGTTTATGTGTTTTTATTGAATTACCATTTTAAGTGTTGTTTTTTAATATTTCACCTCTGAAATCTCTTCCCTCCTGTACTTATCCGTTCTTCCCAAAGCCTTGTGAGAGTACTCATTCTAGCCAGACTAAACGCCTACTCCTCAGTAGTTACAAGGGGGAGGTTCATGTGTTTACCACATTCAGAACAAAGTTGCCCCTGTTCAGTTAAGAGTAACACAATTGTGCATATCCTTCTAGAGTGTCCTTTACATACCAGCCATAGGTGGCATGTATTGCACCATGTTTGCCAGTTTATTCTAAGATATATTCATATGACCCAGTTACATATCAACTTGCTGACAGGGATCCAAAAAAGAACTTTAGCAGCTGCAAATATTTTTTTTACTCCTTTTGTCTATTGAGTGATAAGCGATTAATAACAACCATTCACTCCTCAAGACTGATGCATCATAGAGCTTTTATCGGTTAAAAGGAAAAGGAAAGGAAATGTTGGTTTTAATAGTTCCTAATGTGTTTGTATGTGCCACTTTGAGGACCCTGAATGGAACGAAAGGTTTTAAATAAAATAAAAATGTTTTAAATAAAAGACAGATGCTTATTGTCTCATTCTTGTGAATATGCGTGATAGGGAGGTTTTCCATAATGGCATTGACGTCTATCCTTGGCAGAAGAATTAAGAAACCTGCTTGAGGGTCAAAAATCCTATTTGTTGCCATTGAAAATTAGCTCTTAAAACCATTTGTGAATTTATTATTCATGAAGGGGGGGGGAATCACAAATAGACCACTATATGTGATAGAACAATTCTGGAAATGTGCACATCTCTATTGAATTTTTAATGTAATATGGAAATATCCAACTTCCTGTGCAGTTCTGGGCATATCTGTTAGATGGCGCCAGCTTTATCATGACACCATCTGTTCTTGGCCTCTGGAGAGCAGAGCAGTTCCTGAAGAATGCAGAAATTGGCTACCACTGCTCCAAGTTACAACGACCAAGCTGAGCTCAGAATCTAATTACCTGACATTTTACTCATTAGGTTGCTTTTTTTATGGGCCACTCCGTTTGCTTTTAGTTCATTAGAGAAATAGCAGCTCTCTGACAGAAATAAAATCACTTTGTTGAGAGAACAGAAACCAGTCGGTGGTAAAACGTAATGGGGTGATCACTTATTCTGTCACCGAAAACTTAACGTGATTCCAAAGTATCAGCCAGGTAGAAGGGAGAGAATGAACTGTGAAGTTTTAAGGGACTTCGTTAAATGGGCTTGAATATTTACTTACTTCATTTATACCTTACTTTTTCCCACAGTTAGGTCCTAAAGTGTAACATTCTCCCCTTCACCATTTTATTTTCACAACAACTCTGTGAGATAGGTTAGACTGACAGTACAACTGGTTCTTTACACCAATTTTTGCCTAAAATTAAGACTATTGTTACCCCTTGAAACTTATACTAGATGCCAGAAGTGTGAAGTAAGTATAAGTTTGTATTTAATTTCTGTTTTTTATTTTATCAATATTATTTCCATGTTTGGAGGAAGGAGTGATAACATTCTTATCATTGTGGGCAGGAGGCAGGTCATTTTTGTATGCCCATGGCATGATTTTATTTTCTGATATATAAATGGAGTTTAGCAAGCTTCTGACCAAATGGATTGCTTATTTTTTTTTAACAAAACAATAATTCTGATTTGAAATGAGAAGATAAATTTTGTAGACATGAGCTACACTTGGTATGGGGATCTTCTAGCAGAGAACAATCTAAAAATTATAATTGTCCAACACATTCCTTACTAGCAGTCACTCGACCCCTGAGCTTCTGCTTTCTCCAGATCAAGCTATCAATTCTCCACCAGTTGCTGTGCAGGCACATTTTGATCCATGTCTCCCTCAAATTTCTCTCGCAGCTTTGTGCTCTTGCTTTTTTGAGTTCTGGAAGCCACAAGGGAAATTGGAGGGAACTGGGGATCAAAATGCACCTGCACAGCAACTGGTGAAGAATCAGTCTTTTGATCCAATGAAAGCCTGGGGGCAGAGCAACAGTGACTGCAGAATTGGTTCAAGTATTTTTTTTTCCCATTCATTGTTCATGAAAGCTTAAAACAGAGCAGGCAGCTGATTACTACACTGAAATTCTTCTGGACAATGAAGACAGCAGCTATGCCTAGCGTGAATATTTTGGATCCAAAGCTATTCTTGGAGGACAAGATATGGGGATTTCATAACATTCAGAAGATTTGCATCAAAAGGTACTAAGGGTGTCCAGATGTATCCTGTTATTCTTATAACTTGAAAGCTGGGCCTTCTCAATGTTTTATCATATTGACCCCTATTTAATTATCAGCAGATATTTATCTAATATGCAAGCTTAACCAAACAGGGAAAAAAATCATTTGCAGCAGGATAAAACTGCTGTAGCTGAGGGAGATACTGAGATATATTTGCTACAGAGATTACCCTTTCTGTCCCCTTCCCCCAGACTTTCACTGTTACTAAAAGGCTGTGCAGACAGACTTACAGATGAGATTCCAAGATAGTTATTCAAAGTAAGATGTTATCCTTTAGTAAATCTACAGTTCCTCATTGGATTAAATTTCTTTTATGTTCAAAGATGGCCTCTAAGAATATCAGTTTAATAGAGATATTCTCCTTAAGGAATTTATTTTTAGAAAGGTTTCAGTTGATGCTATCTTTGGTAAGAGAAGGGAGCTTTTGTAAGATTAGGAGAAAACTCCTAATGGTAAGGGTTGTTCCAAAGTGAAACCGGCTGCCTCAGCAGGGGCTGGACTCTCCTTTATTGGAGAACTTTAAACAGGCTGGATGGCCACTAGTCGGGGATATTGTGGTTGTCAGGGCTTTTTTTTGTAGCAGGAACTCCTTTGCATATTAGACCACACACCCTTAATTTAGCCAATCCTCCAAGAGCAAAGGAGTTCCTGCTACAAAAAAAGCCCTGGTGGTGGTGTATTTCCGCATACAGCAAGGGGGTTAGGGTTAGAGGATCTCCAAAGTCCCTTCCAACTCTTAACGTTCTATGATTCTGAGATCCCATGTAAGTTTTACATCTGTTACTGCAGAGTAGTCATGTTAAAGATCATCAACACTCTTTACCCAGCGAAAGAGACTGTGGGGGATAAAAATCTCCTGGATGTATTAAGAATGCTGACACATTAGTCCACCATTCAAAATAATGCTATTTAAAATCTCTTCATAATAACTAGGATTTTACACCTAGATATTAAAACCTGAGCTAAAAATTCTTCATTCATATAATCAACCCAAACTGGAAGGAAACGGGTAAGGACAACCTCCAGGTGGGTGCTGGAGATCTCCTGGAATTACAGCTGATCCAGACAACAGAGATGAGTTCCCTTGGAGAAAATGGCTGCTGCGGTGGGTGAACTGTAAGCATGATTCACCACTGAGGTCCCTACGCTTCCTAAATCTTGCCTTACGCAGACTCCACCCCCCAAATATTGAAGTATTTCTCAAGCAGGAGTTGGCAACCATAATTGGTAATATTCTGAAACCTTCAGATCCATCCATTATTCTAACAGGCTTACTGTCATGACTCGAGCCTCGGGTAGGCAACGGCTGCTGGCGTCCCGTCAGTCAGCCAGAACTCTTGCAGCCGGCTGAGGTTTTCAGGGAGCAGCACAGGCGTTATCTTAAACAGTCCAATTAGTCAAAACCATAAATCAGTCCGAGCCGAGGGATGAGACAGAGAGCGTAAACACAGGAATGCCGAGGGTCGGGTACCCAGAGGGAGCAAAGCCGAATGAAGTCAAATTACCAAAGCAACAGAGCAGAGTCACAGTCCAGAGTTCCGAGGTCCAAGGTCCAAGCTGGGTCAGAAATATGCGGGTTCTCACAGGAGTCAAGAGGGTGCAGAGCGTGGTCATGTTCCAGGAGGATCGTTCGTTGCCAGCACAGTTTGCCAAAGGGCCAGGATTGCAGATATACTGTGCTGGCTTGTTAACCCATTAGTATGCCGGGCTTAGATCTCTTCTCCCCCGCATGCGTGCTTCACTCCTTCTGTTTCTAATCTCCTGCCGTCTCCTTTCACGGAGCCGGCTAACAGGTGGTGGAGATTCAGGAGGGGATGAGCTGGGGCCCGGCGTGGCCTGATCAGTTCCAGGTGGCTCCTGCTGCCGGCTTGCCTCCTCAGGACTTACGTCCAGGGCTGTTAAAGGCGCCTGCTCTGAGCTAGCAGGTGCTGAGTCAGGGGCAGGCATGACACTTACAGCTCTGGGAGGTCAGAAGCAGGTGGGAGAATAAGGAGAAAGTGATTCTTGAACTGAAAGGGATATTTGCCAATCAGCAAAATTAGACACAGACCTTGCCACCAAAGGGGATTATGCTGATAGAGCTGTCTTTCAGAAATGTTGTTTGTACTAATCATAGTATTGATTGCCTGGCTTGCTGAAGGCTTTTATTTAAATGTATATAAACAGTTTATGATAGTTTATGATTCCGTTGAATCAAGTGCTGTACCTGCTAGGAGTATGGACAAGCATTTTGTACCAACTTAGAACCACCAAGTAACACAAGTGAGGAAAAACCACATAATCTTTGGGTGAAGAAATAGGAGAGGCAGCATGGAGTAATGATTAGAGTGTTGGACTAAGTAGTGGAAGACCCAGGTATGAATCCTCACTCTGGCATAGAAGTTCACTGGGTGACCTTGGGCCAGTCACTCCATCTCAGCCTAACCTACCTCACAGAATTGTTGCAGTGATGGCAAAAAATGGAGAAAGGGAGGACAGTGTTGTATTCTGCTAGGCTGTTGAAAAGCAGCAGGAAACAAGGGTTCAAGGCCAGGAAGTCTCTCACTATAGTGGAGACCTTGCTATGATATTATTGGAGCCCTAAGTCCCTATTTCGGGATACGGTGGTGGTCAGTCACCTAAGCTCATCCTATTTTAGTGACCTTGATGCCATAATATAACAGTGAGGATATTACCCTACCAAAAGCAGGATATAAGTATCTACATATATCACAAATCATATACAGTGCCGGCCCGAAGGGTCTCTCCCGTTCTCAAACCCCACCTTTCCCAGTCTACACTCTAAAATCTCCAGGAATTTTCCAATCCAGCAAATCTATCCCTGGCATATATACCAAAACAATCTGCTACGCTTTTAGCTGTAAGAGCTGCAGTGTACTTTCTAGACCCGCCAGTCTTTTGCCATAAACATGTGGCTTAGAAGCCAGCTTTCTCCAGGCCCTCTGAACGAGACCTCACAATTCTAAACCTTTTCTTTGCTGCAGCTCCCCAGAGCAATGGAAAGCTGGTTTGCATTCTGCCTTTCGCGACTTGCTTCTGTTTACAGGCAAGGTCACTTGGGGCATTTTGAAAGCAATTGTGCTTCTCTCAGCAAGGTCTTTAAAAGCTCAGCTATTATTATTTTTAAAAAAAAAAAAAAAAATTGCTCCAGCAAACAGAAGGCTTTCAGCTGAAATGTGTGAAGAGCAACTGGTTAGGTTGGTGGGCTGTTTCAAGTGAATTGCCCATCCTGATAGGAATAGTGAGAGCTCTATCAAATGCATAGAAAAACCACACAAAAAGGAGTGAAAGCCCAAGTGCCTATATTAATACAAAATCTCAAGACATCCTGTGCCGCTTGTTGATGTGTATTGATTGGAACTGAGAAAGATTAATAGGATGGGGGTGGTGGTGGTACAGAGGTTAGAGTGTTGGGTGATCGGGTTCTGGTGATCCAGGTTCAAATCCCCACTCAGCTTGCCAGATTACCTTGAGCCTGTCATTTTCTCTCTTAGTTTGCCAGGGTTGTTGGGAATATAAACGACCATGAAAAAGGGCAGGATAGGAATACACTAATAGGTAGCTCCTCCATAACCAAGGCAGGGCCAGCCCTAGACTGTCTGTCTCCCTAGGGAAAGCTAACTTCTGATACCCCACACACACACCGAGTCACATGAGGGGGTGCCCAATTTGGTGTCCCTAGAAGGCTGGCACCCTAGGCAATCACCTAGTTTTCCTAGTGGCAGGGTTGGCCCTGCACTCAAGGGTGGCCAAACTGTCGCACTTTCGCAGATATTGTGTGGCTTTTGAAGCCCCCACTACCCCACTGGCTGACTTGGAGAAAACATTTATCTCTTTAAATCACTTCCCCAAGCCAAGCCTGCTGGCAGCTTGGGGAATGCATTTAAATTTAAAGTTGCTTTCTTTCCACCTCCTCCCTCCCACATCTGTTTTCCTTCCTTCCTTCCTTCCTTCCTCTGTCTTCCTCAACCTCATCCACGGGTGGCTCCCATGACCTCAATTAGTCTATGTGCCGCCGTGTGGTGAACCCCCCTCAGTTGTGACCTTGTACATGACTGAACCCAGCACCCTGGAGACTCTGGCTGGAAGCCATGCTGAGCCACCCCCAAAGTTCTTGGTGTACACTAAGTCCCCCATATCAAAACTCCTGGGTGCTTGGACTGTGACGAGCATCTCTTGCAGGTCTGGGGCCCGATCAGGGTGCATACAGCCTAGAAGCGTCGACAGCCACCAGCCCATGAGGAGCTCGACTGAGCAGCGGTCGTTGGCAGTGCAGGGAATGACGTGCTGGGCTAGCAGGAACTCAGTGAGGCGGGCCTCCCAGTCCCCCTGGATGATGTGGCGGAGTGACTCTTTTGTGGACTGCACCATCCTTTCTGCTTGGCCATTGGTAGTTGGGTGAAAAGGGGCTGACCTAAGGTTCCAGATTAGATTCTGGCCACAGAAGTCCTGGAACTCCCCTGATGTAAAGGCGGTCCCATTGTCTGAGACGACAGTGTCTGGGAGCCCCTGGTGGTGAAAACCCTGTGGAGCGCTGTAATGGCGCCCCGGGAGGAAGTGGATGCAACAGGGACAACCTCCAACCACTTAGAGTAGGAGTCCACTATTAGGAAAAATGTCCCTGGAAGGGCCCCGCGAAATCCAGGTGCAGGCAGGACCACGAGTTATGTGTGGACTCCCACTGTTGGGCTGGTGCTCTGGGCAATGCTGGCTGGGTCTCCTGGCATGGTTGGCATCTCACCACCCAAGACTCAATGGCATCGTTGATTCTGGGCCACCAGACATAGCTGTAAGCAAGAGCCTTCATCCGCACTATTCCCGGGTAAGAGTTGTGCAGTGTGGTGACGACTCTCTGCCGCAGAACAGGGGGTGCCACTACCTGACCCCCCCATAACAAACAGTCCTTGTGAACCAATAGTTCGTCCTGGCAGGAAGCGAACACTGCAAACTCTGAGCCCACTTGGCCCGTGGGCCATCCCCTCCACACCCAGTTGAGAACTCGGGAGAGGATTTTGTCCCCAGCAGAGCATCAAGCAATGCCTTTTGCATGAACTGGGCGATTCGTAAGGGACTCTAGCAACATGATCTGGTGTGCTGGCACTGGATCTGGGTCCCCGGAGGCTAGTGGCAGGCGACTTAAGGCATCTGCATGGCCCATAGCCTTTCCTGGCCGATATTGTAGGTTGCACTGATACCCTGCTAGGAAAATGGACTACCTTAAGACCTGGGGTGACAGCATCTGGGGCATTTGGTGGTCGGGGGCAAACAGGCCTAGGAGGGTTTATGGTCTGTGAGTGTGGTGAAGGGCTGGCTGTACAAATAATAGTGAAATTTCTTTACACCGGCAACAATGGCCAACCCTTCCTTGTCAATTTGCACATAGTTGCACTCAGGCTTTTGCAATGTCCTTAAATAGTAAGCCAGCGGAACCTCGCGGCCATCCGGCAGCACATGTGCTAAGACCGCTCCCACCCCAATAGGAGACGCATCGCAGGCCAAGACGATGGGCAGCCACTCTTCAAAGTGTACCAGCAGGTTGTTCAACGTGAGGACATCCTTCACTGCTTGGAAGACGGTGGCCTGCTGATGGCCCCACATGCACAGGGCTCTTTTGTCCAGCAAACAGTGGAGGGGGTTC
The DNA here is from genome assembly GCF_032191835.1 of Heteronotia binoei. NCBI lineage: Eukaryota > Metazoa > Chordata > Lepidosauria > Squamata > Gekkonidae > Heteronotia > Heteronotia binoei. Next base: position 29,208,579 of record NC_083226.1, read on the forward strand.
TACTACCACCGCCTTGTGGGGAAGGAAGGAGTGGTAGAAGTTGAAGAGGCCTAAGAAAGCTGGTAGTTCCGCTTTATTTGTGGGGCTGGGAGCATCACAAATGGCCTCTACCTTTTCCTTCCAGGGATGGATACCGTTCGTTGATGGATACCCAGGGATGGATACCGTTCGTTGACCGAATACCCCAGGAAGTCAGTCTTGGGCACCCCCAGCATACATTTCTCCCTCTTCACCTTTACGCCGGCTGAGTCAAAATGTTGGAGGATGTCATGGAGGTGGGAGGTGAACTTGTTCTCCGTGGCTGCGGCAATTAACACATTATTGAAAAATGGCTGGACCCCAGGGATACCTTTCAAAAGAGAGTCCATTAGGTTCTGGAAGATCCCCAGAGCCACGCTGTCCCCAAACTGGAGGCGCTTGACCTTGAAAGCTCCTCCATGCATCACTATTGTTTGCGCCTCAGCCGTGGCAGTGTCCACCGGAAGCTGCTGATAGGCCTGAGCCAAGTCCAATTTTCCGAAAATTTTGGCCCCTGCTAAGGAGGCCAACACATGGCTCACGACTGACACTGGATAGGCATGGCCTTGCAGTGCCTTATTTATTGTGCACTTATAGTCTGCGCAGAGGCAGACATGGCCATCAGGCTTGACTGGGATGACGATGGGCATTTACCAGTGGGCAGTGACCGGCTCCAACACTCCCTGAGCCACTAAAAGGTCTAGCTCCTCCTCTATCTTATGTTTGAGGCAAAGGGATTGTGCCAAGCCTTCAGCCTTATGGGGTGGATGTTTGGATTTAGTTTCAGGGACACTGGGAGGCCCGTGTAAGTTCCCAGAGTCCAGTCAAAAACTTCCAAGAACTCTCCACAGATGCTCTGGAAGTCCCTGGGCCATGAGGGGACCTGATTTAATCCAGTTACCTGGATCCCTAAGGGTCCAAATCATATTTGGCCCAGCAAGCTGCCCAAGTCCCCTTCAATGACTATCAGGGGCAGCCTTCCTGAGAAGTCGCCATACTTCATCCTCAGGAACCCCACTCCCTTAACTGTGATCTCCTGTTTCCGATAGTCCCGGACCACAAATGGGGATGGCTGCAATTTGGCTTCCTCCCCCAGGCATAACCTTTGGAAAGTCCTAAGAGAAATTACAATCTGTCTGGCCCCCGAGTCCACCTCCATTTTGCCCTCAATGAGTACAGTCACTTGCAATTTCCTGGGGGAGGGCAGGGGAAGTTGGCATACCTGCTTATCTGAAGTGGCGATGGAGGTCTTCCACCAGGGCGGTGTCCTGGTGTCTGCCCGGATCCTGCCGAGTGGCACTTCTTGGGGTGGAACGCTTGGACCGAGAATGGCAGACCCTTGCTAAATGGCCCGTCTTCCCACATTGGTGGCAGACTGTGTCTCGAAATCGGCAGGAACATCACTCATGGGGGTCCCTGCAGCTGGCACATTCTGGAGCAGGTGTGATCTCAGACAAATGGCTTGGCGGTTTCTTCTGTGCTGTGTGCCAAACCCTAAGTGCGTTGTCTTCCCCAGAGTCTTCTAACTCGGACGAGGAGGCACTAGCCTGATGCGCAGGGGTGGTGGCTTGCTCCTTCCTTGATTTCTCATACGCCATAGCCTCGTTGATGGCCTTGGCTAGATCAGTGTCATCTTTACCCACCAATTTTCACCTCCATTTCTCATCCCACAGGCCAAAAATGAACCGGTCCCTAAGCACTTCATTGAGGACTGGGAAGTCACAGTGGAGCGACAACCAGCAGAGGGTGGCGCTGAAGTCGGCTACCAACTCATTAGGTTGTTGGCGGCATTCCGAGAACTCAACGTGGTAGGCCAAGATGGTTGGTTGCAGGGCGAAGTGAGTCGTGAGGGCCACAATGATCTCATTGAAGGTGACCGCCTTGAGGGTCATAGGTGCCATTAAACCTTGGGCCAGCTCCAGGGCGTCCATGCCGCAAAAGCTGAGCAGCAGCGCCTTCTTCTTGCACCCTGTGACCTCATTGTAGTCAATGTGGTTCTCCAGTTGCTCTAACCAGGTCTCCCATCTTTCTGGGCGGGCCACATCAAAGGCTTGAATCAGTCCTGGCATAGCAGCCATTTTGTCAGCTGTGGTGGTGCAGAGTGCAGTGCTGGATCAGAGCAGTGATGCGTGATGCGATGCCGGCTGAACCACTCACCAGGATCCCATCCTTGTCACCACTATAATATAGCGGGTTCTAGGCAATGATGAGGCGAGGTGGTAGTGCAACATCAGCTCTTTATTGATTTCAGCATAATCAAGACTAAGCATGAGACTGCCCAACTGGGCCAACGGGGTCAACTATATACACACCTGTGTTCCCACGCCAGCATTTGATTGGTCCATTCAAAACAGTAGGGGGCAGGGCAGCAGGGTTTAGGATCCTGCTGCCCATTGTTCCCAAGTCCCCAAGCTCTGGCTGTCAGGCTCCAATGAGCCAGGCAGGAACACCCAACTCAGTTCTCACTTGAGTCCACATACATTACAGTGCTTGTACATCACTGGATGTGACTGACAACTGCATATGCAAATTGACTTCAGGGACGCTACTGTGTTTGAGGACATGTGGTTTTCAAGCTTTCAGAGGTCATTCACCCATGCGAGCCATCCCTTGACATCACACCCTCAACAGGACAACAGGCATGTATCATCAGTCCCTCCCCCCCTAGTTCTTACTGTTCAGGGAAGTGGAGAGTTGGGGCCCCCGGGTCATTGGTAGAACATCTACTTTGCATGCAGAAGGGCTCAGGCTCAACTTTGGCATCTCCAGTTAAAGGAACCAGTTAGAAGGATGTGAAAGACCTCAAGACCCTGGTGAGCCATTTACAGAGCAGGTAATAATGACCTTGAGAAACTGATGGTCTGATTCTGTAGAAAGCATCCTCGTATGTCGCATGGCATCCATCACTTCAAAAAAGGATAGGGTTTCCCAGGGATGGAATTCTAGCAGGAGCTCCTTTGCATATTAGGCCACACACCCCTGATGTAGCCAATCCTCCAAGAGCTTACAAAAAAGAGCCTTGAAAGCTCTTGGAGGATTGACTACAACAGGAGTGTGTGGCCTAATATGCAAAGGAGCTCCTGCTAGAATTCCACCCCTGGGGTTGCCAGGTCCTTGGTGGGGATGAGGTGGGTGGGGAACTTACCAGGAGTGGGAGGGAGACCCAGATGATGGTGCAGTGACATGCCTACATCACTTACAATGTGATCCAGAAGTGACGTCATCACAAAGCAATGTTGGAGTAATGCTGTGGTAGTTGGGCAAAAACTGTATAGTAAATTTGGCTTTTACTATAGAGGTTTTGCCCAAATACCGGAGGGTCACCCTGATGCTGCCGATGTGATGATGTCACTTCTGGGATGGAACTGACAGTCAAGTTACTGCAACATCAACTGGGCCTTGCTCTTTTTCTGGGTAAGTGTGCCTTCCACTGGCCAACTGATCAGCAGCGGGGCAGTGAGGCCTGGTGGCAGGGAACCCCCCCACATCTTCTGGGGGAATCTGGCAGCCCTAGAAGAGGGTTATATAGAGAAGGCTAAGTCCATCAATGGTGATTATCCTTGATGACTAAAGGAAGCCTCCACAGCCATTAACCTCTGAACACCAGAGGCTATGACTTAGTGGAAGAACAACTGTTTTACATGCAGAAGGTATCAGGTTCAATCTCTGGCAGCTTCAGTTGAAAGGATCAAACTGAGACCCTGAAAAACCAGTGCGTGTCAGGATAGACAGGCTGACTTTGATAGACTAGTGGTCTGATTCACTACAAGACAGCCTTACCCAGGGGTCGTTTTGTAGAAAAATAGGTGGTGGAACTCATCCAGGGATTGTTATGCAGCTGCACCTACTATTCAATGGACAAGGAGGTGGAACTCTCAGAAGGAAGAGGTGGAACTCTCAGAAAGGTTCAGGAGCTGTGTTCCTGTGAGCTCCCACTGAATCTGAGGCCTGGCCTTACCTTACATATCCTCTTGTTTTACTTAGACTTGTAGCAAGAGCAATTAACAGGCAACTTTTATTACCTTTTGTTGATTTCCCACGCAAATGCTATCCAGACTAAATTATCTTCCAATCCCATTCCCTCGTCTGAAGTAGTATGCATGCATACGAAAGCTTACATTCTGCATAAAACTTTGTTGGTCTTAAAGGTGCTACTTGACTCCTATTTTGCTCTGCAACCTGTTCATTTGTTCACATGAAACAGTATCTGTTGACCCCAGGAGAGTAACATGACCACACGAGAGTGCTAGCCACAACCTCTAAACAAATTCAAGCCATGTAATACCCCAGCAACATAACTGTGAGCACAGCATAATGTTGATAATATTGTCAGGCGTTTATTTTGAAATAGCTAACTGAATTGCTGGCCTGAATAAGCTGTGGTCTGTGGTGCTGAAATGGTGTGGCTCCTAGACTGAGCAAATAATAGCCTTTTATAGCTTACTGCGTAACAGCAATCTCTCAAGCCTTCCTATCTAAAAGGGAGTAATAACACAGAGAGTCAGGCTTCAGTGATGATGCTTGTTAAAAAAAAAACAGTCTAAATGCACAAGTTACTTGGAGATCCTCGGGAAAAGATACACTGATGGTTATATTTGCTGTTGTAGCAATTGCATTTGAAAGAGATTACAGCCGTGTCTGCTAGCATTATCAAAGTTATGGATCTCCAAGCATTTATTTTTGCAAAGTTTTATGGGAACTTACCCCACTGGTCATAAATATGTATTTCATGATATGGATTTGACATAGGCAGGCATCCTAGAAGAAAAGCAATAGGAATTTAGATTAAAGTCCCAGCTTTTGGTAAATTGACTCACCTCTAGAAAAACAATCTCTTGCACATGGATCTAAACAGAGACTGACATCTATTTTTCGCAAGGGTCCATCTAGCTTTCTGGCCAGTGAGCCCCATGGTGTTCATGGACAAGTTCACCAATGTGTTTCTGGGCTCCCTCCTCCAGCAATGCATCTTTCTCAAAGCAAGGAGTCAATCTGGGCTTTCATTTATCTCTCTGGAGCAGGAGATGCTGCAGAAGAACCCAAGAGGCAACACCTTTGTGTCTGCTGAGAGCACCAATCAGAAACAGATGCCTCCATGATAAGAGAATGCTTGGTTTGTAAACTCCCTCTGTTTTGTGGTTGGTGCCAATCCCATGGGAGCTATTATGTGGTAGCATCTACTCTCCATTCTCAGAATTTCAGAAGAGCCCAAGGGCTGAACAACTTGTGAGACCTTTGCTTCCAAAGGGTTGTCAACTCTGGGTTGGGAAAACCTGGGGATTGTGGGGGCAGGGTCTAAGGAGGGAGGGATTTGCAGAGGGGAGGGACTTCTATGGGGCATAATTCCATACCATCTATCTTTCAAAGCAGCCTTTCCTCCAGGTGAACTGATCTCTGTTTCCTGGAGCTCAGTTGTAATAGCGGGAGGTCTCCAGTAACTACCTGGAGGTTGGCAACCCTACTTCCAATGCTAGTCCTGGTCCTGGACCTTGAAACAAATCACAGATAATCAGAAATCTATGATAAAACAGTGAGGGATTCTCAACTAGGGAGCACTTGTACACATGGAATGTGGTTATGGACAGATCAAAATGTCCTTAGTGAAGGTTTCCATCAAGAGTTAGATCAAATAAGCCTTTTTGAAGCAGCCCATGAGGGACTGTAGACTGATCCTCAAAATGGGATTTCCCAGTAGCTAGGCTCCTTCTCATTAATATCTCCAGCAGCATGTAGTGCTTGATTTCTGCCACAGATTGTGCTCTGAGTTTCCATTCACCTACCTGGTTACAATACCAGCCTTGTCACCTGATCGAGCTCGGTCAGCTGCTTTCACTGTCCAATCCCTGTGCATCAGCCTCAGCACATGTTCCTCAGTCTCAGCAAATCATCTCAGCCTGGCTTATGTCCCCATGCCCTTCCCTGAATTGCTGCCTTTGGGACTTGGCTTTCTTGGACATTATTACTTGCCTCTGGAACTACTGACTTTTGGGCTCTGCATCTAGAATTCAACCATTTTTTTCCCAGGACTGCATTCCTCAACTCTTGCCAATGGAACTAGGACTGTGAAATCTGGTTTGGGAAATTTCTGGAGATTTGGCAATGTGGCCTAGGCCTTCTTCTTTCTACTGGTGAGTCCCCTCATCCACTACTGGTTACCAGGAGTGACCTGGCAACCCTTTTGTTTACGTAAAAGCCAATTCCTAGGTTCCATTTTTTGTCAAACCCCAGAGTTATGGAGAAAATGGTCTGCCGGTTGTGCTATGCGGTTAAAAGCATGAAGTTATTCAGATGGGGTCACGCAGAGCTTTCAGTGGATCTCTTCTATGGTGAAGCAGAGTGGGGAACAGTTAGTAGGGGTGGCACCTGTCAGGCACTGCTTATTGAGGTCCCTGCAATATAGGGAAGTCTAGTCCCATATCGGGCATTTTCTCAATGACCAATAAAAACACAGGTTTGCAAACAGAGGGCAAATTCAAAACAGCTCTCTCTTACAGCCAAGTCAAAACAGAGAGAAGAGTAGAGCCGAGGAGAGGTCAGGAGCTGGGAAACAGGGAACTAAAGGAGACATTGACAGCGATTTGGAACATGAGAAAAGTCCCAAGTCTAAAGATCAAACTACCATGAATATGTGTTTCAGTGCAATGGAGCCACTCTTGTTGTTTCTTCTTCTTCTTCTTCTTCTTCTTCTTCTTCTTCTTCTTCTTCTTCTTCTTCTTCTTCTTCTTCTTCTTCTTCTTCTTCTTCTTCTTCTTCTTCTTCTTCTTCTTCTTCTTCTTCTTCTTCTTCTTCTTCTTCTTCTTCTAGAATCAGGGTAATTGCTGAATAAGAATCTGTAAAAAGAGTTGCCAGATCACCAGATTGCCCTGGAGATCTCTAGGAATTTGAATTGATCTCCAGACCAAGGAGATCAGTTCCCCTGGAGGAAAGGGCTGTGATGGAGGATGGGTTCTATGGCACTATACCTTGTCGAGGTCCTTCTACTCCCCAAACTGTGCCTTCCCATGGTTACATCCCCAAACCTCCAGTTGTTTCCCAACCTAGAGTTGGCAACTATATCTATAAAGCAACAAAAGCATTTTATAAATGTGAAGATTAAATGTCCTTTGAGTTTTTTATGTGTAACGTAGGTAAATGGCTAATTGTGGTTCAAATCCATGCCCAAAGCAACTTCCTTCTCCTGTTTCCTTTTCCAGGGCTCCTACTGCAGCTGGCTTTTCCCTACCTCCTTCAGTGGCTCTTTGCTTCCTGTTTTCTTCCTCTTGCCTCCCTCCCTCCCTCACTCTCTCTCTCTCTCACACACACACACACACACAGAGCTCCTGGGCTGCTTACTGCAGGAGAGATACAAAAACAAGCCTCTCTCACACACAGCTTCTGTTTCCTTCTCCGGGGCTGCTCCTCCTCTTTTGAGGAGGAAGGGAGGGAAAGGAAAGACAGACAGAGAGAAAACATATTTGGAGTCCCATGGCAGCTTTAATGATGTTTTATTCCAGATATAAACTTTTGTGTGCAAACACACTTCTTCGAAGGGAGGGAGGGAAGGCGGATGGATTCTTCTGACAAGCACAATGTACATTGAATAATTATTTTGGCTTTTACTGAAAAGTTGTTTTAAAAGAATAGATCCCCCCCTTCCTATCTGGGTTTATTTCCTTTCAAAAAGACCCTGATTAGGAATTAGAACACTTGGATTTGTCCTTATGTCTCAGAGAGTAGAGTGATTTCAGATGCCAAATGATACTAGCACACATTAGTAATGAGACAGAAAACCTAGCTCTAAGTTCAGTCCAGGAGGAAGCATTGTCTTGAACTTCATTATCAATTGCAATTCAGCAGTCTCTCCCTCTCTAATCTCCTTTGAAATTTTTTTGTAGGAGCACAGCTACTCTTAGGTCAGCAACTGAATGTTGTGGTTTCTAATGGCAGACTTATGTTCATTTATTTTTGGCGTCCTCCTGGACTGAATCCTCCTGGATGGAATTGAGATCTAGGTTTCCTGTCTCATTACCAGCTTTGGTATCTTCACGCCTACTACCCCTCTGCATGTTACACCTAATCCAATCAAGCCTGCTAATGTCATTCACCTGCTATTGCAATTCAACATCTGAAATCACCTTTATAAAGTTTATATCTCCAGTACCTTGTGTTACATTTTATGGCACGCAAGGCCTAGCCCAACAAAGTGACATTTATGTCAGGTTTGGCCCTCATAACAAATGAGTTCAACACCTGTGGAATAGATGATCAGGGAGAGTTGAGAAGCATTTGCTATGCTGAAAACCATTTTACGAAATCAAGTTCTTCTACAAAATAAAGTCAGCATTGCACAGTAATTCAAACAAGAACTGCTTTAAGCTTTGTGTGGGAAAACTCTTAGGCTGCTCTCTCTCTCTCTCTCTCTCTCTCACACACACACACACACACACACTCACACTCATGTAAGTATACAGTATTATAGTGAATGATTGTATAAAAGCTGATTGCTTTTCTTTTCCTCAGTGGAAAGACTCCCAGCAGGATCAGCAGGCATTTGAATTTAGTTCTTAGCTCTGAGACCACAGCAGTTACTTAAATTTTTAATAAATAATACATCTAAATAATTAATATTTAAGTAATAAATAATAAATTTACAAAATGCTATTCTTTGGGAGCTTATTTTTTTCCTTCCCATTAATAATTGGAGTTGGGGTAGAAACTTTGTGTGATAATCACATGGGAGCTGAAAGTGACTTTTAGTCGATCAACAACTATGTGAGAAAAATAAGCATTTTATAAAAAAAAAAACCAGCAGCACCATCCCAACTGCAATCCTCCCTCCACATACACAACAGGAAAGATTAAACTACCATTGCACAGGAAGTGTAAGAGAAGAAGAAGACTGTAGATTTATACCCTGCCCTTCTCTCTGAATCATAGCAGCTTAAAATCTCCTTTATCTTCTTTCCCCACAACAGACACCCTGTGAGGTAGGTGGGGCTGAGAGAGCTCTCATAGAAGATGCCCTTTCAATGACAACTCTTGTGAGAGCTATAGTGGAACCAAGGCCATTCCAGCAGCTGCAAGTGGAGGAGCGGGGAATCAAACCCAGTTCTCCCAGATAAGAGCCCGCACACTTAACCACTACACAAAACTGGCTGTGAGTGTAGGATAGGATTGTTAGGTCTCTCCTGGCAACCAGTGAGGGATGGGAGAATTTCCTGGGAACTGGACAGAGGCCTTGCCAGTGTGCCTATATCACTGCACATGTGTCCCGGAAGTGATGTCATCATGTTGGGGATGATGGGGCAATGCTCTGATATTTGGGCAAAACCTCTACGGTAAATTTGGTTTCTACTATAGACTTTTCCCCAAATATAACAGCATTGCCCCAATGTCTCCAGTGTGATGATGTCACTTCTGGGTCACATGAGCAGTGACATAGACAAGTAGTTGCATAGTGGCTGGATCCCCCTCTTTTGGGTGGTAAGTTTTCTTCACTGGCCAGCTGACTTGCAACAGAGGGGTGGGGTAGGCAGCAGGGGACCCCCATTTTCACTTTTGTACAGGACAATACTTAAAGAAGAGATTAAATGCTGACCTCTAGATCAGGGGTGGCCAACGGTAGCTCTCCAGATTTTTTTTGCCTACAACTCCCATCAGCCCCAGCCATTGGTCATGCTGGCTGGGGCTGATGGGAGTTGAAGGCAAAAAACAATCTGGAGAGCTACCGTTGGCCACCCCTGCTCTAGATGATCTTTATGTAGACAATGCAAGGAAACCAACAGTTCTCAGTCTCCTCTCTGTGGCTGAAAACAATCAGAAGAAGCACCAATATCTGGTAATTAGAACATTGTGAACAGACAAGACAAGGCCTAGAGGTAGAGCCAAGGGACAGCAGATATAATGTCACACTAATGTATCCAAGGTGAAATCCCTCCCCAAATTCTCCCTTCCATGGGCACCATCCCCCTTCTCTGAAAATACATGTGAAAAACAAAAATCTTTGGAATGCAACACAGAGAAGGCACAGCGAGTGCCAGCACTGTTCGAGAATGAACAGTGCCTCAAAAGGAACAGAAAGAGAAGGGCTAAAGCCAATTCATTTCTATGGCATGAAGCAGAAATCTGATTAGCGGCGCCCTTAAAAGGTAGCAGGGACTCAGAGTCCCAGGAGACATGGAAGAGACGGGAGAAAATAAAAGGCAATGACAGTAATGGCTGAGACAAGGCCCCTGGCCAAAGTGGAGCCACGAGGGTCTCTTAATGAATGTATTTATACAGATGGAATCTGGGTCAGGCCAGAAACAATTTATTATCTTTGCCTCTTTTTTGGTGTGTGTGGGGGAGACTTAGCTAGATATAAACAATGGAGACCAAACCAAAATTCCATTGCATTAACTATTAACTGCCCAAGATCTATGTATCATGGAGCTTTTATTGAACGAAAGGAAAGGATTCCAATTGAAGATATTGAAAGAAGAAGATATTAGATTTATATCCCACCATCCACCCTCAATCTCGACATCTCAGAGTGGCTCACGATCTCCTTTATCTTCCTCCTCCACAACAAACATCCTGTGAGGTAGGTAGGGCTGAGAAAGCTCACCGTTTCAAGGACAACTCTGCGAGAGCTATGGCTGACCCAAGACCATTCCAGCAAGTGCAAGTGGAGGAGTGGGGAATCAAACCCAGATCTCCCAGATAAGAGTCTGTGCACTAAACCACTACACCAAACTGGCTCTCTTTGCATTGCTGTGTATGGTGTATTTTCTCCCCAGGGCTGTGACAGGGTGTGTGTAGGTAGAGTTACCAGCTCTGGGTTGAGTAATGAGATTTGGAGGGAGGGGGTGGAGCTTGGGGAAGGCAGCATTTGGAGAGGGGAGGGATCTCAGCAGAATATAGTGCCATAAAGACTACCTTCCAAAGCTGCCATTTTTCTCCACGGGAACTGATTTTGATCATCTGGAGATAAGTTGTAATAGCAGGAGATCCCCAGGTGCCATGTGGAGGCTGGTAACCCTATGGGGGTGATGGCGGTGGTGTTACTTGTTATACTCAAGACCATTTTGTAGAAAAATAGGTGATGGAGCTCATCCAGGGATTGTTATGCAGCTGCACGTACTATTCAATGGACAAGGAGGTGGAACTCTCAGAAAGGTTCAGGAGCTGCACTCCTGTGAGCTCCTACTGAACCTGAGGCCTGATCAAGGCTAGGAATACCAGCCTTCTGGTGAGGGCTGGAGATTCGCTAGAGTTACAACTGAGCTCCAGGCTATAGAGATCAATTCCCCTGAAGAAAACGGATGCTTTGGAGGATGGATTCTATGGCATTGTACCCGACTGAGGTCTCAATCCTCCTCAGGCTGCATCCTCAAATCTCCAGGAGTTTCTCAACCTGGATCTGGCAACTCTACCCTCTATCCTTCACTGGTGCCTAGGAAAGACCTGGCAACCCTTATCAAGCCTGATAAGGAAATTAAAAAGTAGCTTCTGCTTTCCTAAGGGGACATTTGGAATCGGCAAGCCAGACAGGGAGGCCAAGAACATAAGGCTCCTGCCATTTTACTGCTGTGGTGGCCAATATGTCTCAGGGAGCCACATGCTCTGTCTCTGTTCACTGAAGAAGTCCCTATTCTATGATCCCTGTCTCTGCTAAAATATTTTCCTAATTTTGTCCTTCTTGCATTTTAGTGGGGATTGATTACATAGGGCTTGGAGACTGGAGTAACTGCGTAGGAGTGTGGAAATCGTTGTGTTTTGGCTATAGTCACTGTGGACAAAGTTTGTGCTGCATCTGAATGCAGGAGGCTGCTTCGCTATCTAGAACTGGCTGGACGAACAGTTAACTTTAATGAATATGTATGAATTGCAACCATATTGTGCAACAAGTACAATAAATGCATGGCCGGCTTTGCTAAGAGACAAACTGACACTAAGTTTCAGCTTCATGCCATGTTACCCTGGTGCCCTGTTCCTTATTGCAAAACATCCCTGAATGGAGGTACTTTACTCTGAAGAAAGAGCAGGGGAAAAGAAGATCCTATTAGCCATGGTGACTGAGGGGAACCTCCATATTCAGAGGCTGTCAACCTCTGAATCCCAGAGCCAAGAGGCAACATTAGGGGAAGGCCTCAGCTTCTGTGCCCAGTTGTTGGTTGTCCAAAGGAACTGTCTGGCTTAGGGTTGCCAAGTCCAATTAAAGAAAAATCTGGGGACTTTGGGGGCGGAGCCAGGAGACTTTGGGGGTGGAGCCAGGAGACATTGGGGGTGGAGCCAAGAACAAGGGTGTGACAAGCATAATTGAACTCCAAGGGAGTTCTGGCCATCACATTTAAAGGGACAGCACACCTTTTAAAATTCCTTTCTTCCATAGGAAATAATGAAGTATAGGGGCACCATCTTTTGGGGCTCATAGAATTGGACCCTCTGGTCCAATCGTTTTGAAACTTGGGGGGGTATTTTGGGGAGAGGCACTAGATGTTATACTAAAAATTTTGTGCCTCTACCTCAAAAAATAGCCCGCCCAGAGCCCCCAATACCAACGGATGAATTCCCTATTATTCCCTATGGGAATCGTTCTCCATAGGGAATAATAGAATGCCCAGTAGACATTTCCCTCCCCCCCCACGCTTTCTAAAAGGGGGGAGGGCCTCCAAACCAGGGAATCCCCTGCCCCCTCCCTCTCATACACACACACACACACACACACACTTACCAGATCTTCTTCCGGAGAACTCTTGTGAAAGCGAAAGCAAAAGAAAGGGCGGGGCTGTTCTCCCAAGCCCTTCCTGCTCCCTGCCCAGCCTTAAAGGAGCAGACATTTTACAAACGGCTCAGGAGCTCTATAATGAAGCCTACAGGTATGTTCTCCCCCCCCTCCACCCCCCACCCCCCCGCTTCCCACTTCTTGAAGACCGGGAGATGAGGCTGCAAACCCAGGAGACTCCCGCCAGAGCGGGAGGGTTGGGAAGCCTAGTCTGGCTGCAGTGTGAGACAGGATGCTAGAGTAGATGGATCACTGGTCTGATCCAACAAGGCTCTTCTTGTGTTCTTATGTTCTTAAGCTTCATCCTTCTTTGGCCAGTCATTTCCACCTGAAATTCCACCAAATTGATTGGTTTTCTTCCTGCATTCTTTTTGTATTATTTTTGGTATTTATTATTTACTTATGATTATTATTATTATCATCATTGCTATTTTGAGGGGTAGCCCTAGGGCACAGATATCAATCGCCTGGGAGGCAGGGGTGGGGGGAGGGTTCAATTCAGTGCACCCAGGCCCACGCCCTAGGCAGCCACCTAGGTCTGCCTAGTGGATGGGTCACCGCCGATTATTTTGTAGATCTGGAAGCCTGTGTGGTTGTGTGTAAACTTGATGTTGCAAGAGAGGAATGTGTGTGGTTGGACTGCCAACTCTAGGTTCAGAAATACCCGGATATTTGGGAATGGACTCTAGGAGAGTGGGGTTTAGAATGTAATCCAACTCCCAAAGCAGCCATTTTCCCCAAGAGAAGTGGAATAAATGTTTTAAATAAATAAGTAAGTAAGAAAACAATTAATGTAGTCTGGAGATTGGTTGTAATTGCAGGAGATCTCCAGCCTCCATCTGGAAGCCGGAAGCCCTAGTGTGCAAATTCACACCCAAAATATCAAGTTACCCCTCACTGGCTGCAATCAGACAGGCACTTTGATCTGCAGTCATGGTTCCTACTCCCTGATTTAAAGGATGTGGCTTTTAGACAACACCCAGCTCCCATACAGTATCTGGCTCCCATACTGCAGGACATCTGACAGACGGCAACATCTGGCTCCCATATTGTAACCGTCAGACTCCAGTCCTTACCCCAGACTTTCCTGACACTGCAGGCATTGATCACACTGCATGGCATTGGCTGAACCTACTGGCATAGTAGCAGATCAGATGCACATATAGTAAGCATGCCGTACCTGCAAGGCACCTGATATGCCTAGTCTGTATGGAAGCTGTAAATGCAAGTATAATCTGTGTCTTGTGAATTTCACATGAAACAGAGCCTGCATGTATCAGGTGCTTTGCAGATAGCATCCACCTGCTTTTGATACACATGGGTGGTAGGTGGAGTTGCCTACCAAATGCTGGCAACTGGTGGAAGTTGGACAGACATGGAGACATGTAAATACATGGCATGCCAATGCTGCAGCCCTGGAAGTGATGCCATGTGATATTGGAGAACTCCTAAAGCATCACATTGACACAATGATGTTGGTTCAGGTGACCCTCTGGGGTTTTTGAGGCAAGAGACATTCAGAGACAGGTTGCCATTGCCTGCCTCTGCATAGCAACCCTGGATTTCCATGGTGGTCTTCCATCCAAACACTAACCTGCTTAGCTTCCAAAATCTTATGAAATCAGGCTAGCCTAGGGTTGCCAGCCTCCAGGGAGGCCTGGAGATCTCCTGTTTTTATCACTGATCTCCAGCTGGCAGAGATCAGCTCCCTTGGAGAAAATGGCTGCCTTGGAGGGTGGACTCTATGGCACTGCACCGTGCTGAGACCCCTCCCCTCCCTCTCCCTGATCCACCCCTAAAGTTTCCAGGTATTTTCCAACACAGACCTGGCAACCCTAGGCTAGCCCAAGCCATCCAGAACAGGGCACCCTAAACAACAGGCTCCCAATATATGTGACCATAATATCTGACAAGGACTACAATCATCTTGATTAGCTGAGCCTAGTATAAATACTAGGAGAAGGACCTTCTTCTTCTTTCTAGGGTTGCCAGGTCCTACCTGGCTCTGGGCAGGGGATGATCCTCACACATGCAAAGTGCATGCAGCATGATGACATCACCTGGAAATGATGTCATCATGCTGGGCATGTCATGGGGAGATGGTCTAGCAACTTGGATAAAAACTCTATGGCACCATTGCTAGAGTGTCCCTTGTGCGATGTGCCTAGTGTGATGACAGCACTATCAGATGACATCATTGTACCAGGCATGCTGCGCATCATGGAGCTCTTTGGGGGCAGGTATCCCCCCAGGGCCAGCTCCATGCTGGTGGGCTGAGGACACCCAAACTGGGGGAAACCCTTTCTTCAATGGAGGCTGGGATCCCTACTTCCCTTGTAAACATTTGCCTGTTCCAACTGCTGATGGTGGAGGCCTGAGTTCCAGAAGGTGTTCCAGAGGCCTACTTTCATTGGTGGTTGCTCACAGCCATAGCCTGTTCTGAAAGCAGTAATGAAATCCCTTTCCCTATCTGTTCTTAAACTGCACCTCACTACCACTTTCTTCTCCATGGGTTTTCCTCCCCTGCATTCAGCAAAAGACTAATAAATGACACTAACGACAGAGGATGCGCTTACAATGAGATAATTGCATCGCAAGGCACATGTCATGGTGGCTGAAGTCCTTCCCATTTCCCAAAGGTTAGGGACAGCTCTTGATAATCAAATGCACCACAGGCCAACTAATTGGCATTATTGAAACAGCACATTGCAAGACAAATTGTATTTTCAAGGGACTAAATGAAGATGAAATTAGAAATGTGGAAAAAAGAAAACCCTAGTTTTGGATCTCACGCAGCTCAGGCTAGCAATAACTTCAGAATAGCCATAGCCTAATTATAAATATCCCCTTAATCTCACACAGTAGGATAAAGCCAATTAATAAGTGTGACAAGTCTTCAGGTTTTTTGCAGCATTGAAATAGGAATGGGAGAGCTCTGTGTTCAGCAGCGAATGATGTTTAATGGCCTACAGACACCAAAGGGGAGGTCATTGTCCCGCAAGATCTTAACTTAGGGTGGCCAGTACTAGTTTGGGAAATTGCTTTGGGGGTGGAGGCTGGGGAAACGATGATTTAGGGAGAGACTTCCGCAGGTTTGCCAGCCTCCAGGTGTTGGAGATCTTGCACTATTACAGCTGGAGATCTTGTGCTATTTCAACTGGAGATCTTGCTCTATTACAACTGATCTCCAGATGACAAAGCTCAGTTAATACAATTTTCCTGGTCTGTGTTGCCCCTTATCGTATCTGCAGGGTGGATGCAATATGGATCAGGAAAGCGCACGAGGAGACGTGCCTCTCCCCTTATATACTGATGTTCTGATCTAATGCATGGCTCCTGGCACCTGCTTTTAAGCCAAAACCAAAATGTCAGGATGCAATTATGAATTTCCTCCATGCCTTCTGGCCCCAAGTCTATTTTCCCCCTTTCCTTTTGGTGCTTTTTCATCCACCATCTTGATCACATATACTGCATTACAAGTGATGTCTGTGGTTGCCAGATTTCTCACATTTCAATAATATTTGCCATTTAATTCTGATTAGGAGACTGCTGCAAATTCACAGCCTTCCTCTCTTGCCTGCCACTTCGCCTCCCATGTTTCCATCTGCTTGTTCCACAACCCACTCGGATATCTTCTCTTCTTCACACACACACACACACACACATTTTCTCAGCCACCCACTCTGACATTATTTGGCGCACCATGCACTGATAGCTTGTTCATCTAGAACCACTTAATAAGATGAGAGTAAAGCAGGGAGGTACAATTGAAGGTGAGCCATGAGGAATTTTGGGGTACTCTTGTTCATAGAAATATAGCCTAAGTGGATGTGACCTGAATGGCCCAGGCAAGTCCAATCTTGTCAGATCTTAGAAGAAGAAGAATGCAGATTTATACCCCGCCCTTCTCTCTCAATCAGAGACTCAGAGCAGCTTACAAGCTCCTATCTCTTCCCACAACAGACACCTTGTGAGCAGTGTTCCCTCTAAGCTGAGTTAGCGTGAGCTAGCTCACTGATTTTTACCCTCCAGCTCACAGATTTTTGTCTTAGCTCAGGAAGGGTAACTCCAGAGCACACTAATTTATGCAGTAGTTCACAACTTTAATGCCAGTAGCTCCCAAAGTAGAATTTGTTTTTTCTCACAAGGCTCTGCAGCTTAGAGGAAACATTGCCTGTGAGGTAGGCGGGGCTTAGCTCTCTTGGAAGCTAAGCAGGGTTAACTCTGGCAAGTACTTGGATGGGAGACCTCCTTGAAATACCAGCAGTCGGGAGAACAGGGACAGACTTTATTCAACCACCTCTCTGAATATCCTACAGGGCCCCAGTAGAGGTCAGTCATCATTACTTCCATGCGTGCGCACACACACACATACACAAAGTTCCAAGCGATATCTGATCCTAGAACTGGATATTTCATATATTTGTTGCTGGAGACTTCCCCCCCCCCCTCCCTCCACTTCCTGAGGGAGAGCCAGTTTGGTGTAGTGGTTAAGTGTGCGGACTCTTATCTGGGAGAACCTGGTTTGATTCCCCACTCCTTCACTTGCACCTGCTGGAATGGCCTTGGGTCAGCCATAGCTCTGGCAGAGGTTGTCCTTGAAAGGGCAGATGCTGTGAGAGTCCTCTCAGCCCCATCCACCTCACAGGGTGTCTGTTGTGGGGGAGGAAGATAAAGGAGATTGTGAGCCACTCTGAGACTCTTGCGTGGAGGGCAGAATATAAATCCAATGTCTTCTTGTCTTCTTCTGACCCTTTTTGGAATTATCCTTTTAATTATCTTCCAGTTTCTGTGACAAACTAACATCTTTACTGAGTGATAAATGCCAAAGGATTGTTTACTGAACAGTTACTTTTGCCAATTTAGCTAAGATCATTGAGCTGCAAAAATAGCAATCAGTCTGGTTATGCTTCACTGGCGTGTTTTTAATAGGCAGCGATAAAACTTTACTAAGGATTAATCTCATTTCTGTATTTCATGCTTGTGCTCACCTCTGCATTTGAGTAAAGTAGCACAGGTCTGTCTTTTTGTGTTCTGCTCTGGATTCGATGTATGTTTGATATTAGCAGCTAACAGAGAGCCGGTTTGGTGTAGTGGTTAAGTGTGCGGACTCTTATCTGGGAGAACCGGGTTTGTTTCCCCACTCCTCCACTTGCACCTGCTGGAATGGCCTTGGGTCAGCAATAGCTCTCACAGAGTTGTCCTTGAAAGGGCAGCTGCTGTAAGAACTCTCTCAGCCCCACCCACCTCACAGGGTGTCTGTTGTGGGGGGAGAAGACATAGGAGATTGTAAGCCGCTCTGAGTATCTGATTCAGGGAGAAGGCTGGGGTATAAATCTGCAATTCTTCTTCTTCCAACTGAATTGGACACAATATCTCACTGTACTCACCTCTTCCCTGCAGCTCCAATTATTGCTTAAAATCCAGTCAACAGGAAGGGAGAATGGCACAGAGATGCCATGATTATGTGTGAAACTACTTGTGTGTTCTGATCTCCTGGCATCAGATTTGTAAATCTGCTAAGGGCACTGCCCATTTCACCACCAACGCTGACTGTATTCAAACTGTAACTAAACGGGCACGAGCCAGTCACCCACCCAGTTTGGTTCATCCCATACAGCTGTGAATAACAAGAAGAATATTCACCAAAGAACAATAACAACGTGTACTTAAGCAATACAAAATAGTTGCATATCCTTTGAAATACAAATAAAATAGATCAAAACAAGATAGACTTTTCTCAGTGACTCACACTAGCCACATGCCTTTTCGCAATCAATTACAATAGCCACGTCCCCAGGATTCTGTGTAGACACTGTCTCCTTACATTGACATGCTTCTCCAAAAAATAACAAGCTTACTTGTGCCAAAAAATCAGGGACAGATTAACAATAAGGCCAAGTAGGCACTGGCCAACGGGCCCCCATGTCTTTAGGGGCCCCAGGCGTTCCTCCTGCTTGCAGCCCTCCCAGTCTGCACGTGCAGCCAGCAACTGAGCCACTCTTTGCCCAACTTGCCTGGTGCAGCTGGTGGTGGTGTCGTCACTAAGTTTGTCTCTCTCTGCCTCTCCTCCACAGTTTTGTCAAAGGGGCTTTTGAGGAGGTGCCTGCAGGCTGCAGCGGGAGCTGCTTGTGGCGGGGCAGCCGCTCCAACTCTGAGATAATTTGTGAGTGGCATCCCGAGATTTTGACTGCCTAGGGGCCTCCACAGGGTTTAATCTGGCTCTGCAAACAATGTCTGTGATAACTGCTGGCAAATGTTCTGGAACAAAGCATGAAGAATGGAAGAATCCACAGGAAAGTATGAAAACTGAAGAGAAAAAAGAGAATTCGTCCTTTCTGAAACTTCATGATGGTTTTGATAGTCTTCGTCTGCTCAGTCTCCCATGAAATCACAACTATTTCTTACAGAGCCACAGAATAACAACACTCTCACACAAATCAATGCACATTCTTTGGAGAATCTGCACATGGCTCAAACCACTGTGAATGGCTGCTAACCAGCTGTGCATCAAGTTTTTGCAGAAATGTGCATGCACAAAGATACGATTGACTCTTACCAATCAGCAGCCATTCATGTCACTTGGGTCTACACCAAAGAGTAGGATTTTATTAATACAGCACTGATTTTTGATTTATTGATATGATCTGTATCTAATTTAAGTGTCCATTTAAACAATGGTCTGCTGAGGATGGGAGAGGGTTAGAAAAACTCAGTTGAGTGAGAATGTGCATGCACAAAATGTCAGTGATAGGAAGGAATATAGTGAAACAGCATGCTAAATATCCATGAATGGGTTGACAAAGCTGAACTGATCATTGAAAAATCAACTCCCTTTTTGCAACTGGAAGACAGAACTGGCAGGTATTCAAGCATTCCTAAAACGTTCAAGTTGCGTATAGTTCTTAAGCTAGGGCCTGCACTCCATCCTTCCTTCTCAAACAGAACTGTAAAATCAACGACCTTTCAAGTCAAAAAGTCCATCAGTTATGCCTGACACATGTTGGACAGCTCCCTTCTCATTTTTGTCATCCTTGGCACATTCACACACGGAGATAATTCCCCACTGTGCAGTCAGCAGGGTCACTGAAGTTGCAGAGGCATTCACAATGGCAACAGAATACCCAGATTGGGCTATTTTCCATTCTTTCATTGGTATCTCCTCATGCTAGCCATTTCTTTCTTCTGCTGTACTGATATAGCAGACAAATGGCAGACAAGGAGATACCAAGGGGAAATGGCACTGATGTGGGTGAGTAGGTTTGGAAATCCATACATTCTTACCCAAATGGTGGGCACTTTGTTTTTCCAGAAGGATCATACTAAAGCAAATTTGAGAAAGATCACAGTTAAATGAGTGAGAACTTGGAAGATAGATGATTATACAGCAATGTCATGCAGCCACACTGAAGAAAGCTTCTCTCATTCGGTAGGAAAGATACAAGAAACCCGTGTTTGGAAGCAGATCTTGGCAGTCAATTGGAACAGTAGGATTATACCATCACAAATGCTACTGAAACTGATATAAATACAGAGACCATGCATAAAGTTGCCAAATTTTGTTCCCATGCAATCAAATTGCATTTTATGGTTCTTACAAGTTAACGTAACAGATTGTAATTTTAACCAGTGTATTCTAGTTAATATTTTTTCTGGAGCTGTATAATTTTTAAATTTTTTATTATATGTACTATATTTATTAAGCTAGAGGATGTTTGACCGCTACTGTATTATTTGTCATATCTCATTATTCATACTAATGTCCTATATTTTATTTTCACATTTATTTTTTAAATATCTTACGTTTTACCTATTTAGGTCCATCTTGATTTTTACAATTTTTATGTGGTTGTTGTTGAACTGCAGAATGTATTTGGTCTGTTGGGTCAATACTTGTGCAGTGTGGTACTATAGGAAAAGATTCATTATTTCACACAATGTAAGTATGATTCTTTTTCTAGGAAACTCAAGGCAGATTGCACAGGGTTCCTTTGCATATTCTGCACAGAAAACGTGAATTCCACAACCTGTATAAATGAAACACATTTCAATATTACTTGCATTATTCTCTGCTAGCCACAAAGAGGGACAAAGATTTCACTGGTTATTCATTTTCACTGATGTCCTCAAGCAGCATGAAGAAATGTATTATTAGGAAGCACAGAAATGCTTTGAATAAATAAATATTTGAGATTTGCAGAACTTTTTTTGTGGTTTGCAAGACTGAACATTATGCCTACAATGGTTTTGCAGGATAGATTTTTGAATAGGCCATATGCTAACAGAATTTGCCCTTGTGGCCTTAATAGAAGAAGAAGATATTGGATTTATATCCCGCCCTCCACTCCGAATCTCAGAGTCTCAGAGCAGCTTACAATCTCCTTTATCTTCCTCCCCCACAACAGACACCCTGTGAGGTGGGTGAGGCTGAGAGAGCTCTCATAGAAGCTGCCCTTTCAAGGACAACGTCTGCCAGAGCTATGATTGACCCAAGGCCATTCCAGCAGGTGCAAGTGGAGGAGTGGGGAATCAAACCCGGTTCTCCCAAATAAGAGTCTGCACACATAACCACTACACCAAACTGGCTCTAATAGGATTGATACGTCCTTTCATGCCGTCCAGGAATGCAGATTTTTAAGATAATGAGGGATTACTATATTAAGCCTCTGTTCAACCAATCATCCCCATTATACTCCAGGAACCCTGGCTCTTTTGCTATGTGACAAGTATTCTAACATCACTCTAGCAACTGCAAAATTTGTCTCAGTCCTTTGAACCCTTGAATCTTAAAAATAAAAAACCAGTTTCTGCTGCTACTCAAGATTTATGAATCAATGAGCTTCTAAGGGTACAAAGGAAAAGAATATTTGAGATCTTAGGTAATTCTTAGGTTTTTCTCATTGTCGATGCCTGACCAGTCTACAGACTTTCTCAGCCAACTGACTTTAGTGAGAACAGATTAGCCATTAAGAGCACTGGGGTAAATAAGGCAGGTGAGAGATGGTCAGCAACTCTTCAGGCAGACCAAAGTCTTCCCCAGCATCAGCTCCCTGAGTCCCCTTGACCTGAAATGGTGGAACCTGAGGCCTTTCTTGATGCACAGCCACACCTCTTTCCATGAGTACTGATTTCATCCTTTGCCATAACCTTAAGAGGTGGAAACACTCTGAGTGAATGAGAATACGGAGGGACATTTCAGGCCATGGTCAACTGTGTGCCTCTGCAGTTTTGCTCTTTGACTCTTTAGCTGTGTGGTGGCTATTAATGTGCAACTTGGCTTATGGTGACAGGGGCTGACTGTTGGTGGGCCACCAGTCCTTGAGAGCATCTCAGTGCTGTCACTTCCCTGTGAATGAAGATGTGCTACGAGTGCAATGGCATTTCTGCCACAGTGTTCAACATGCCCACTGTGATTAGTAACACTGAGCGCCTGACATGGAGGTGAAATTCTTCAGTGCTGCGATTCCACATTGTTATTCTTGCGATGAAAGATGGGAGAGAATTGCAGAGGACTGGGGAGGAGGGAAAGAGCTTGCAAAGGTCTTTTTAGGGACAAAAAAGGCAGAGTATTGGTGGAGGGGGGAAGAGCTCTGGTTGATTAAATAGGTCCATGGAAAGGGATTGGATCAGAAGAGGAAGTTTTGTAAAAGGAAAATAGAAGGAAGATCTTTTGCAGATCATCCTTCTGATGCAATGGTATTCCCTTTTCATGGACCTTTTTAATTGACCAGAGCTTTTCCTCTCTCCGCCAATATGCTACCTCTTGGTCCCTAAAAATAAGAAGCCCACGCAAGGGTTTAAATATCCTGTGTTTGCCTCCAAGCTTTGCCACTTGTTTCTTGCAGAGGACAAATGGATACAAATGGTGCCTTTGGCCATTGTGTTGAATTTACTTCTTTAGTACATTTGTTCTCCTGTCCTCAAAGCATCATGCATAGCTCTCTTCCCTCCACTAACCTCAGGAGGTAGGTTAGGATACAAGAGACAGACAGACTGAGCTGCTGTTACCCTGCAAGCTTCCAGGACAGAGTGAGAATTCAAACCTGGATCTCTAAGACCAGACCCTGAACTCTAAGTACCATCACAGGTTTCATTTAGGTGCAGCTTTTTGCTTTTTGTTCAAGTCACACCTGCCCATAACCCCCTCTTCTGCGTAAAAGTGATACAAATTATATAATTTCTTCCCATGTATTGATTCCTTAGCAAGCCATCACTGTAGATGAAACCATGCACTGGACTCTACAAGAAGCCCAGATGCCAATTCTCTCCCCATATCCATTCAGGTAACATTACATATGTGAGTCCTGTAAAGCTGCAAACAAGTCATAAGGGGCTTTCCAGGTAAGTGAGAAGCAGAAGTGATTTGCTGTTGCCTTTCTCTGCAGAGCCTTCCTTGTAGTCTCCCTTCCAAGTAGCAGTTCCTGTTTAGCTTTTGAGATCTGACAAGACTGAGCTATACAATGCTGTCTTTCTTCCAAGGCAACATTATTACAGGACATAATCACATCAGCCATACCAGCAGGGGCTCAGTCATCTGGTTTGCCACTGCCTTCCTCTGCAAAGTTTTCCTTTGTGGTCTCCCTCCCAAGTACTGATCAAGCTTAGCTTCTGAGATCTGACAAGACTGGGCTATACCATGCTGCCTTTCCTCCCAGGCAACATTATTACAGGACATCATAATGTCAGCCATATCATTAGGGGCTCAGTCATCTGCCCATCCATCAATGTGATAGATGCAATCCCCTGTCAGCAGTGCTCTTCTGTGGTTTGCACAGGACAAACATCTGTCATTATGCAAAAGTATGGATGGGCACATATTTGACATAACCAATGATGATGTTCAGACTCTATGGGCAAACATTTCAATCTTCCAGGACACTCAGTTATGGACAGGAAAAGTAATGTTCTCCAGCACAATCCCAAAACAAAAGTCATATAAATAAAAGGTGTTAAGTAACTTTTATTCTGGGGATTTTGCTATGACCTCCTTTTGTTTTCTACCAAAAGAACTTCAAAGGAAGACTCCAATGGAATACTGTTGAATTAGAATTATACCAATTTTTAAAAATGGATCCACAAGAGAACCAGGAAATTATGAGACAGATTAACATTTGGCCCCCTGCAATTTAGTAGACCCTGTAATCAAAGACAGAATTATGAGGGATACTGAGGAACAAAGCCTGCTGAGTGAAAATCAGCATGGCTTCTCCAAAGGGAAGTCCTGCCTCACCAACCTTTTGGAGTTCTTTGAGAAAGTGAAAAACATGTAGACAGTGGTGGTATGGTAGACATTATATACTTGGACCCTCAAAAGTCTTTTGACAAAGTATTTCACCAAAGACTTCTGAGTAAACATAGCAGTCATGGGATAAGAAGATAGATTCTCTAATGCGGTGTTTCCCATTTGCAGGGTCGTGACCTGGTACCAGGCCATGGAAGCCTCACTACTGGGTCACAAGAAAAGCCAAAGCTAGCCCTGCCCCAGTGAAGCTAGCCCCGCCCCCAGCAAAGCATGACCTCTGCTCTGCTTCCTTCTCCCATCTCTGTTGTGCAGAGAAAAGTTAGCTTTGAAGACTGACACAGGCTGCAAAGCTTGAGCTCTGTTTGGCTTCCTTCCTTCCCCCATCTCTGTGTTGTGCAGAGAGGAGCTGTGCTGCCTCGCCTTCCTTCTCCCCCCTCCCATTGTTTAAGAGAAAAGCAGGAGTCCACTGGCACTTTAGACCCATGAAGTGTTCTTCAAGGTATGAGCTTTCATGTGCCCTGCAGTATGCTCTTTTGGGACGATTTCCCCAGGAGGCCTGGGCGGCAAAGAAGGGTGTGTATGTGTTTTTCAGCTGGGAGAGGCGGGGATTGGGCATTCCAGTAGCTATTTTTTTTACCAAATGACCTCTTTCTTTCTTTCTTTCTTTCTTTCTTTCTTTCTTTCTTTCTTTCTTTCTTTCTTTCTTTCTTTCTTTCTTTCTTTCTTTCTTTCTTTCTTTCTTTCTTTCTTTCTTTCTTTCTTTCTAGTGATGCTCTGTCTGTATTCTTGGTGCTGGGAGGGGAAGCAACAATGGGAGGGCTTCTAGTGCCCTGGCCCCACTGGTGAACATTCTGGTGCTTTTTGAGCATTGTATGAGAGAATTTTGGACTGGATAGTCCACTGGCCTGATCCAACATAGCGCCTCTTATGTTCTTTATTTCCATGTCTTTCTTTTCCTCTCCTTCCATTTCATTCTTTCCCTTTCTCTTTCTTTCCTTTCATTTTTACTGGATGAAACTTTTCTGTTCATCATACTGTTGTTGTAGACATAGGAGCTCTGCCAATGAAAAGTTGGCACCTCCCAGTTGTAGCCAGCTGGCCTTTTTATGAGATTTCTGTGTGAGTGAGTGAGAGTGAGAGGTGTGGGGCAGAAAGAGATTATTGGAGATTACTGGTGTGGGGCAGAAAGAGATTATTGGAGATTACTGGTGTGGGGCAGAAAGAGATTATTGGAGATTACTTCAGTATATCTCAACAGCACTGGAAGTGATAGTACTATGAACTTGGCACCATTTTACTGGTCCTGCTTTTAACAGTTGTCTGACACTAAAATGAAACTCCTCCTGTAGATATTAAAAATGATAAAAGAAGTTCACTGGCTAAATATCTGCAAAACAGGTTGCTTTTAAAGGCATAGGAAACACAGCCGGTAAAAAGCTGCAAGCCCTTCATAAATATCCTTTTTGGGATAATTGCAGAAAAGCTTGTATGAATTTCATATAACTTGAAATTAATTCATTAATTGCAGTACAATTATCTGCTACCTTTCACAGCAATTTCCCAGTGTTTCAGCCAAAGAAAAGTATGAAAAATAGCTGTCGAAAGATTTTCTTGAAACCAAGCAAGCTTGGTTATAGCTTCAGTCAGGGTTCCAGTAGCAGCAGCTGAAGGAAGGGCCTTCTAAATGTTTCAGCATATTTTGAGGTAGAGCAGCTGCCAGGGCCCAGTGTGGGCAGTACACAGTGCTGGCATTCCTGATGGCAATGGCAACAGCACTCCCAACTGCATACACTAGCCAGTGCTGTTGAGGAAGGGGTGTGTAGGTGGTGCAGGGAATTGAACATGGGCATTAGGAGTGCTTGCAAGCTGGAGAAGAGCACACAAACAGATAGGTGCATGCAGGTGTGGGAGTGGAAAGAGAGGACCACCCACTTTCCACCCCCATTTTGGCTCAGCATGAGTTTCAGAGAGATTTTTTCTGAAAATGAAGTTACTTCAGAAAAAGAGGCAGGTTTGGGGGAGTGCCCTGGAAGTGACATCACAGGAAAAGGTGGAGTTTTGGTTCAGTGTGCCCCAGAAGTGACATCACTTGGCCCTTGACACCACAGGAAATGACATAATTTCTGTTTCCCGGCTCCACCCCCAAAGTCTCTTGGCTCCATCTCCAAATTTTAGTGGGCCACGAAGGAGAAGTGTAAAAATAACCAGGCCACAGGAAAGAAAAGTTTGGGAAACCCTGCTCTAATGGATTAAGCATTGGTTAAATGACAGGAAGATCAGGAATAAATGGACATTTCTCACAATAGAGGGAAGTAAGGGTCCCACAAAGATTGGTATTGGGACTGGTACTATTTAATTTGTTCATAACTGATCTAGAATGAGGGGTGAGTAATGTTGTGGCCAAGTTTGCTGATGACACAAAATTATTCAGGATGGTGAAAATCAAGGATGATTGTGAAGAGCTCCAAGAGGATCTCCACAAATAGGGTGAGCCAGGGCTTTTTTTATAGCAGGAACTCCTTTGCATATTAGGCCGCACACCCCTGCTGTAGCCAATCCTCTTGGAGCTTACAGTAGGCCCTGTACAAAGATACCTGTAAGTTCTTGGAGGATTGGCTACATCAGGGGGCTGTGGCCTAATATGCAAAGGAGTTCCTGGTACAAAAAAAGCCCTGGGGTGAGTGGGTGACAGTGTGGCAAATGAAGGCCAGTGTTGCATGTAAGGTGATGCATGTTGGGACAAAAATCTCATATTCAAGCATAGGCTAACAAGGTCTGAACTTGCTGAGACTGAGAAGGAAAAAGATCTTGAGGTTGTAGTAGGGAGTACAGTGAAAATGTCAACTCAGTGTGCTGCTGCATTGAAAAAGGCAAACTCTGTATTGAGGATTATTAGGAAAGGGACTGAAAATAAGCAGGTGATATTATAATGCACCTATGGTGCAGCCTCATTGGGAATACTGTGTCCAGTTCTGGTCACCAAATCTCAAAACAGACCTGGCATAACTGGGAAAAGTACAGAAGAAGGCAACCAAGCTGATTAGAGGGTTGGAGCACCTTCTCTATGAAGTGCCTTCGTAAGGTCCCAAGTTCAGTTTCTAGCATCTCTAGTTAAAAAGATGTAACAGTGGGTGATGGGTAAGACATCTGCCTGAGACCCTGGAAAGCCACTGGCAGTCTGAGTTGACAATGCTGACTTCAATGGACCAAAGGTCGGATTCAGTATAAAGTGTATTAATGTGTTCATGTGTGTTGACATTATCACAAATGGTGATAACAGCAACTGTTAGTTACAGTGAGTGATTTTAACAGCTATAGGGACTGAAGAAATTCTCTGTGCTGTCTAACATATTGACTGATTTAAGAACATATGAAGGACCTTCCGGATCAGACCAGTGGTCCATCTAGTCCAGCATGCTGTGTCTTACACAGTAGCCAAACAGTTCCTCTGGAGGGCCAACAACAGAGCACAGAGGCAGAGGCCTTCCCCAGATATTGCCTCCTGGAATTGGGATTCACGGATTTTACTGCCTTTGAACATAGAGGTTTCCTTTAGTCACCATCCTCCATTAATCCATCCAATCCCCTTTTAAAGCTGTCTATGCCTGTGGCCATCACCCCATATTCTGGCAGTGAATTCCACATTTTAGTCATTTGTTATGTAAAGAAGTATTTCCTTTTGTCTGTCCTGAATCTACTGGCCATTAGCTTCATAGAATGTCCTGAGTTCTAGTATTTTGAGAGAGGCAAAAAGTTCTCTTTGTCAACTCTCTCCAGCGCCTTGTGCATCATTTTATAAGCCTTTTCTCTGCCTCCTCCCCATCTCCCTTTGGTGATCTCTTTATTCCTTGGTTATCCAAAGGCCCACCTGCTTCTCTGGCACCTTTTCTGCTCTTAAAAGGTAAAGGTAGTCCCCTGTGCAAGCACCAAGTCATTTCTGACTCTGGGTGAAGTTGCATCACAACATTTTCATGGCAGACTTTTTACAGGGTGGTTTGCCATTGCCTTCCCCAGTCACCTACACTTTACCCTAGGGTTGCCAAGTCTCACTCAGAATATCTGGGGACTCTGGGGGTGGGGCCGGGAGACTCTGGGGGTGGAGCCAGGAGATTTCCCCTAAAATAAATAAATAAAAACTCAGCAGTGCAGTTCCCCTACATACAGACCGATTTCGCACACAGCTTAGCCCGCGGTCACGTTCCTGTTCTCTGCGCAGCATCTGTCGGATTTCCCACTGTCTGCACCGGAGTTCAGGAAGTGCCATGGCTTTTGCGTAGCAAATGTAAACTGGGTTTTAGCGGTTTATCTTTGCTACCTGAAAGCCACAACACTTCCTGTAACTCCGGCGCAGATAGTGGGAAATCCGACGGACACTGTGCAGAGAACAGGAATGTGACCGCGTGGTAAGCTGTGTGCAAAATTGGTAACAGTCTTCATTTCCTCATCCAAGCAGCTGAAAATCCTCTCTCTCAATCTCTCTCTCTCTCTCTCTCTCTCACACACACACACACAAACACACCAGAAGCAAAAATAAAACAGTTTGCAATCCCACACTCATATGGTCTCACTGGGGCAATTTACTCATGAGTTGCTGAACTTCCAATAACATAAGGAAACCAAAGGTTCAAGTTTACCCTTTATTATGCAAACAATCTCTGAAAAGCTTGTACAACAAATGGAGGGTCTGGGCTGTTTTTACAGCTACTGGGAGCAGTCATGTTGTTCTTCCTGCTCACCCCGCCCCCA
Source organism: Heteronotia binoei (assembly GCF_032191835.1). NCBI lineage: Eukaryota > Metazoa > Chordata > Lepidosauria > Squamata > Gekkonidae > Heteronotia > Heteronotia binoei. Next base: position 29,237,330 of record NC_083226.1, read on the forward strand.
TTCAGTCTTAAAGACACAGAAACACCATCCAAAAAGGAAGCCTTTGAAAGCTTTCTCCTAGCGTTCTGAAGGGGAAAGGCACATGGTAGCCGTGGGGGCAGAGCTTCCCTCGCTGGCCAGCTGACTGGGGGCGGGAAGGAGCCTGGGAAAGTGGAGGAACCCCCATTGGTGTCAACCGGTTTTTGGGGCAATGCTCCTTCTTCCAGATACCAATTACCAGGCGGAGACATGTTGTTCAGAGAAAAGCAGCTTTATTTTCACTTCTGCAGAGAGTGGAGAGAGGCCAGCCATGAGACCGCCTCTCTGCCAATTTGGCCAAGCCCCTTGCCTTATAAGACATCCCCAACGTCACTTACTTCCTATCTAGCTCTGTGGCTGTTTGCCATTGGAGCTCACAATCTACCTCGACCGGCCGTTGGCTCAAGGCTTTGGCCATATAAGGTAAAAAGTTACAAATATCTCCGCCCAGCAACACTTCCTCTTGTCAGAACTTGTAACTTTATCTATATGCTTAGCTAGAATGGTATTCAGTTAGCACAACTGACTCCATATTTGTGAACTTCACTAACCCTGTGATTCTGCATTTCAAACAAACACTAACCACTGAAGGGTGACGGATAAACATCTGCAGGTGCCCTTTGATGTTTCCAGTTCTGACACCTCTTATCTATGCAGTAACAGTGCGCATGACTCAACTGAGTATACAGCTCTAAAACTAATTTTGCCCTAGTGGTTGATTATTTGTACCATATTTTACCCTACTCTTCATGCTAAATATCCTAGATTTATAACAGTTTGGCTTGCTTAGTTCATGAAAAACATTTCCCCAGAAAAAAGGTTACTTATGCTGGCTAGAAAGGTATGAAGAGCAGGAAACAGCTAACTCTAGGCTTAGAATAAACTGCAGTAGGAAATGGCCTAACCACCAAGCCACATCGAGGGAGGCAAGAAGCCAGTAGCAGAGAAAAACACACAGGCCGTTTTCGCACTCACGTTTTACTGGCGCCACGACCCTCCTGACGCCGGCGAATCTGCATGGATTTCGCACCAGAAGCGCCGGCGCTCCCAGAAGCGCCGGCTACTTCCGTCGCTAAGCCAGCGCAAACGGAAATCGCAAAGATGCAGGAAAACGTTTGCGCTGGCTTAGCGACGGAAGTAGCCGGCGCTTCTGGGAGCGCCGGCGCTTCTGGTGCGAAATCCATGCAGATTCGCCGGCGTCAGGATGGTCGTGGCGCCAGTAAAATGTGAGTGCGAAAACACCCACAGAGCTTCAACTGCCAAAAAAACTGGGGAATGGTGGGGGCTTCTTTAGGCTTTATATCTCCTTCTTCATTGAATTAATGAATCTTATATTTATTCTATCATTGGGATCTGGACAAGCCTACATTACTCCCAGCAAGCTGGGTTCTCATTGTCTGACCTCAGAAGGATAGAAGGTTGAGTCAATCTTGAGCCAACTACCTGAACCCAGCTTCCACCAGGATTGAACTCAGGTCGTGAGCAGAGCTTGGGCTGCAGTACTGCAGCTTACCACTCTGTGCCATGGAGCTCTTATTTTCCTGCTATTACTATAAACATTTCTTGCAATTGCTATATTTTTAAAACTGTTTATTGTTTGACTTGATGCTTTTAGCAACCTGCTTCTCAAATTTCTTTTACATGCCTAGTTATTGACTTACATTTCTTTTGCCAGAGCCTGTGGTCCCTTCTGTTTAATTAACGGGGACAAAACCTGCTTTTAAAAAGAAACCTCATCACTTTTTACAGCTTTCTTGACTTGCATTGTTAACCATGCAGGCCTTCTCCTTGATCCTGGGGGCTTTACAAAGAATGCTCCACTCCCTCCACTGGTGACTTTTGTTAAGATTCTCTAGTTCCTGGGGCAAACCAGCAAAAACTAATCTGCAAATCTGCATAGACGTGTCATCCATTTGAGCATTTCTCCCTCTAGCGCTTTACGGCATGGGCCCTATAGCAGCTGGCATGGATGTCTTTGCCAGTGAACATTCTGCAGTGTTCAGGTGGAGAACACAGTGCATTGATTTTGCTTCTCAGAGTTTTACTTAACTTGTCACAACAAGAGAGGAGACAGGCGTGCCCGTTAATGCAGCAGAACAGTGATATAAATAGTCCAGGTTTTTCTTCTTTTGATAATGTGAAGGATCTGAATAGAAGAAAAGTAAAAGAAGAAGACTGCAGATTTATACCCCACCCTTCTCTCTGAATCAGAGTGGCTTATAATCTCCTATATCTTCTCCCCCCACAACAGACACCCTGTGAGGTGGGTGGGGCAGAGAGGACTCTCACAGCAGCTGCCTTTTCAAGGACAATCTCTGCCAGAGCTAAGGCTGACCCAAGGCCATTCCAGCAGCTGCAAGTGAGGGAGTGGAAAATCAAACCCAGTTCTTCCAGATAAGAGTCCACACACTTAACCACTACACCAAACTGGCTCTTCAGTGGGGTGTATGGTGATGATAAAACAAGTTCCTCCCAGACAGCTCCTACCTTGGCATATATTCAGAGGAAACCTGAGTGTGATCCATGCAGAAAGGACAGAGTGCTGCATCATGGGGGGGGGGGGAAGTACCCATATCGCAGCATTTTGGGCACAGGTGTATCATAAGTCCCATCGATGCACAGAGTATCCAGCGCTTACAAATCCTGTTGAAGCCAAGCAACTTCATCCTGTTTATTGGGTCAAGCTGAGATTTCATAAAGCATACAGGAAGGGTGAGCAGCTGAGAGCATTTGTACAGCGTGATCCAGGGCCTGTTTGCTCAGAAATCCCCGGTGCGCTAAGAACTGTGATCTTAGAACAGTGGCAGATTCCAGGGCTTGAAAACTAATCTGCTCTCCAATTCTCCACTGCAAACATCGCTGTCAAAGAGTCTTTGGAATCAGCATTTTTGACATCTTACAAGATTGCAGTAGCTGATATTTGGCATTAAACATTTGGCTTTATTTAATGGTCGATGTGCGACAGCACTGAGGGTGGTTTCTCACTACAGGCTTTTGGGGCTACTAATATGCTTCTTCAAGGGGTTCCATGAGGCATGTCATAGAACACTCTGTTTCCCCATAAAAATCCATTCCTGCAAGTAAGATAACCATTTACGTACCTACGTACCTCCAGGACTGCCTCTCCTGATATACCCCCAGAAAAGTGTTATGCTCAACAGATCAGAACTTACTGGTGGTCCCTGGCCAGAGAGAGATCTGAATGTCCTCAACTAGGGTCAGGGAATTCTGTGCCCTGACCCAAACCTGGTGGAACTCACTGCCAAACAACATCCATGTCCTGTGGAATGTGCTACAGTTCTGCAGGACATGCAAGTCAGGGATGTTCTGCCAGATGCTGAGGTGAGGACAGCAATGGTCCCATATCGGCACTCACCCCTCCTTGTCCTTTTCCCCCATGAGATAGCAGCACTGTTGGGGTTTTTAGCATCATCTTTAGTTATGGCGCTGTGTTTTCTTTGTGTTACCTGGTTTTAATTGGTTTCATTTGGTGTTTAACAGGGTCATGTTGTATAATGCCCTGATCCCGGTTCCACAAGAAATAAATAATAAAATTTTAGATATTTCTATCTTGCTTTTCTCTCCAAAGCAACTTATGTTGTTTGCCCTCCCTCCATTTTATCCTTACAGCCGCGAGATGTAGGTTAGACTGAGAGAGAGTGATTGGTCAAGGTTACCCAGCAAGTTTCCACAGCAGTGGGGTTTTGAACCGGGATTTCCCAAATCCTCTCCCAGGTATACATTCTCATCCTTAGTTTGGTGCATGTGATAAACTAGCTATCTCAAGAAAGTCCAGCTGGTTTAATGGGTCCCAATCAGTGCTCCCTCTAACCTGAATTAGTGTGAGCTAGCTCAGTTTTTTAGCCTCCGGCTCACTCACTTTTGTCTTAGCTCAGGAAGGATGGCCCCAGAGCAAACTAATTTATGCCATAGCCAAATCACTTGCTCACAGCTTTAATGCCAATCACTCACAAAGTAGAAGTTTTGCTCAAAAGACTCCACAGCTTAGCAGGAACATTGGTCCCAATGTGTATTTTGATGTACAGTTGTGTCAAATAGCCATGGGTATGTCTTCAGCAGTGTTCCCTCTAAGCTGAGTTAGTGTGAGCTAAGCTCACAATCTTTTTGCTTCCAGCTCACAAATTTTTGTCTTCACTCAGAAAAAATGGCCTCAGAGCAAACTAATTTATGCAGTAGTTCACAACTTGCAATGCCAATAGCTCACAAAGTAGAATTTTTGCTCACAAGACTCCACAGTTTAGAGGGGGTATTGGTCTCCAGGTAGATCAAAACGCCTGCACACACTGGGGCCTGCCTGAATTAGGATATAAATTTCTGCAAACTCAGGAAAACCCCCCAAGCTGGCAAAAAATACAAAAGGGAGTTCCCATGATCCAATTCTGTTTTGTTGTTGTTGGCTCTGAAGACTTCATCTGGTGATGGTTTTGTTGGTTTGAGATTGTGCATTGACGATCATCACTTACATCTGAGGTTGTGATTTGTTTCATACTGTGCTGCTTAGCTTATTGTACCTTCTAGGATGCATCTCTTTAGTGAACCATTTTTTCAGGGGAAATGGCTAGAAATGTTCAAACAAATAAACAAAATAATTTTAAAAATGTACTTCATTAGAGGTGATGTCTCAGGTGCACTTCTTTCAGGTACTAGTCTCTATAGACAGAGCCTTCTTTGTGGTGGCACCTCATCTGTGGAATGCCCTCCCCTCAATCATTTCCTGATGTCTAATAGACTGACTTCTTAGAGCCAAGTACCTCACTGAAGCTTTGCTGGTGTTTTCAAACAGAAAGTATCCTACAATTTGTGGTGGAGTTCCTGCCCCCTTCCCTTTTAGCTTCTAGTGTCTGCTTTATCTGAGACTGACAGTGCAGTCCTACCCAGAGTTACTCCATTTGGGCATAACCCAGAGTCATTTTGCAGAGGACAGCTCTACAAATGCCTTTGAAATGTGCTTTTATGATGCAATCCTCAGTTGAGTTAGATCCTTTCAATTCAGTGGACTTAGAAGGCTATAATAATTCTGTTTAGGATTGTATTGTGAATGATGCATGCTGGGTTTTACAATTTTGTTGATGACAATGGATAATTATGCTGTTTTTGAGTTAGAGATTGCCTTGAGCTTTCCTAGAGTGTGCAGGATATTAATTGCTACGTCTTGTAGTTGTGGCTTCCCTGGGTTTGTGACAGGCTGCATGCAGAAATACCTCTAGACTGGTTTCCCAGGTCTACTTTGCACAAAGCTCTTCCCAACTGGACTGAAGCACCTGTGAATCTCCCCTCTCAAAAGATTAACAGCAGTTACCACCAACATAGGCCACTGGCTCCCTGGAAGGCTGTAATCCAGCCTGGAGCTGCGAAGGCTGTGTGCAGGGAGCCCTCTTTTAGACAACAAATTCATGCCAGCAAGCTTTGAGTGGAGAAGGGAGAGTGCCAAAGAAACCCAACCGAGTCCCTCAAACGCTTCCTGAAGTTTCGTAAATAACTTTGGAGAGGGGATTAAATCAAATTGCTAGAGCTGTTGATTGACTCCATTAAATGCCCCTCTTTCTTATGGTGAGAGTGCACCTGATCTGACATTTGACGGTCCTGCGGATTTGGGGGTCAGAAAAGGCTATGCAAACCTAATTTCACAGTGAACTTTTCTGACTCCTTGGACTTCAGAAACAGTTATTGGCTGTATTCTGAGAGTGCCGGGAATGGCACATTTGAGTCCAGCATACTGTGTTTGTTGCCCAATGTCTGCTCCACCATGCCTGCAAAGCCAAATTCTCCTTGGAAATCCAAACTTGGGTAATGGAAATCAGAAATGCTGGCTTCTAAGGAACCACTAGCTTACTCAAGAGTTCAAGGTATATAATCATCTGAAGGGGGAAAAAAATCTGAAACTCATTTTTGGAGTGCTTGGATTTGGCCAGTAATTTATGCATTCACTTGGATTGCCAACCTGGCAATCCCCCACTATTGCGATTGCTCTCCAAACTGCAGAGATCGGTTTCCCTGGTTTCTTTGGAGGGTGGCCTGTATGGCATTAGACATTGCCGAGGCCCCTCCCTAAACTCCACCCTCTTCAGATTCCACCCCAAATCTCCAGGTATTTCCCAACCAATGTTCCTTCTAAACTGCAGAGTCATGTGAGCAAAAATCCTACTTTGTGAGCTACCGGTATTAATGTTGTGAGCTACTGGCATTAAAGTTGTGAACTACTGCATAAATTATTGTGCTCTGGGGCCATTTTTCCTGAACTAAGACAAAAACGTGTGATTTTTCACGATTTATATGGACATAATATTTATTTTGAATTTTGTATCTAATACTGAATACAGAGCGTTGACATATAGTGGCTTATTTGCCTTTGAATTTTTGCATGGAGAGAGGTTTTCTGTCGTGCTTGTATTAGTTCCTCTCCGGTCCCGATAGCCCGTCACGTCAAGAGTTAAAACAAAAGCAGTAAAAGTTGCCTCAGCCTCCACCTCTGGGACATCCTCAAATCTATTGATTAGCCAATAGACAATTCCAGTACCAATTCCAGTATGAGAGGAAGTGTGCATGAACATGAAAGCTTATCCTGGATTTGATCGTTGCTCTGCTGCTGCAGACCAACCCAGCTACCCCATCTGAAGCTTACTTTGAATATTGCCACCTACACTTTGGAGGAGATGTGCAGACTTCTCTGTTGGCCCTAAGCACAATAAGAGATTAGCATGCACATACAAATGCGTTAACTCTTTCATTACATGAGGGAAAGAACTTGTTCGTATCCCAACAGTCCATTCTCCAAAGTAGCCTCTTTCTCCAGGGGAACTGATTTCTGTAGTTTGGAGATCTACTGTAATTCTGGGAGATCTTGAGATGTAACCCTGCAGCTATTGCACACACACACTTACCTGCTTACCTCCCTACCTCCCTGTTTTCTTTCATCATGTAAGTCAAGTCAGTGTCTTTAAAATTCCTAAGTGGTCTCCATCCAAGTAGTGCCTGACTCTGGGCTTACTTTGCTTCAGAAAGACCCTGCGTCTTGAGCTTGACAAAAATATGCTGGTGCCTGGTGAGGCTAATCTCAAAATACTGTAATTCTTAACTTGTTTTGTTTTGGTCCAAAAATCAATTAATAGGGGAAAAAAATTAAGGCTACTACTGGGGATTTGAAAAGAGCAATCTTTCTTGCTGTGCTTTTAGTCAGTGGAATGTGCATGGGGTAGGAAGGAAGATTCTTGCTGAGAATTTTGTCTCCATAGTGACTTTTTGCAAGATCCCAACTCAGCAGGGATTTAGAGCTTAGTGATTTTAAGCGTGTTAACTGTGTCATTAAAATTAACAGGTCTAGTCTGCAGTTTTGGGGAAATCGAATTTCACTTTGGTGCTGAATATATTTACATGGAGAACAGTTTGATGGGGGTACCCACCCTGAGGCTTCCCCTCTCTGCTCATCTCTCACCGATATCCTATATATGTGTGTGCATACCTTTAAGTAAGCCCTTAAGAACTAATTTCTGTTTCAAGGCTTGTATGGAAGAGACCTCATTTAGGTCCTGTTCTGTGTGTGCAAGTTGCAGCCTCCTAGGGTGTTTGTATCATTGTTCTCTGCCACTACAGCCATTTTGGTTAAGAGTGGTGGAGTCTAATCTGGAGAAGCAGTTTTGATGGGTGACCTTGGGTTAGTCACAGTTCTCTCAGGGCAGCTCTTAAGAGCAGTTCTCTCAGAGCTCCCTCAGCCCCACCTCCCTCACAGGGTGTCTGTTGTAGGGAGAGGAAGGGAAGGAGATTGTAAGCTGCTCTGAGACCCCAAGTGAAGGGTGTGGTATAAATCCTCCTCTTCCTCCTCCGCCTCCTTCTTCTTTCCAAGAGTGAAAAGGAAAGAAAAAGAGCAAGGGACACCAAGACCAAGAGGAGGAGACCGTAGAACGTAGTAACAATCCAAGAGCCAAAATGAATTAGAAGAGTCCAAATTTGGGGGGGTTAGTTGCCATCAATGGGCCATGCCCAGATCCTTTTGGATGACTCCTATCTTACACAAACATTGACTTTCTGTGGAATCTTGGGTGACAATCCTACTGCTGGCAGATGTGGACCCTGAAATAACTCATTCGGTGGCAAAATATCTGTCGATAGTGTTCTCTCCAAAACACCTCCGAATCTTGTTGTGCTGTTATTATGTACTAAGATTTTAAAGTCTAATTTTATAATGTTAGCGTTTTATGGGATTTTATATTAATATTAGGTATTCTTTCAGTTTATTTAATTGTGATCATGATTATTGGTTTTCTTCCTTAATCTATTTTGGTTTTAAATTATTTGTAATTTGTTTTGCATTTACTGTCTTGTTCTATCTTGAGCTTAAGACCATTGGTCAAAGAAGCTAATAAATAAAAGAAAAAAAAGAACATATGAACATATGAAGCTGCCTTATACTGAATCAGACCCTTGGTCCATCAAAGTCAGTATTGTCTACTCAGACTGGCAGCGGCTCTCCAGGGTCTCAAGCTGAGGTTTTCCACACCTATTTGCCTGGACCCTTTTTTGGAGATGCCAGGGACTGAACCTGCGACCTTCTGCTTCCCAAGCAGATACTCTACCACTGAGCCACCGTCCCTCCCCTTATGAAGCTGCCTTATACTGAATCAGACTTTTGGTCCATCAAAGTCAGTATCGTCTTCTCAGACTGGCAGCAGCTCTCCAGGGTCTCAAACTGAGGTTTTCCACACCTATTTGCCTGGACCCTTTTTTGGAGATAACCAGGGATTGAACCTGGGACCTTCTGCTTCCCAAGCAGATGCTCTACCACTGAGCCACCGTCCCTCCCCTTATGAAGCTGCCTTATACTGAATCAGACCTTTGGTCCATCAAAGTCAATATTGTCTTCTCAGACTGGCAGCGGCTCTCCAAGGTCTCAAGCTGAGGTTTTTCACACCTATTTGCCTGGACCCTTTTTTGGAGATGCCAGGGACTGAACCTGGGACCTTCTGCTTCCCAAGCAGATGCTCTACCACTGAGCCACCATCCCTCCCCAAAAAAGTTGGGGGTAGTTGTCCACTTTTCTACCACCAGCAGTTGGCCATTCTAGTTAGCTCATCAGTCCTGCCTAAGATTGCAACCTCCAGGTGGGGCCTGGAATTACAAGGGATGTCCAGAATGCAGAGATCAGTTGCCCTGGAGAAAAGGACAGCTTCAGAGAGTGAACTTCACTGCATCATAGCCATGCTGAGTTCCCTCCCCTCCACAAACTTTGCTTCCCCCAGGCTCCACCCTAGGGTTGCCATCCTCCAGGTGGGGTGAGGAGAAAAAGCCTAAGGCTCTGTGTATAAACGGCCTGAAAAATAGCTATTTGCAAAAAACAAACAAACCCAGACCCTTATATATTTCATCAATAAAGTTGAACTGAATATGAATCAAGTCCCATTTTATTTATATACGGCAGCCAAGCCTCCAGTAAAGTATGGACTACATGATAAACACTTGGCTTGGCTACTGTATATAAATAAAATTGAACTTGATTCATATTCAACTCGACTTTATTGATGAAATATATAAATTGTTGTTGTTGGGGTTTTTTTTGCAAATACCTATTTTTCAGGCTGTTTATATACTCTACCTGAAGTCCCTCCCCTCCCCAAACCCTGCCCCCCCCACCAGCTTCCACACCAAATATCCAGATATTTCCCAACCCAGAGTTGGCAATCCTGAATCCAGGGCACTGGCCAACCTGCTGCAGGTACCATGTCTCCTCTGCTCCACTGGGCCATGCCTAGTGCTGCCCTGGTGACTCTTCCGGAGTTCCAGATTTTGAATGCCACCACTGCAATCACAGCCTCATGCTCAGGCCTTTCAACCTGGCAAATTGTGGCTGTTGGCTCCACCTTTGTCACACCGCTTTCGTTCGTTGGGGTTGACACAGGTATCAGCGAACACCAAAAAGGTGAATGGAAAACTTTTTAAAAGCCATTTTAAAAGCAAGGTGCTTTATTTTTTAGCAGGAAATGGCTACCTTCTAAGGATTTCAACAGAGCTCTGGATTTTCAGAAATTCAAGATATGAAGGGTCACAATTCCAAATCCATAGCTCACAGAAGCACTTTATGTAATGGTGGCCATTAATTATCCCATATTTTATTTTGCTTCAATACAGAAAAGCAAAAGAACTACTTAGAAAATGTCCCACTTTTTAGAAAGACCATTAACATGAAGAGAGCTAGCAGTTATGCAACTGGCTAAAATAAATATTTCCTCCCCCTTTGATCACTATCTAATTATTCTGTGTTCTGTCTGCAGGCAGAGAGGTGTTTTTTTTTTTAATGCATCACTTAGTTTAAAAAAAAAAGCCTTTTTGAGCTGTGAACTTAAATTGACATCTCAACAAAATAGATCTGCTTGAAGAATTAAGAGATTTGGCTCTAGGACTGGAAGTTCTTATACATTTTCCTGAAGGTCAAATAGTTTCCAGGATGTTTTCCCAATCTGTAAATGCCTTCTTGCATTGATTTGTTCCTTCCTAAAGTCCGGGCAGAAAACTTTACTTTCAGGCATTATTTTGTCAATGATTTCCTACACCTCTTCCTAATTGATTCCCATAATATTCGTGTCAATTTTACATTCTGTTATAAACATGACTTGGAGGAGGTGGTGATTAGCAAAGAGGCAGATCAGGACAAGACCCAGCTCCATCCACTCAACTTCCTTGGCTCATTTTTTTCAGCTCCATTTGAGTCCACAGGAAAGATGCAGACTCCAAGAAAGACTTCCTGTTGTCAGCAGAGATGCCTTTCTTCCCACTCTTCCTATGTCGTTGTTGCTAATGTATTCATGTAAGGAGCTCAGGGTGACATGCATGGCTCCCTCAGCAATCCTATGAAAAGTGTCAGAGTGAATGACAGTGACTGACTGACTCGACAACACCAATTAGTATCATAGTAGTATTATCTACTCAGACTGGCAATGACTCTCCAGATTCTCAGGTAGAATTCCTTGGGTTGGGAAAACAAGTCTAGGTATGGGTCAGCTTGAAACTGTGGAGAGATATACAGACTCGGTAGAAGGCAGAGTTCTATGAAAGGTGGATGAAACCCATGTAGAGTTGCCAGCCTCTAGGTGGAGCCTGGGCAGGGCTTTTTCTTGTAGCAGGAACTACTTTGCATGCTGAGGTCCCTCCCTTCCCCAAAACTCTGCCCTCTCCCTGCTCCAAACCCAGAGTCCCCAGGTATTTCCCAACACAGACCTGGCAACCCTAACCCAAGCCAGTGGATAATCCACCTCAGATGATTTTAAAAACTGCTTTTTTGGTGTGGTTTTTTTTTGTATTAAGTGGCAACCCTCGTAAGAACAGAAATTTCTCAAGTATCCTTCAACTCATTGTGGGGCTGGCTTGTTAGTTACTGCCAGGGTGGTGGGGCACATGGTGGAGAGACTAGCAAAATACCACCAACAAAGAGGTATCAATTGAACTTTGAGAAAACAGACAACCTCCTAGCAGAGGAAAGATTCCATTCAAAGCTCAATCAAGTTCTGGAGGGCCAATCAAACATTTACAGCGCTGCCAGCCACTGAGGAGTGTGTCATCTGTATCCTTTGCAGTGACAGGTCTGGCCATGGAGGCAGCTGTCACCCGGTGTGGACTGAAGCTGCTAATCAATTCTGACTGGCGTGTTGACTTGGCATTACTCCTGGGCCAATGAGAGACCGACAGGGACATTGCGAGGCAGGGTGCCTTTGCCAGGTCTGGGCATCAGGTGGCCCATCAATATGTATGAGGTACACAAGAAGGAAATTGAATTAGGTCAATAGCTCACCAGAGAGGGTTTGTGTTTAGCTCGGGTGCCAGGAGAAGTGGCTTGGAATAATTGGGGAGGCACAGCCTTGCTTTAAAAAAACAAAACACTATTTTGGTGTTACTGAGGAAATGAAAGGGAAAACCCCAGAAAGCAACAGGGGGACGGGGGACTCTGGAGTTAACCAAATTAGCAATCATTAGCAATAATCCTGCAGAGCTATTGGTGATGGGTTATAGCTTGGCTCAGCCAAAACAACGTAAGCCTCACTTAGTATTTATGAATGTGTTTTGTTTGTTTTTAGTCTGGAAATTCTTTTTTTCAACAGCTCAGTGGTCTATGTTTTTAAGGTCTAGGGTTTTTATGCTGTGACTGCTTTTTAATGCTGGGTTTTAATGAACAATTTTTGTTTTGTTTAATTTTTATTTTATATGCTGCCTCAGGGAGGTTTCCTGGACAGGCAGTATAAAACATTTCTCTGCTCCTAATGCACGTCTGAAGGATCCCCTCTCTCCCTGTACAAAGTTGTATGTCAGGGACTCTCAGCCCTTTTCAGTAAGTGGGAGCCTTTGGAAATCTGACCCAGTATGGTAGCACAACCACAAAAAGGCTGTCACATGAGACGGAAGCAACCATGAATTGGCTGCCATGAGAGGTAGGGGCAACCAGGGGTGGAATTCTAGCAGGAGCTCCTTTGCATATTAAGTCACACATCCCTGACGTAGCCAATCCTCCAAGAGTTTACAAAAAATAGCTTTGTAAGCTCTTGGAGGATTGGCTAAATCAGGGTGTGTGTGGCCTAAAATGCAAAGGAGCTCCTGCTAGAATTCCACCCCTGGGGGCAACCACAATATATTATAAATGTATCATATAAATCAGAATTCATGCTTGAGAGGAGACAGATAGAGCATAACAACAGGGTCTTAGTTAATTACTTTCAGTATCCCGCAATGAAGAAGGGTACATCTGCCCCTCTATCTCCAATTTTGGTATATTTATGTCCTTCACTATGTTTTGCCCTGGAGTTAGACCCAAACAAACGGTGACCATTTAAAGTAAACTTGTTATTCATGTTTTGTCCTTGCATCTGTTAAACACGTTTTATTATGCTTATAATTCAATGTACAGTGAACACTCAGACAAATAAGGAATATATTCCAGCTACAGCATCAAGGCCCCTTGGCATTGATGAGCAGCCCTGACCATTAATAAGCCAGAGCTAGATATCTTTTTTGGACCTATAGTTGCTAAGGTACCTACTGATGTATGTCTGTGGTAAATGTGATACAGGACAAACTGGAACTGACCAGAACTGACCTGATGTACCAACCCACATCCTTCCCCCTCTTTCTATCTCTGGTGGCAGGGAGATCTCAAAAACACAAGGAAGCTGTGTTCTGATACTCTATCTCAGAGGTGGCTTGGGAGCCACATGAGGCTCTTTCACACATACTGTGTGTCTCCTGGAGGTTAAGGAGGAACTTAACGCAGGCTTACTCTTAAGTAACCATGCTTAGCATTGATCTCAGTCAGCCTCTGTATGCTGACCCATAGCTTGCGGACTATTTCCATTGTGTGTGAAGTGGGGAAGGAGGGAAAATAGGCAAGCTTGCAAGTTCTCCTCCTCCACACAGGTCACCCAGAGACCTAGAGCCGAGAAAGAGAGCACAAGATCTGAGGGAGCCACTGGAAGGAGGGGCAGAAATAAATAGGATGGCACAGGGTTCCCTTAGTTTCATAACTTGTAGAAGCTGTATTTTCTAACCTTGGTGTCAAGTCAAAGAGAGATGCATAATGATGAAACTGGTAGTCAGTTATTTATATGGTACATGTGTGTTTCCTTCTCTCACTGGTGCCAAAAAATAATTCCTTAACCTTTCCCTATGTTGGTCTTATGGGGACTATTATTCCCAGCTTTTGTTTTTTTAAAAAAGTATCCTTCTTAGCATGGTTGTGTTGTAAAGTGCATACATATGTATTTTATCTTTCTGTGCAAAGAAAGTGTCAAGAGTTTTAATAAAGACATGTGTGCAATATTTGTTCATGTCTTGCTGCTCTCAAACATCTTATGTTTATTCTATGTGCTTTTTATATTAAGTAAGTTTGGCCATCCCTGCTCTATCTAGTTAAATTTTGATAATGGCACCACTAACTCCTGGAGTGTATAAACATTTTCTAAGGCAAAAATCATGTCCATGGTTATCGGCACCAGCAGAGTAGTGAAGCCTCCTGGGAAACAGAACCAAAGATTCAATGATGGAGGCTAATTTATTTCAGAAATTAAAGTAATTTAGGTTTAGCAGTGAACTGAGGTTCAGTCCAGGCCCTAATTTTGCAACAGTTATACACAATTAGAAAATGCATTCAAACACCCAGCTTGGAGTCATTATGGATTATAAATTCTTCTACCTTTTAAAAGAATGCCTTTTTAAAAATGCTGTCTCTTGTGAATGTTCTTATGCTGTCTAAAAGATAATGTACTAAACAGAGGTTTTTTTTAAAAAAAATAAATGGACAGCATTCCAAAGCTTAATAAACAAAAATCAATTGTTTTTACAAATCTATTGTGGTCTTTTAAAATTTCAATGCAGAATAAGTCAGTGTGGTCTAAATGATCCAGTCCAAATCTTACTGTACCAATCCGTTCTGTTAGTGGGTCCCTTCATATCCTCTTGGTTGAGATCTTATGTATGAAACAGATGTCTCTATTTGTTTATTGGATTCCCTTCATTTATACTTCACTTTTCTCCCCAGTAGAAACCTAGAATGACTTATGATTGTTCTCCTCTTCCCCATTTTATCTTCACAACAACCCTGTCAAATAGATTAGGCTGAGTGAGTGTGGCCAGCCCAAGGTCACCAAGCAAGTTTTCTGAGGCAGAGTGGGGCCTTCAGACCTGGAGTTTGCCAGATCCTAGTCCAACACAACCATTATACTACAATGGCTCTCTAGACTTTCATTCCAGGTAGCCTGCCTTCAGTAAGGGATTCCTGAAACTTCCTCAAAGACTTTCTGCCTTTTATCCCCCACTCTAAGCTTGTGTGGCCAGATGTCATTTTCTGATGGCACCATCCGTCAAACAGGCACACATATGTCCAGCTCTCTACAATGCACTCCGAAGGCTTCCAGATAGAAACATATGTCTCTGCACAGACTTTTAACCTCCATGGTCAAGAGGGGACTTCAATCTGAGCTTTGGGTTGCCAGTCTTCAGGTGGGGCCTGAAGATCTCCCGTTTTTACAACTGATCTCCACTTCAGCTGACAGAAATCAGGCCCCCTGGAGAAAATGGCCACTATGAAGAGTGGACTCTATGGCATTGTCCCATGCTGAGGCCCCTCCCCTCCCCAAACCCTGCCCTTTCCTGGCTCCACTATAAAGTCTCCAGGTATTTTCCAACCCAGACCTGACAACCCTATCCCAGGTCCTAGTCCAAGACTTTAACCACCATGCTATGCTGGTTTGCTACATCTTAGATATTGGCCCCTGAAACTCAGCTTTGGGGACACAGAGTTGCAGGTTGAAATGTCATTGTCACCAGCTGGCCACCCATGGGATGTGAGAAGACTTGCCTGCTTGTGATAACAACTGCACATATGAATTGGAAGATTAACACCCTGGAAAATTTGCTTGACTAATCAGCAAAGGGCTTCCCTTGTTCTAAAATGATTTCCCTAATCTTTAAAATAGAGGAACATTTTGTGGACAGCAGCATTTTGTGGACAGGGCAGTATCTTTGGCAGGGGGCAGAGAAATGTACCTGCACTCAGTCAGAATCTCACTTTCTAGGTAAGCCTGGACTTTACTTTTTGTATGGTTATCCACTGTCATAATGCAACTTGTGTGTGATCTGAATGTATGAACTGCATAAAAATTACTTCACATTTCCCCTCTGGAACTGCACATTTTGTGTCTGGCTGGCTGTACCTTTTTAAAAGCTGTGGTTAAATGTCTTCTCTTTCCACAGCTTCCATGCAGCTGCCTAGGGCTGCAAATTAGCATTAAAGCAACATTGTGGGCATCCTGATATGAGGCTTTTGCATCAATCCTGGCTTGGCATTCATCAACTTGAACATTTTTGGCTTTGGGCAAATGGGCAAGTGGAATACTGGACTCTCTGTGATTCTGAAGAATGTTCACCTATCATTACTTGGAAGCATGTCCAATCATGACTCATTGATAAGAGCCCCCCCCTCCCCTTTTTTTTGCATGCAGAAGGACCCAGGGTCAATCCTGGGCATCTCCAATTACAAAATTATCATATAGTAGGTGATGTGACTGATAAAGGCATTTCCCCAGAGGGAGCTGGCAACCCTATAAAGAATCATAGAATTGGAAGGGACCTCCAAGGTCATCTACTCCAACTCCCTGCACAATGCAGGAACTTCACAAAAACCTCCTGCATACACACCCTAAGTTCACAGGATCGGCATTGCTGTTAGATGGCCACCTAGCCCCTGTTTATAAACCTCCAAGGAAGGAGAGCCCACTACCTCCTGAAGAAGCCTGTTCCACTGAGGAACTGCTCTGTCAGGAAGCTCTTCCTAATGTTCAGTTGAAAACTCTTGATTTAATTTCAGCTCATTTTTGGTTTGACCTTCTGGTCTGACCTTCATGAGCACTACCTCTGTCTAAGACCCTGGAGAGAGGCAGCCAGCTAGAGAAGACAAGACTGACCTTGATGGACCAGTGGTCTGACTCAGCATAAGGCAGCTTCTTCCCTGGATGTTTCCAAGTAAACATGGATTGGGTAAGCTTGTGTTGGCCATGAGAATGTTTCCTGCTTCCCGGGCAGCCCAAGTGCCAAAGAGCTAGGTGGTGCCCAAAACTATCTGATAAAAATACATTGAATAGAAAATCCCTTCTAGAAAAAAAACCTGCACTTGGACAGGGAAGGGGAAGACAATACCACACATTTCTGAAAAGCCCTGGCTGTCCTGTAATTAGCAGCAGCTGAACTGCAGGGTTTCCATAAACCTCATGGAAAGGAATAGATTAGCACCTTCTTTTGTTCACTGTACAAAAGTACAATGGCTTCCTTTTTTACATACCTCAATGACAGAGTACAAGCTGCGCTAGTACGTGGCCTCAGATACAGTTTCCGGCATCTCTATTTAAAGGATGTGAGCGAGGCCAGGAAATAGTTCTTTTCGAGACCCTGAAGTTTTGAAATGCTGTCCTAAGCAGAGTTAAAACTTCCTAGAATCCATGGACTTGAGTTGACTTAGAAGGGCATAACATTGCTTGGGATGGCGCTACTAGTCACAGCTGATCTTAGGGCAGCTAAGCCCCTGGTCAGAGTAGGGGATTGTCTGGCCCTTTTTCTCATTGCCCATTGCCGCTCGGAGCAGCAGCACTAGAAGAGAAATTTTCAAAACCATGAACCCAGCTGCAACATCATGTCACTTCCAGAAAACTGGAAGTGACATAGGGTAACGCTAGGTTTTACCATATTATTTCTGGCAATTCCTAGAACTTCCCTATGTCACATCCTTTAAAAAAAAGAAACCTAGAAGTAAGGTGAAGCCACAGCCAGCATTATTTTCCCCATTTCCCCATCTACAACCCTTCTGCTGACTGCCACTCTAGCTGATCTTAATGTGCAATATACTGGATTTGTTTGTTTGTTTGTTTGTTTGTTTATTACTTTACATTTATATCCTGCCCTCTCCGCAAGCGGACTCAGGGCGGCTTACAGTATCATAAAAACAATCAATTCCATAAAACATATAAAGCCATAATACATTTATCAGTTTAAAACTATTACTCTATCTCAATCCAGTCTGGCGGTATTGGGTTCTGACTATGACCACCAGCTTCTGTAGGATGTCCGGTGGCAGCCCATTTTCAGTCAACCAGAAAAGCCTGTCTAAACAGTTCGGTCTTACAGGCCCTGCGGAACGCCGACAAATCCCGCAGGGCCCTTATAGCTTCTGGGAGGGTGTTCCAGAGTTCTGGTGCTGCCACCGAGAAGGCCCTAGATCTTGTTGCGCATAGCCTGGCTTCTTTTGGGCCAGGGGCAGACAGCAGATTTTTTGTCCCTGATCGCAGTGCTCTCTGGGGGATATATGGGGAAAGGCGGTCCCGTAGATAGGCAGGTCCCTGACCATAAAGGGCTTTAAAGGTTAATACCAACACCTTGAAGCGAACTCGGAACACAACAGGCAACCAGTGCAGCTCTCTCAGCACTGGCCGAATGTGCTCCCGTCGTGGTAGCCCCATTAACAGCCGTGCCGCAGCGTTCTGCACTAGTTGTAGTCTCCGGGTTAGCGTCAGGGGTAGCCCCATGTAGAGAGCATTACAGTGATCTATTCTTGAGGTGACCGTAGCATGGATTACCGTCGCTAGGTTGCTGCGGTCCAGGTAAGGGGCCAGCTGCCGTGCTTGCCGAAGATGGAAAAAGGCAGATCTAACAGTGGCTGCCACCTGAGCCTCCATTGTAAGGGAGGACTCAAGGAGCACGCCTAAGCTCTTGACCTTGGGGACCGGTATTAGTGGCACCCCGTCAAGGGCCGGCAGCTGGATCTCTCTCCCCGGACCGCCCCGACCCAGGTAGAGAACCTCCGTCTTCGTCGGATTCAATTTCAGTCGACTCAGTCTGAGCCAGGAGGCCACGGCTTGTAATGCCAGGTTTATATCCCACATTTCTTCCCAGTGGGGATTGAACACATTTTACAATGCAATATATATATATATATATATATATATATATATATGAAATAGACATTCAAAGCGGGGAAAGGCTCCTGAACACAGAGCAGATTTTCCACCTTGCCTGTCTCTCTTCATAGCTGATCGTCCTCCGAGTTCTCGATTAAGACTAAGAGCCAAAGGCTAGAGCCCTTTGGACTGAGCAGTTTGGGCATTCTCAAGCCTTTCCTACCTATGAACAGAGGAAAAACAAGATCAGCCACATCTTACCCAGCTGCTGCCAGCCAACTGGAAAGATCTTCCTTTCCTGAAAGTCACATGGTCAAGCACATAGTCAAGCAGCAGGCAGGGAATCTGGTGTAATAAAGTCACCCTATGAGAAAGGAATGCAGCCCCTCCCGACTGTGCCAACTCTCCGTTGGTTTAGGGCGGGGGCCATGTTTGCCTCCCTGGACGGATGGAGGCTAATGGGCCTTCCTGCCCATCTGGGGACTGGTTGGGGGGCTGAGCACTGGGCCTTTATTAGCCCCAGCCATGCCTCCAACCATGCAGTTTCCACTTTGTTCTCAGCTGGGAGAGACACAGCGCACTCTCTCCCTTCATGCTGAGGACGGGCAGTGTCGGAGGGCCGGCCCAGTAGCGGTGGCATTGAGCAGTGTGGCTCTGGGACGGAGCGAAGAGGCGGCTTTTGGCGCGGCACACAGGGCGAGAGACAGCTTGCGAGCACTCCTTTGCGTGACACCTCAGAGGGACGGCGTTGTGTTGCAGTGGCAGAGACCTTAGCGCGAGGCTTCCCCCTCTAAGGGGACTGATGAACCCCCCCTTTTTTATCTCCACTGCTCCGCAGCTTGTCCGAGCTCCATGAAGCTCTGGCCAGTGGCCTGTTGGCCTTTATCATCTTGTGGTTAACAACCCAGTGGGAGTTTAAGTCAAGCCCAGAGGAGGGCTATTTGGAAGGGGATTTGTAGGCTAGTTTTGGGCAAGATGAGCCCAAAAAAGGGAAAGGGCCCATCCAAAGGCAAGCCGCCACTTCGGAGACCCCCCCCCAATAAGCGGCCTATACCCCCTGGCCTTTTTGACACTCCCCCAGTTCCTAACTTGTGCATATCCCCCTTGGGAGTGATACCCAAGAAGGCGACTGGTGAATTTCAGTTGAGTCGCCACTTGTTGTCCCTGAGGGGTGAGACAGTGAACGATGCCATTCCCAACTACCTCTGCTCTGTGTGGTACACCTCGTTTGACCAGGCAGTCAAAGTGGTGCGCCGTTGCAGTGTGGGTGCAGAAATGGTGAAATGTGACATCAAGTCCGCCTTTTGCCTTCTCCCTGTTCACCCCGATGACTTTGAACTGCTGGGCTTCACGTTTGAGGGCAAATATTACATGGACAGAGCGTTGCCGATGGGGTGCTCTGTGTCATGTGTGGCCTTTGAGCGCTTTAGCTCTTTCTTGGAATGGGCACTCAGGAGTAGAACCAACTCGGTTCATTACCTTGATGATTAGTTGTCCGTGGGCAAGGCCAGGTCGGGCCAATGTGCCTGTCTACTGGAGACATTCGTGCGACTGGCGGGGGAGCTAGGTGTACCACTTGCGCGCAACAAGACAGAAGGCTCCAACAAGGTGCTGACATTTCTTGGCATCAAATAGGACACCCTGCAGCAGGCTTCATGGCTGCCTGCAGAGAAGGTATGGGGGCTTAGGGACGAACTGGTGGCTCTAAAGGGAAAGCGTAAGGTGTCCCTTTTGGAGCTTCAGCAGATAGTGGGGCACCTCAACTTTGCATGCAAAGTGGTGGCCGCAGATAGGCCTTCCTGCGGCGTCTTTGTTACACCATGGGGACTTTATGGCTACCTCACCATAGGATCCGGCTGAGCAGGGGCATACAGAGTGACTTGGAGGTATGGGAATGCTTTTTGTTATCCTTCAATTGAATTTCCTTTTGGAGGGATGACCTGAGAATTGAGGCCGACCTACAGGTCACTTCTGATGTGGCCGGATCCATAGGATTTGGGGTATACTTTCGCAGACATTGGTGTGCGGAGGTATGGCCTAGAGAATGGTTGGATAGTGATCTATGCCGAAACCTGACCTTTTTGGAATTTTTTCTGATAGTGGTAGCAGTCCAGCTCTGGGGAGCAGAGCTGGCCAACCATGTCATGCACTTTTGGTGTGACAACCAGGCGGTAGTTCACGTAATCAATACGCTCTCGTCAAAATCTGAGCCAGTCATGAACCTGGTGAGAGCCTTCACGCTGCACTGTTTGCGCTTGAACATTTTGTTCCTTTCAAAGCACATGCCGGGAGTGTGTAACGGGGTGGCGGATGCTCTGCCTCGCCAACAGATGGAGCGGTTTTGCCAACTTGCCCCGGAGGTCAACCTTTGGCTGGCACAGATGCCCTCGGACATGTGGCAGCTTGGTTGGCTGAGGCTATCAAAGCAATGCACTTAGCCCTGGTGCCCAGCACCAGGAAGGTATATGACCACACAGTTTGTCAGTTCCATTCTTTTTGGGAGCAAGTAGGGTTGCGTGATTCTTGGCCGATCCTGGTTGCACACCTGATGCTGTTCTGCATACATCTAAGAGGTAAGGGGCTAGTGGTTAAGACCATTAGGGAACAGATGGCTGCCTTGGCGTTCTCAAGTAAGATCTGTGGATTTTTGGATGCCCCAGGCGACTTTAGGCTAAAAAAATGTTAGAAGGGTGGGCACACAATCAGGGCCCACGGGCCGATGATAGGCAGCCCATTTCCCCAGCGGTGCTGAAGGAGTTACGCCGTATTTGGCTGTCTATATATGCTTCCAATTTTGAGGTTTCGCTATTTCACATGGCAGCGTTAATGGCCTTTTTAAGAGCTTTTTGGATCAGCGAGCTAGTTGCGCTTTCTTGCAAGGACCAATCGGATCGGGCGTTGCTGGTGGACGACCTCAAATTCATGGGAGATCAGGTGACCATTAGGGTCCGGAGGTCAAAAACTGATCAAAAGCAGAAGGGCACTTTGATTCCATTGGGCCCCTGTCAGGAGAGGGACCTATGCCTTAGGCAATACATGGCAGTTCGGGGCGAAGCTGTCGACCCCTAGTTTTGCCATGAAGATCAGTCACCATTGACCAAGTTCCAATTTTGAGCTATTACCTCAAAGGCATTGGAGGCCATCGGATTAGGTGGGGTCAAATTCGGCACCCATTCATTTCACATTGGGGCCGCTTCCACCACGGCAGCTATGGGCTTTTCAGGCCCGGCAATTCAGCGGGTCCATCTGTTCATAACGTGTAACAGGGTCTTTTTAGAGGAGATCCGGCAGGGGCTGCGTGTGGCCCTGGGCCACCCAGTGACCACAAGTGCCTAAGCTGATGCTTGGCACTGGTGGTGGCGGGAGTAAGCTTGGAGCTTTGAGATCACCGGTGAGCACCCCGTGGTTTCCCTATTGGTGGGGAAGTGGCAGGCTGGAACATCAGCTGGACTGCACAGCTCTCTGTGGTGGGTGCCTGCCACCGGGTGCCCTCCTAGGGGGTCTGGGCTCGGATGAGTCAGAGCCCTGGCTAGTGAGGGCAACCCAAGCCGAGCTGACCTGATGCTAGCCAAAGTAATTGGCTAGTGCTGGGGGCTCGCCCGTACAGGACAGGGAAGGGTATAGGTGTCCCTTGGCCTGTCCTGTTTAAGTCCTGCCCTCATGCCGGTTTAAAATTGTTAATAAAGCGGCCCTGTTTTTATACTCAACCTATGTGTTTGCCTCTTTATTCCGACCGGGGTGGGGGCAATTGGAGATGTTCCCTTTATTTTACAGTAAAGTGATTTCTCAGTCAAGCCAGACAAGAAGCAGGAAGATCCATCATAAGGCCAGCAGAAGTGTGTGTGTGTGCACGTGTGCTTGTAAACAGAAGTCAGAAGAGTAGTAGAGTGAAAGCCATTTTGAGAGACAGTGTGGGATAGTGGTAAGAGTGTCGAACATGGGAGTCCCAGGTTTGAATTCCCATTCTGCCAGGGAAGCTCACTGGGTTACCTTTTTCCAGTCATTGTTTCATTATCTCATTATTTGTGAGGGTCCAAAATGGCATACATTGTTCTCCTTCCCTCCATTTTATCCCAATTGCAAACCTGGGGGTACGTTAGACAAGAGAAAAGCAAAGTATAAATAAAGTAAATGATAGGATAAAAGTAAATGATAGGATATGACCAATGGACGTTACAATCTGACATGTAGAACATAACGTAATTACAACCAGCATTTTTTTTGGTAGCAGGAATTCATTTGCATATTAGGCCCAAAACCCCTGATGTAGCCAATCCTCCTGGAGTTTACAGTAGACCCTGTAATAAGAGCCCTGTAAACTCTATCAGCATTAAAACCAGTTTTTTTTTTTTTTTTTAGCAGGAATGCCCAGGAATACAGTTCCAGCTGGTTTTTGCATTGGGGCGTGTGGCCTAATATGCAAATGAATTCCTGTTAAGTTTTTTCTACAAAAAAGCCCCGATTAAAACAATCTAACCAAAAAGTACAAATCAAATAAAAGCACTGCACTCTTTAGATGCCGTTCTAGCTCATATTTTCTTGGGTTCTGAAACCAAGAGTGACACTCTTTAAGAGACAAATGGATCAGCATCTGAGAGAAGAAAAAGCAGCTTCTCTGAGTCTAAAGAAAAAAAATTAAGCCCATTAAAAGCACTGTGAGAAACAAATAAATATTTTCCCTATCTCCTATGATTGGTCACTATAGATCTGCCAGATACTGCCAGTATCGGATACATACTGCTTCTTAGCTGGCTTGAGATGTATAGCAAGAAAATCTTAAATAATGTGTTCATTATTTTAAAAAAGAATCCATTTAAGCAGAGCTCCTGTCTGAAATGCTGAATAGGTACAACCAGAGCAAAGTTTGAGTCCAGTCGCACCTTTAAGACCAAACAAGTTTTATTCACGATATAAACTTTTGTTGCCCTTAACACTTCTTAAATGAATAGTCGGTCCAAATTTTCCAATATCATTTCTCCATACACTCCAAAGTTGTTTACTTGCAAACTTTTTTGACTTGAAAGTCACCCCGCAGCAGTTCTGGGGATTGCCAATAAATGTTTCAATCCAATGGGTGATTAGTGGAGTCACCTTGCGGTTTATATTTCATGTGGCGATTCCTTCCTTTCTAGGTAACCCAATGGTATCCACCATGATCCACGGACATAGTTTTTCCAATCGTTCCATCTGTGGATTGTTCCAACTGTGTCCATCCAAATACTTGCCAGAGTTGATCCTGCTTAGCTTCTGAGATGTGACAAGATCAGGCTAGCCTGGGCTATCCAGGTCAGGGCTGATTTGAGTTGCTCCATCATTAAGTTAGCTCTAAAGATGCCGAGGCAGTGTGTGGTGGGGGAGTCTGCACAAATGATAGTGTCGAGAGAATCTAGACGAATTCTTCAATTTGCTTCTTGAAAGAGAGAGAAAATGTATAGTGACTTTTGAACAGGTTGTCACAGCTCTACCCATTTACCATTCCCCTCTTTCCTCCAAAGTTGTTTACTTGCAAACTTTTTTGACTTGAAAGTCACCCCCGCAGCAGTTCTGGGGACTGCCAATAAATGTTTCAATCCAATGGGTGATTAGTGGAGTCACCTTGTGATTTATATTTCACATGGCGATTCCTTCCTTTCTAGGTAACCTAGGTAAACCTTTCTAGGTTTACCATTCCCCTCTTTCCTCCCTTGCAATAGTGGTGGCAGTGGGGAGGAGGAAGAGACAGCTAAAGTCTGGCAATGAAGACGAAAAGATGGATGTCTGTAGTGGTTTGGGTAGCAAAGGTCCCCCATTTTATGACATATTCTTTGCCCTCAGCCCTTGGAATCTCATCCCTTAAAAATAATTCTTTTTGGAGGGAGGGGGAAATCTCTTGTCGCTAAAAGCCTCTTAACCTTGTTAAACACAATATATTTGGAGTGCGAGAGAATTTTTTTTTTTTTTAATGCTAATGCACCGCAGTACTATTATTGCATTCCTCTCTTTGCATGGGTGTGCTGTACATATTAATTGGTTTGTCACAAATGCCTTGATGTTTTCCCTTTGAAAACAAGTGCAGTGGTTGCTTGCACAGAGCAGGATTTTATCTCTGATTAATGAATGACTGGGGAGTACAAGTGGCAGGGGCTTGTTCTGTGGCAACCCAGTGTGAGGGGGACGCTACACAGGGTGCCAGTTAATTAATTCAGAATAACTAGCCCCTCTGGCTTCACGCTGTCTCTTGTGCATTGCTCTTTCCACCCTGATTTTGAATACAATGAAATGGTTCGTGTTAGCGGATTGTGTACGTTTAGAATCGAGTCCTTGATCTCCAACAAACTCCCAACAGAATCTCTCTGGTTCGCTAAGGAATTTTTGCCTCGGGTTTTTATACAAGAGGATTTGGGGAAAGGTGCATTGGAGGGATATTTATTTTAGCCTCCTGATACAGCGCAGTAATTTCAGCACTGGCTCAGCAGGAGCTACCAATTGCCTGCTCAGAAGTGACCGAGCGAGATCACTGTGTACGTATTTCAGTAGCTGGTTAGCTTTCCTTTTTAGCTATGTGGGCTTAGCCATTGATGCAAAGCTCTGGGGGGGAGGGGAAGAAAATTGGACATCACTGTGGCACTCCAATTTTGCATCTAAGGGTCGGTATGGCATGTATTGTACACTAACGTGTGTTGACTGAAATGGCGTCTTGCTGATGCAACACACTTCAACTAGGGGCCTGTGGCCAAAAAGGTTGCCAGTTATTTCAGACTGAATCATCAGATCCAGCCTTCTTTACTTCAACATCTCCTGTCTATATTCACCTTCTCACTGTGTATCTGTTTTCTCCAATGCTGGCCCTCCACTGGGGCCCCAGAGCAGGGGAGAGGCTGTGACTCAGTACTTAGTTCCTACTATGCAGGGCTTTTTTTTGGAGCAGGATCTCCTTTGCATACTAGGCCACACACCCCTGATGTAGCCAATCCTCCAAGAACTTACAGGGCTCTTCTTACAGGGCCTACTGTAGGCTCTTGGAGGATTGGCTACATCAGGGGTGTATGGCCTAATGTGCAAAGGAGTTCCTGCTACAAAAAAAGCGCTGCTACTATGTAATTTTTGTATTTGATGAGTCAAGTTAATACTTATGCTTTGCTTCAGTTCTGTTTTTAGACTTCTACTTGGTTCTACAGCAACCCTAATTACTATTGCATTGTTCATTGAAGATCCCATCCTGGTGAATGTATTGACTGGCTGTGTTGTAATCTGTCTTGACTTCAAGTGAGAAAGATGGGCTATAAATAAATTTTAAAAATCTGTTTGGCATGCAGGAGGTCCACCAGCTAAAGGGATCAGAACGGATCTCATCAGATCTCAGAAGCTAAGCAGGGTTGGTCCTTGTTAGTATATGGAATGGGGACTACCAAGAAATACCAGGGTGGTGATGCAAAGGCAGGCAATGGAAAACCTTTGCCTGAACACTTCTTGCCTTGAAAACCCCACTAGGGGTCACCATAAGTCAGCTTGATAGCAAAAAGAAAAAGAAAAAAAAGTGGGTGATGGGAAAGACCTCTACTGAGTACTGATACCTTGGAGAACTGCTCTCAGGCAGAGTAAACTAGGGCTTTGTTTTTTGAGCAGGAATGCAGTTCCAGCAGGCTTGGCCAGGGCTCCAGCTCAAAAAAAGGTCTCCGGCAGGTGGAAGGCACTGGACAGCCACGTGCTCCCAGACTGCATACTCCATCCTGTCTGCCGCCTCCAGCCTCCAATAGGCTTGCAAAGTGAGCCAGAGATGTGGAGCTGCCCATGAGTGCCCCCTCCCAGGAGAAGCTGGGCCTGCCACTGCCTGCTCCACTACATGTGACTCTGTCTCCAACCATGTTGGGGGAGGTGAAACAAGGTCTCTCACTGGCCTGTGTGAGAACACACATCCAAGAAATACAACTGAAGGCACTGTGCTGTTCTGTGTCGATATGCAAAAAGTAACCTACTGAATGGGTGATGTCACTTCTGGTGACATCAGGGGGTGTGACCTAATATGCAAATGAGTCCCTGCTGGGCTTTTTCTACAAAAAAAGCTCTGGAGTAAGCAGTACTGACCCTGATAGTCCAATGCCCTGACTCGGTATAAGGCAATTTCATGTATTCAGGTGGGTTCGTTTTCTACTGTCAAGTTGTTGCACTTCCAACATTAGCTGCATGCAGAATTCCTATGGCAAAGTCACATGCCAATGGATATTTTGCTTTTGAAATAATGTTCCTCAGGGGTTTTCCCATCAATACAGGAGATCCTGTTCCATTATGATCACAACTCCACTTTCCACTCCATTTACTGACATTGGTGGAAGTATATCTCTGCAATTGCTCCTTTTCTACTTGATCAGATTAATGCTGTTGTGTCATGACATCAAGAATGCTGGAGTAGAAGATTCACCAAAAAATAAGGTGCCAGTTTCAAACATGCCCCCCAATGGTGACTGCAGCAAGCAGATCAAAATTTGACAACTGAAACTATGCTTTTCACCTGGTGCCAAAACACACATCATCCTGATAACAATGTAAAATAGTCACTGTGCACAGTAGAAATTGCACATTGGTGCAGTGTAAAGCAAAGCAAGAAAGATCAGCAAATAATCTCCTATGGAAAAAATGGTACTATAATGAGGAAAGAATGGAAGAACAACACATTGATAGTGTTGTCTGGAATCCCCATCATAACTAGCAATGATGGTAATTATTCTACGTTTTCCTAGTGTGCAACCACATGCACTTACCCTCTCCAGTACCTCCCTGTTCTCTGCTTCTTCTGGCAGAACATCTCTACAATGTACATCTCTTTTCTATAATGCCCCTTCTGCCAGCTACTCAGGCCTCTGCTTCCTCATGTTATAGATCCCTGATTCAGTCTGTCCTTTCCTAGGCCTCTTCTGTAGGACCTCAGCAGCTCAGGTAATAATAACCAGTAGATACTTTCCCACCTTCCTTGCCCTTCTGTGACATCAGCACAGTTCAGGCCAATTGCTGGCAGAGGCTTCAGTATGACCTCAACAGTACTGTGTCTCAAACGAATATTAAGGACAGCATGGCACACTGATGTTCTCTTGTGTATTGCTAGACATGGCTTAGAAGACGAATGAGCACTTAGCGCCACTGTTGACGAGCAGGTTGTTTTTGTTTCAAAATGAATTAAAAATGATTATGCATGTACCTTCCTGATTGGCACCCTAGGGAATCGAGATACAATGGAACCATGAATATAATTACCTTCTCTCTCCCCCCAATCAAATCAAGTGGAGGCTCCTTCCATTGCTCTCCCTCTTGTTGGCTATTTAGGAAAAAGACATGTTGATGAACTTGTTTTCTCACATTCACAGCTGCACATGTGCCACTGTTCATCCATCTTCAGGAAGTGCCACCTCTTGCTTGCATGATGGATGATGGAGCAGGAAGGGAAATGTGAGCAGAGGAGGGAGAATCCCTTGCTAAGAAAACTGCCTCTTTTGGATATTTCTTTCTTTTTTGTACCTCTTGTGCTTCTCTAGTTATCGCCTCTGATTCACTCTTTCTTGAAAATTAAACAACAGTTGAGTAGATTGGTGTAACTTCAGGCTATCTCACTGTATGGCAGCCCCTTAGGGTCAAAACCAACCACTGCTCATGGTGCCTGTTTGGGACTTCAAAATGGGGAAGGGACTGCCAGGTTGTCAACCACAAGCCAGGTCCTACAGTGGACCAGAAGACATGATGGTCATGTTTTTGCATGGATGCAAGAAGCCAATTTGTGCAGCAGGCAAAGGTAAGCCATTTTGACCTCTTCCTGATATGTCCGTTGTCCTGGAGAGCTGTTGTCCTGGAGAGCCAAACTGGAGAGCCAGTTTGGTGTAGTGGTTAAGTGTGTGAACTCTTATCTGGGAGAACTGGGTTTGATTCCCTATTCCTCCACTTGCACCTGCTAGCATGGCCTTGGGTCAGTCATAGCTCTGGCAGAGGTTGTCCCTGAAAGGGCAGCTGTTGTGAGAGCCCTCTCCAGCCCCACCCACCTCACAGGGTGAGGTGTGGCATAATTAAGCCGAGGGCTTTTTTTGTAGCAGGAACTCCTTTGCATATTAGGCTACACAACACACCCTTGATGTAGCCAATCCTCCTGGAGCTTACATTAGGCCTTGTACTAAGAGCTCTGTAAGCTCTTGGAGAATTGGCTACATCAGGGGTGTGTGGCCTACGTAATATGCAAAGGAGTTCCTGCTACAAAAAAAAGGCCACGATTAAGCTTGGTTTTCTGAACAGCATTGATTGACTGATATCACTTTTCTCCCAAGTGGGGACCCCAGACAGCTTACATTACGGTCCTCCAATCCCACATTTTATCTTCCAACAACAACCCTGAGGATCAGGCTGAGAGAGACAGTGACACGCTCATGGTCATCAATGAGCTTCTGTGGCAGAGTGGGGAATCAAACCTGGCTCTCTGAGATCCTCTTCTGATATCCTAACCACAACAGCATGCCAGCAAATAGAGAAGTGAGAAACTCGCTTCCTTGGAGGACAGCCAGAAGGATGCTGATATAACTTGGCCTTGCGCTTGCAGCAACAGCATGACACACTTTTGCACAAATGCTGCAGAGAAGGGACAAGCTACCTTTCTAAACCACGCAAGCATTCTCCATTTGCCCCAGGTATTCATGCCAAGGGGGAGGGTAGAACTGGAAAGATGCCTTGAGGCTAGAATTGATGAGCTACATCACTGAAGTCTTTTCAGATTTGATCAAATTTAAAGAAGTGCATGATAGCCATAACGAAGCGAGAGAGCGAGCATAGCTAATTGCTGAAACAAGGCACTCGACTGTTCGACAACAATGAAATTAAATTCTAAACAATTGCCATCCACTAGTAATTAGAACCAACAATGTATGTAAATGATAGCAACAAGATGGAACTGTTCTTCCTGGTTTTCATGCTGAAATCTTAGGGATAGCCGTGATGACTGATTTTTTAAAAAAGGGGAGGAATTAAAACATGAATAACAAGTGTCAGCAGGTGGAGCCAAAGTAGATTCTGACAGGGCTTTTTTGTAGCAGGAACTCCTTTGCATATTAGGTCACACACCCCTGATGTAGCCAAGCCTCCTGGAGCTTACAGTAGGCCCTGTATGAAGAACCCTGTAAGCTCTTGGAGGATTGGCTACATCAGAGGTGTGTGGCCTAATATACAAAGGAGTTCTTGCTACAAAAAAAAAAAAAAAAAGCCCTGGATCTGAGATATCTGTGACTAGAAATTCCCAGTGTATTAAAAAAAGGTAAATGAAAGCATGTAGCATCCTGATTTGGATCAGGACATTAGCATAAGGAGAAAAGGTTGAACCATGTCTCCAACTCCATTCCACCCAGTTGCATCATTTTAAACCAACTGGCCCACACTCTCAGGTTTATAACCATTTCATTTATTCTATCTTTCTCCCCAGTAGAGACTCAGAGCAGCTGACACCATTCTTCTCATTCAACCTTGTGAAGTAGGTGAGGCTGAGAGTTTGTTCCTGGCCATATGTCACCCAGTGAGCTTCCATGATAAAGTGGGGATATGAACCTAAGTCTCCCAGATCCTTGTCTGAAACTCTAACCATTATACACAGCACTATATGTCACCCAGGACTTTTTTTGTAGAAAAAGCCCAGCAGGAACTCATTTGCATATTAGGCCACACCCCCTGATAGTGTCATTGTTTCACACAGGGCTTTTTTGAGAAAAAGCCCAGCAGGAGCTCATTTGCATATCAGGCCACACCCCAATGCCAGGCCAGCTGGAACTGTGTTTCTGTGCATTTCTGCTCAAAAAAAGCCTTGGTCTCACCATACTCACATGTACAGGAAGGCGAGAGGCAAAGCTAGGGTATCTACCTCCGCCCCCCACTTTCCAAGAGCATTACCAGCACAAAGTTTTGGGGGGGTGTTGTGGGGGGGGGGAAGAAGGATTAAACTTCTTTTCCTCCTCTCCCAAACTCTGTAGTCATGGTCTATGTCTGGGCCTTGGGCAATATCTCCTGGTCCTAGGCTGCCTCCCCACATCAATTAGATATTGCATAATTGTGCAATAACAACCATTCACAACTGGATTGGCTCATTCACAAAGGATAGTCCAACTTCAAACCATTGCTATTGCACACACTATCCAACAGCCAATGAACTGTGGGTGCAACCCTAGCTCACTTTTAACCACTGCACCACTGCGGTTCTACTGATAACCTAAATGGCCTTTTATGCATTCTTTCTTTATTTCTCAATATGCATCATCTTAAGACCTGTCTGAAATCTGTCATAGATACCAATGTGCCTACAAGAATCCATATATCAAAGAGAACAATGAACAGGCGAGTTGTAACGTGTTTTATTCATCCCCTTCCCCTATACCAAAAGTGTCAACAAGCATGTAGCTGTCAGTGATTTTTTTACTTGGATTTGATTAATATCGGAAAGCTGAAGATCCCACAACACAATGCTGCTCTAATTAGAACACCAAATCGGTCTCCCATGGTGACATGCCTCATAATTAAGCAACATGAGCAATCTTGTTAAATGGAGAGCTGCCTAAAAGTATCATCAAGTGATAACTTAGTCCCCGTTATACACAGATAGGGACCTTGCTCCCCTGGAAAAGTTGACAGCTTTGGTGGGCGAATCTGGAGAAGCTCCATTCTGTTCAACCGGGAGCGGCATCCCTTTGTTCCCTGGATGAGCAGACAAACAGGAAAGTTAAGGTCAGACAAAGTAAGAACATAAGAGAACATAAGAGAAACCATGTTGGATCAGGCCAATGGCCAATCCAGTCCAACACTCTGTCGTACAGTGGCCAAACCCAGGTGCCATCAGGAGGTCCACCAGCGATGTCAGAACACTAGAAGCCCTCCCACTGTTGTCCTCCGAAGCACCAAGAATACCGAGCATCACTGCCCCAGATAGAGAGTTTCTTCAATACCCCATGGCTAATAGCCACTGGTGGACTTCTGCTCCATATGTTTATCCAGTCCCCTCTTGAAGCTGTCTATGCTTGTAGCTGCAACCACATCCTGTGACAAGCAATTTCTTTAAAATAATACAGTAGGACAAGTCTTTGATTACTGGGGGGTGTCACTGATCAATGGGAAGTGCCAGTCTTACATGCAGAAGGCCTGAAGTTCAAGTTCTGAAGTTCAGCTGCCAGCATCTCCATCTAAAGGGTCTCAGGAACCACATCTAGGAAAGACTTTTCTCTGTCTGAGAGCAGCTGCCAATCATAGCAGACAACACAGAGCTAGATTGACCTGATTCAGTATTAAGTAAATTTATATATTCATAAACCTTTTGAAGAACAAAACATATCAGCGCTGTGTAACTTCAAACAGGCATTATGCTCTACTGGAAGTGAGGTTTTTTTCATGATAGTAGCAGCTTCCTCTCTCATTTTGCTTTCGTTTGCAGTATACAGGGGAGGAAAGGTGGCATGGTAAAGCTCAATCTCGTCAGATCTCAGAAGCTAAGAAGAGTCAGTACATGGATGGGAGACTTCCAAAGAAGGCTCTGCAGAGGAAGGCAATGACAAACTAACTGTGCTACTCACTTGCTTTGAAGGCCCCATGCTGGGATTGCCATACGTCAGCTGCAACTTGATGGCAATTACATATGTGTATAGCTAACTATATATGGCATAGACACAATTGTAAAGGAAAGGAAGGAAGTGACAAAGACTTCAACAAAACCCTGTTTGCCTGAAAGAAAGACTAGGGCTTTTCCTTCAAGAAACAAAAATGGTTACCTTAAATTTGAGGATGGAAGATGGCATGGTATAGCCCAGAGATGTCAAAGTCATTTGCTGTGTTGGCCGGATCTGACATAAATGAGACTTTGTCAGACTGGGCCATGTGTATCATAAAATATAATGCCAGGTAGCAGAGATAGAAACTTTATAAAGGGCACAAACACAATTAAAGGTTTTTTAAAACTTTCATATGCCTAACAGATTAGAACTCTTGCAATATCTTGTTTATTTAACAGTCTGATAACTGACACCTCTTGCTCTGAATTATTGCATCAGAATCTGGAGACAATGTCTGTGCTGTAGCAATCTTGAGTATGCTGTTCAGGTGTGTCTGTAAGTTGCAAATCTACTTTTTATGTATTGACATTCTTGTGGTCAGTGCTTTGAGCCTAAGACCCAGGGGAAAACATGAAACAGCTGGGCATTGTGAGTTTTTGTACATAAATTGCTTCATGTGCTGGTCAGTCAATGAAGAAAATAGAGGCTTTGCTCTGTATCTCCTGTGTGATTGAGCAAGCCTGGCAAAGCAAGCTGTGATGCAGAAGGAAGGAAGCAAGACAGCAAGAAGGAAGCAGATGACAGTGAGTTGCTCATGGGCCTGATAGGAGCCCTTCAGGGCCCTGATATGGTCCTCAGGCTGCACATTTCCCTGCTATAGCCTAATGTTGTCAGATCTTGGAAGTTAAGCAGGGTCAGTATTTGGAAAGGAGACCGCCTAGGAAAACTGTGCAATGGAAGGCAATGGCCAACCACCTCTGCTTCTCACTGGCCTTGAAAGCCCATTGCTGAGGTTGCTGTAAATTGTCTGCAACTTGACAGCACTTTACACAGAGAGAGAGAACATATGGAACCTTTCACCAAGAGAAAGACAAGTATTCCTTAGTGTTGGCTGCTCAGGAATGGGATTCCTCTTCCATCTGCCTGACCCTCTCTTCCAGCATATGTCCTTGCTTTGTCTGCCCAGTTTTTGGGTTGTCATATAGGGTAGAGTAGATTGAGGTTCTCCTTGAAGGATGGGGTCCTCATGTCAATGGTTGGGGTGCTGGAAGACAGGGATTGGGGATCAGCACAAATAAGGGGCCTGAAGCTATGCACTTGATCCTTGGAAAGGATTGAGATTATCACAGATTTGGCAATCCAATATATGTGAGTGGGGTACTGAGGATGTAAGCATATCCCCCAAAGTGTATACAACATAAGGTACCATAGGGATCCTCTAAGCCAGGGGCAACCAAGCTGCGGCTCGGGAATCACATGTGGCTCTTTCACACATATTGTGTGGCTCTTGAAGCCCCCACTGCCCTGTTGGCTGGCTTGGAGAAGTCATTTGTATCTTTAAATCACTTCGCCAAGCCAACCAGCGGCTTGGAAAATGCATTTAAAGTTAAAGGTGCTTTCTTTCCACCTCCCTCTCCCACCTATTTGACTTCCATCCTTCCTTCCTGCCTGCCTTCCTGCCTTCATCTTGCAGCTCTCAAACATCTGATGTCCATGTCTTGTGGTTCTTCAGCATCTGACGTTTATTCTATGTGGCTCTTATGTTAAGCAAGTTTGGCCACCCCTGCTCTAAGCACCTGTCTGTGCACTCCTTCCACCACCACAGTGCTTGGATCTCTGCACTCCTTCCTAAAAGAAAGTCATGTTTCATCTTCTGTAGTTCGGGGACACTTTGCAATCACCATCTGCTCAGAACTTCCAGACAGTCTAACCTGAGCAGTGGATCACTGAGCATGTGATGGGCCACATCATTCCACACCACTCAACCCACACAGTTCCACCTCCTATCCTACTGTTTATGGACTGAAATCTTGAAATACCAACAGAGCACAAATTGACAAATGGTAGAAGCCTGTTGCCAATCCGTGGTAAAGCTTATTAGGTAATTGACTGAGGTGCTTGGTTGCTATGGAAACAGAAGCTGGTCCTTGCCCATCTTCTCCGGAGATTAACCAAGCTCTGAGCAGCCTTCTGCCAAGGTCAATGTCATGCATATTATGAGTCCTGATCTAGCTACACCTGCTGCTCCCATCTGAATGCTGAACTCCTGAGTGGGGGTGGGGGAGGCACAACTTTGGATAATTGGCTTCAAGCTCCCTCTCCTGTCCTTCATGCCTCATTTATGACCTGCCCAGAAGCCTCCAGCCTGCTGATGCTGGAAACAGAAAGCTGGGCCAGATGGGCCTGAGGTCTGATCCATTTAACAATGGAAGTGTGAAGAGGTTATGGAAGAAGGATAGAGACTGTGGAGTGGTGCAGTGCTGAACTTCTGTTATAAAGATAGGAAGCATTTTGTAAAAATCACAATTTTTGGTCTTTTTTTCACAGCCTCTTCATATGCCAAATTCTGTGGCTTTGTCCCCAAGCTTCAAGAGGCTTCTTTTGGACCGCAGTGCACAGAAACCCAAGCCAAACTTGTTCAAATTGCTTTCATATTTTTTCTCATAATTTCCCCTAATTCCTCCTAGAAGAGCTGGGAGGGCAGAACCCACCTGACAGTTTAACATGCATCCCACCAGATGCAGCTAAGAATCATGGTGTTAATTAAAATAAATGCTTCAATTTTGGTTTTGTTGTTTTGGGAACTTTTGCCTGCCTCTCTCTTCAAAGCTGAAAAGGGACTAATAAAGGTATGAAATGTAAATCGTATTTCTTTTGTATTTTTTATTTGGTGTCATTGTATATTGTTTGTATTTGTGTTTTCTTTCAGGACTTTCTGGTAGAAAAAGCCCAGCAGGAACTCATTTTCATATTAGGCCACTCCCCCTGACACCAAGCCAGCCATAACTGTGTTCCTGCTCAAAAAAAGCCCTGTTGTTTTTTTAAACACTCCTGTTCTATCTTTACTTCTTCTTTGGTAAAAAAGACCTGATAATAGGTGATGTAAAAGACCTCATGAAACTTTGGATTATATATT
The DNA here is from genome assembly GCF_032191835.1 of Heteronotia binoei. Lineage (NCBI taxonomy): Eukaryota > Metazoa > Chordata > Lepidosauria > Squamata > Gekkonidae > Heteronotia > Heteronotia binoei. The sequence goes on from NC_083226.1 coordinate 29,272,450, forward strand.
CCCATCTGGGGCTCATATCAAATGTTCCATTATGATTGGTAGCACCCTTGCTACAAATTTGGGCTCATTTTTTCCTTTGTTAGTTTAATGGCTCAGAATGATCTGTGGACATTTTCTTAAAGGATGATACATGTGGAGTAAGAGTCCCCTGATGGTTCTGAGACTAAAACAAAAAGCCAAGGGGAATGTGGGTGTGTATGTTTACGGAAAAAAAAGCATCAATGTTAACTGCTGATTAAAACAAAGTCAAGTCCATTCAGATCATATTGATTGATTAAATACATCTGGTACCTAAAAAGAGACTGATTTATTTAAAAATAAAATAAAAATAGCATGTAAACATTCATTCTGGACGAGGAGGGAAAATTTCATTTGCAAATATAGAACAGAGGAAGGTTTTAGAAAAGTTTTAGTGGTTTCCAGATAAGAGATTAATATCCTTCTAGTTTGTTTGCCATCACAATGAAAAGCGAAACAATAGAACATAATGTCAGCCTATTCACAAGTCTTAGAGAGGGTTTTTAATGCTTAACATAAAAGAATTGATTTTAACTGATGGGGATGGAGATGTCTTAAAGCAGATAGCTAAAATATTTTCAGAAGTTTAAATTAACATAATACCAGTTTAGAACGATCACCCAAATGCTGATGTTTAGAAAGAGAACTCAGGGACAGATGATGCCCCCAAACTGTCAAAGAATAAAAAAAAATGTAGTTTCTTGCATCTCTAGATACAGGAAGTTTTTGCTAACTCACAATGATAGCCTAAGGCAAGTTACACCTTTCTGACTCCATTGACTTCAATGGTCATGACTGCTTTGGGTTGTGCTGCAATTAGATTACTTTCTGCATACAAAACACTTTCAAAGCATCAGTGTGTTTATGAAGCTGTCTCCAGCTTTAATCAAGACAAACATAAGATACAGTAGAAGGAAAATGCAGCCATTCTTGTATTAATAGAGCTGGAGTCTATAGGGTATGCTGAAGTATTAGGTAGTATCACCCAGTAGTATCAGAATTAGGTAGTATCACCCAGTGGGTTGGAAAGCAATAATTATGGGTAAAGTCTCAGCTACCTTCTATTGAATGTACATATGTGTATATTCTTCCTCAGTGTGTACTGAGGAAGACTAACTCATAGATTCTGTTATCGTGCAGCAGTGAAGAAATGGAGCTAAGCTGTGTTAGACCTTTATTTGATGGAGTGAGAATGGTTGGCCAATTGCACAAAAAGCTGAATTAGTTGGTAAGCCTGGTAGGGTTCCACAGGGGTCGTTTTGTAGAAAAATAGGTGGTGGAGCTCATCCAGCGGCACCTACTATTCAATGGTCAAGGTGGAAAGGAGGAGGTGGAACTCTCAGAAAGGTTCAAGAGCTGCACTCCTGTGAGCTCCCACTGAATCTGAGGCCTGGGGTTCCATAGGGTAGAGGGACTAGGACTGATTGGGTTTGGTGCATCAAAGTTATGGTGCTGATGATGGAAAGTACAGTCAACTTGCAGATGACTTGCATTGATCTTGTAGGGTTTTCAAGGCAGGAGAAGTTCAGAGGTGGTTTACCATTAACTGTCTCAGCATAGACTTCCATAGTGGTCTCCCATCCAAGTACTAATCAAGGCTGACCCTGCTTAACTTCCAAGAATTGATAAGATTGGGCTAGCCTGGGCCATCCAGATTCAGGGCATTACAAGCAGTGCCTAGCAAATCACAGAAAATGCTTTTGACCACCTGATATGGAACTTCTGGAAAACATACTGACTCAGCAGGAAATTGCCCGAGCGGTGAAAAAGAAAGGGAGGCACTAATCTGAGAAACAAAAAGTGAGACACTTCAAAGTTTCCCATGAAACAAGACAGTTTAATAGATGGCTTCAAGAGGGGATTGGATACATTTATGGAGCAGAGGTCCATAGCCACAGTGTATCGATGGAACTCTCTGTCTGGGGCTGTGATGCTCTGTATTCTTGGTGTTTTGGGGAGCAAGAGTGGGAGGGCTTCTAGTGTTCTGACCCCACTAGTGGACCTCCTGATGACACCTGGATTTTTTGGCCATTATGTAACAGAGTGTTGGACTGGATGGACTATTGGCCTTTTGTTTAAAACAATTTTATTTAGTAACATATGGTAACAATATCTATTTCTTGCATCGTTAATAACTTCTTTTTATCTATCCCATATATTACTTTCTAAACACCCCTCCCCCCCGTTACTTGACCCCCGCCGGTGTTATTTACTTAAAATACTAACATTTAAAGGTACCCTTAACTAATAAAAACAAAGATTAATATTCTTCTTCCTTCTAAGCCTTAATCATTATCAAAAATTGTCCAATGTCCTGTTATTTTCCACTCTTTTTCTACATAGCTTCTAAACTTTTCCCACTACATCTTAAACACTTCTAAGTCATAGTCTCTAAAAATTCTTGTTAATTTGTCCATTTCACTTCATGTCATAACTTTTACAATCCAATCCCATTTTTCTGGTATTTTTTCTTGCTTCCACAACTGCGTATACAATGTCCTAGCAGCTGAAAGCAAGTACCAGATTATAGTTCTATCTTCTTTTGGAAATTTTTCCATTTGTAATCCCAACAGAAAAGTCTCTGCAACTTTCTTTAATTCGTTTCCCAACATCCTAGAAATTTCTTGTTGAATCATCTGCCAATACTTTTTTGCTCTTTCACAAGTCCACCACATATGGTAGAAAGAACCTTCATGTTTTTTACATTTCCAACATCTATCTGGCATCTTATTGTTCATCTTTGCCAACTTTTTAGGAGTCATATACCATCTGTACATCATCTTAAAAGACATGTTGAGAGTTTCATAGAGTTCTTCCACAAATATTCCCATTTGTCCATCTGTATTTCTTTATTTACATTAATTGCCCACTTAATCATTTGAGATTTCACTACTTAATCTTCCGTAGACCATTTTAAAAGTAACATAGATTTTTGAAATTAATTTTTCATTATCTCCAAGCAGAACTTTTTCCATTTCTATTTGTTCTCGTCTTATTCCTTCAGTTTTAACATCGCTTTCCACCAAACTTTTTATTTGTTGCATTTGAAACCAATCATATTTATTATTTAACTTTTCAGAAGTTTTCAATTCTATTTTACCGCTATGTATTTTTAGTAACTGATTATATGACATCCCTTTATCCTCTCCTGTTATTCTTATTACTTCTGCTGGCACTATCCATAGTGGTTTTCTCTCATCGTCATATTTCTTGTACTTCATCCAAATATTTAGTAGATTATTTCTTATATAATGGTGAGAAAAAAACCCATCCAACTTTTTCTTTCCATAGTACATATAAGCGTGCCAGCCAAATTTATCTCCATGACCTTCCAACGTTAAAATTTTTTTTATTCAACAGCATCACCCAGTCTTTTATCCACACTAGACAAACTGCTTCATGATATAATCTTAAATCTGGTAATTGGAATCCTCCTCTCTCTTTTGCATCTATTAAGATTTTCATTTTGATCCTTGGTTTCTTCCCAGCCCACACAAACTCTGAAATTTCCCCTTGCCATTTCTTAAATTGTTTACTGTCTTATACAATCGAAATAGTTTGAAACAAATACATTATTCTTGGCAAAATATTCATCTTAATTGCAGGTATTCTGCCAAGCAATGACAAATTAAGTTTATTCCATTTTATCATATCTTCATCCGTTTTACGCCATAGCTTCTCATAATTGTTTTTAAACAAGTCAATATTCTTCATTGTTATGTCCACACCCAGATATTTTACCTTAGAGGTAACTTCACATCCCGTTATCTTCTGCAGTTCCTTTTGTTTGCTTACTTGTATATTTTTACATAGAAGTTTTGATTTTTCTTTATTAATACACAGTCCCGCCAATTCCCCATATTCATGTATTTTAGCTAACAACAAAGGTGTGACTTGTATGGGATTTTCATTTATAAATATTATATCATCTGCAAATGCTCTATATTTGTAAGTAAATCCTTTTACTTTTAATCCTTCTATTTCTTTATCTTCTTGGATTTGCATCAGTAAGATTTCAAGTCATTATAAACAACAGTGGGGAAAGCGGACAGCCTTGTCTTGTACCTTTGCTAATTATCATGTCTTTTGTAAGATCTGCATTTATACATAACCTTGCACATTGTTCAGCATATATTGCTTTTATCATCCTTATAAAGTTTTCCCCCAACTCCATTTTCTCCATTACTGCAAACATAAAGTCCCAATTTAAATTATCAAATGCTTTCTCTGCATCTGCAAAGAATAATGCTACTTCCTTTTCTGGATGTCTTTCATAATATTCTACAATATTTACAACAGTTCTAATATTGTCTCTTATTTGCCTTTTGGAGAGAAACCCCACTTGATCTTCCTTTATAAAATTTATCAAATATTGTTTAAGCGGGTCTGCAAAGATTCTTGTATTTATTTTATAGTCATTATTTAATAGTGAGATTGGTCTATAATTTTTTACATTCGTGACATCTCTATCTTCCTTTGGAATCAACGAAAGAACAGCTTCCTTCCATGTATTTGGTATTTTCTCTTTTACTCTTATCATGTTCATCAATTTCTGAAGTTTCGGAATTAACTCCTCTTTGAAGGTTTTAAAAAATTTAGCTGTATATCTATCTGGCCCAGGTGCTTTTCCATTTTTCATTGCATTAATTGCTGCTTCAATTTCTAGTTTTTCAAATGGATCATTCAAGACTTTTCCCATATTTTCTGTTAAGGGTGCTATTTTAATCTTTTGTAAATACTCTTCCATCTTTTCTTTATTTATTTTAACACTCTTAAATAATTTGGCATAATACTTAAAAAATTCTTTTTATTTCTTCTTGATCTACCACCTCTCCTCCCTCCACCACAATTTTATTAATAATTTTACTTTCTCTCTTTTTCTTCAGTTGCCAGGCCAAATATTTTCCAGGTTTATTTCCTCCCTCAAAAGATTTCTGCTGCAATCTTTTCAGATTCCATTCCAGTTCTTTATTTAACAAATGTCTCATTTGTGTTTGTAATATTGTAATCTCCCTCATAATTTTCTTTTTCCCTGGCCCTTTTCTCAGTTCTCCTTCTTTTTTCTTTATTTTATTTTGAATGTCCAGCATCTGTTTTTCTTTTGACCTCTTGTCTTTATTATTCAATGTAATCAATATTCTTCTCATTACTGCTTTATAAGCATCCCACACCATCTGAAATGCTATATCTTCTTTATCGTTTATTTGGAAGAAAGCTTTAGTTTCATTTTCTAGAGATGTCACTATTTCTTTATTCTGTAGTAAATCTTCATTCTATCTCTATCTTCTCGACTTTTTAGACAATTTTGTAATCCACATTATTGGGTTATGATCAGCTCCTATTTTGTATAAAATCTCTATTTTCTTTGTTATAAGGCCTAAATCTTTAGTACCCCACAACATGTCAATTCTGGAAAAAGTTTTATGTCTTGCTGAAAAAAAGGTATAGTCCCACACTTCAGGATTAAATTTCCTCCATATATCCTCTAAATTTTCTTGTTTGACCAATGCAAAAAAAGACTTTGGCAATTTTCCTTCCTTATTATTTTTTTCCCCCCAGACCTATCTAGTGTGTTCTTAATTGTTCCATTAAAGTCCCCCATTATCAAAACTTGATCATATGTCACTTCATCAAATTGTTGTATAAGGTCTTTTTAAAAAGCATCTTTTGCTCCATTTGGTGCATACAGTCCCAATAACAACTTTTTTTTGCATTTAATATTATTTCTACTGCTACAAATCTTTCATCTTTATCTTTAAACACTAGTTTTGGGTCCAATTCTTGTTTAATATAAAAAATCACTCCCCTTTTCTTCTGTTCAGCCAATGAATGAAATTCTAGTCCCAATTGTTTATTCCATATGTTTTGTTTGGGTGTGGCCTATACCCTGGCATACGAACCAGGTACATTTATTCTTTGTTGGAGGGATGTCTCGGGTTTTCTGATTTCAAAATCAGAAATACACTGTTATCAGATTTTAACCCCCAATTCACAATTAATTGTGCCAAATTTATGGCGGCAGCTAGGAGAATTCGTGAGGATTATGTAAAGATGGGGTCCTGAACAGACTGTTTTTTGAATATTTCCAAGCTTGTATTTTATCTTTTCTTAAATGCCTGAGTACTCTGTATACCATCATTAATGCTACTGAAACTGATATAAATACAGAAACCATGCATAAAGTTGCCAAATTTTGTTCCCATGCAATCAAATTGCATTTTATGGTTCTTACAAGTTAATGTCGAGGTATTGTAATTTTAACCAGTGTATTCTAGTTAATATTTCTTCTGGAGCTGTATAATTTTTAAATTTTTAATTTTTAAATTTAAATTTTTTTATTATATGTACTATATTTATTAAGCTAGAGGATGTTTGACAACTACTATATTATTTGTTATATCTCATTATTCATACTAATGTCCTATATTTTATTTTCACATTTATTTTTTAAATATCTTACGTTTTACTTATTTAGGTCCATCTTGATTTTTACAATTTTTATGTGGTTGTTGTTGGCCTGCATTGTGCTGTGTATTTGGTCATGCACCGTAATAAAGCAAACTGAAACTGTTTATTCCATACATTTTTTAAATCCTTTTGTTTGATATGTACTTCTTGTAAACAAACTATATTACAATATTGCATTTTAATCCAATGAAACATTGCCTTTCTTTTTTGTAGTGAATTTAGTCCATTAACATTCCAAGATAATAATTTGTAATCCATCATGGTGCAAATTCTTTATGTTCTTCATAAAATCCATGCAGTTCCTGTGTGCTTGTAATTGTAATCCTTTTTCCTTGTAGCTCAAAGCTCAAACCTTCAGGTATTATCCATCTATACCGCATTTCATTGTCCCGTAATTTTTCTGTCAATTTCTTGCATGCTCTTCTGTCATTTATCACTTGTCTTGGCAACTCCATAATTCTTACTCTGCTGCCCCCCACTATCAATGTTTTTCAAAGTTTTTATTCATGATTTTTCCCACCATTTCTTTTGTCATATATCTTATAACCACATCTCTTGGTAGATTTTTTTTTTTTGCATATAGTGAGTTCACTCTATACATATATTCATACATGTTTCTAGTCCCTTCAGGATCTTCCTCCAAAAATTCTGCAATTATTTTTATTATATATTCTTTCAAATCAGTTTCTTCATCCTCAGATACTCCTCTCAGACGTATCTGGGTCTCCATCAATTTGCAGTCATGAATTGCCACATTTTCTTGTATTTTAACAAGGTGGAATCATGTACTTTCACTCTCCCTTCCACCTCTTGCACTTTTTTTGATGTCACCACAGTCTCATTTCTGAGATTCTCTATATCTTTTTTTAGCTCTTCAATATCTTTTCTAATTTCTTTTTGGAAGCAGTTATCATCTTCATCCCTTTCATTATCCTGGCTTCTAATTGGTCCTGCATTTTCTCCAGTGAAGCAGTCCTTGCATGGGTTTGCTTATGGTCTGACATGTAAAAACACCAAACATTTTGACCTCACCAAATTAAATTTCAACTATCACATTTAAAAGAGTGAGGCTTGCTCTTTTCAATAAGCCTAATTTTGCTGTCCTCAGAGCCTCCTGGGCTCAGATATTAATTTTTAAAGTTTTTATTTTTTCCAAAATGGTGGTCACGACTTTCTGCCTCACTTTATTTTTTTTCCTTTTTCCTCTAGAGGCTTCTAAAATAGTTATTAACAGTAATGTCCAATAGTATTTACTTTATAATCGTCACCTCTGTCTGCTCCACCAATTTTTAATGTCCCAAACACTTAAAAAAAATTATTTAATTTTTAGCCTCCTAGCAATGGCTGCCGATGTTTTTCTGTGATATTATAGTCCTAGAGTAGGCTGGCTGCTTCAGTGATTTCCCTTTTCCATCCAATACTTCCCGCTTTGCTTGCCACCAAATCCTGTTTTCACTGGTAGAGAGATCTCATGATGCTTGACGTATTTCCTGTGTTGGCTGTGGGAGCTGCAAGTCTATGACAATGGGGCTTTTTCTCCAAACAGCAAGTAGACAAAACAATATATTCCTTTCCACTTTTTAGCACTGTCCTTTAAATTTACAAAGACCAAATTTCACCCCTTCTCCCCTTCTTCTTCCAAGCTTTCTAGATTTCAATTTCCCACTTTCTGATTTTATTTTGTTTAACTTTAATTAGTCCCAGAATGAAAGATAGCAATCTGTACCTTTTTTGTAGTTATCCAGATCAACACCAGTCTTATATAGCTTTAGATGTTTAGCAGTATCAAAGAAGATTAGGATCCTGTCGAATGTATGTCAAATAAATGACTCTGGAAACTTCTGCAGATGATGAAAATGCAACTCGTCTCTGGAGATCCCTCAAAGCCTCAAAGGAGCCCCCCTCCTGGGATTCCCTTTTAGCCAAGGTAAATCTCCTCAAAGTTTCCTGTGCATATCTTGGACTGATCTCTGACTGAGAAAAGTAGACAGTAGGCATTAGATTGCTTTCCACTACCCCGAACAGAAGTTCCAGCCTGCTCCCTTTCTGAGAAGCAGTTCAGCTTGGCATTTTCCAACCCCGGAAGTCCCCACTAAGCTGTGGAGTCTTGTGAGCGAAAATTGGAGTTTGTGAGCTGCTGGCATTCAAGTTGTAAGCTGCTGCATAAAATAGTTTGCTCTGGGGCCATTTTTTCTGAACTAAGACAAAAATGTGAGAGCCAGAGACCAAAAAATTGTGAGCTAGCTCACACTAACTCAGCTAGAGGGAACACTGCTCACAACCTGCATAGCTTTGAACATGACCTTACGTAGTATACATGCTGATATGCGAAGCATAAAGAACTGGACTAATTCTTCCTAATATGGTTGTTTCACCTTTTGTCTGTCATGCTGGCAGTTCTGGAGTTAATTACCTCTTTAGGCTTTGATTCTATTTTATATTCTCTTAGCTTAGCGGTCTGTGTGGCAAGTGCCAGCACATTATCAGTGTTAAACTGAATAATGTTTTGTCAGCATTGAATGCAAATCAGACCTGTGAGTCTACAAAAAGACCATCTCAGGTTAAAAGTGGATGTGGAGGCATGTATTTTTATCTGGAAGGATTTGGGCTGCCTTGCAGAGAGTGGGGCAAAGGTGTGTCTCTTTGATGGATGGTGTCATCAAAAGATGACATCTGGCCACAAAAGTTAGAATGGAGAAGAAAGAGCAGAAAACCTTCAAGGAGAATTTTGGCATCCCTTACTGAGGGGGAGCAACATGGAACAAAAAACCAGAGTGCTATTATGGTACAGAGGTTAGAATGTTGGACTAGAATCTGGAGGACTCCAGGTTTGAATCCCCCACTCTGCCACAGAAACTTGCTGGGTGGTCTTGGGCCAGTCACAAAATCTCCACCTAACACATGTCACTGGGTTGTTGTGAGAATAAAATGGTGGCAGATATAATCTTATACTTATGTATAATCTTACACTTTGGGTCCCCCTTGGGGAGAAAATAGGATATTGATGAAGTAAGTAAATAAATAAGAACAAGGTGGAAATGTGCTTATTTCACTTATAGGAAACATTCAGCACATTAATGCACGTTTATTCAGCCTACTGAACACTGATTCCTCCCCCCCCCAAAACCCCCCCCCCCAATTTTTATGTGAGGCAGCCAGGGCTTTTTTTGTAGCAGGAACTCCTTTGCATATCAGGCTACACCCCCTGATGTAGCCAATCCTCCAAAAGTTTACAGGGCTCTTAGCACAGGGCCTACTGTAAGCTCCAAGAGGATTGGTTACATCAAAGGTGTGTGGCCTAATATGCAAAGGAGCTCTGGCTACAAAAAAAACCCTGGAGGCAGCTAGGAACTGATAGCTTGACTGTGAGCTGTTAACAGTGAGGGCATTATGACCCAGGGAGCTTTAGCTGTCTCCTGTCATCTTTGTGGGGAGGGGGAAGCTATGTCTCTCAATGTGGCTGCAATCACACACACTAAATATTGGACTTTCAATGCACTTTCCAAGTGGATTTTTATTGTATGAACTGGCAAAACCCACTTGGAAAGTACACTGAAAGTGGATCAGAAGTGCATTATTCAGTGTGTATGATCAGCCTATGTCATAGCTGCTTTCAGTTCTGGTTTGGGTAGCAGGAGGAAATAAGTGTTATTCTCATTCACAGAAGCTGCTTTCGCTTGTTATTTTGGGACAATGGTAAGGCAAGAACAAGGCTTGAAGTTCTTAGGTATGTCAAATTACTCTTCAGCAAATGAAAGTTTCATGATTTCATTTCTATTATTGGGTAGAACTGTAGGTAACTGGGTAATGCTTTTTTGTGTGTGACCTATGCCAAGTACTTGGCAAAGACCATCTGGAAGGCAGATGAAGTTCCATGCCCTAGAGGGCCTCTTTTGAGCACCAAGGTCAGCATAGTCAAGATAACACATTCATTTGGAGCATAATTGTTAAAAACTCCATCAGATGTCATCAACACAGTTATGCAGTCAAAGTTGCCCCCCTCCGTTCATTTTTCCTTAGCACCAGCAAACTTTGTCTTGATGAGTTTGTTTCTTTGTTTACTCAGCTATTCAAGTTTGCTGTGGCCATCATCCAGCAAAATGCTCTGAAAGCAGTGTGCACTACAATTGATAAAGAACATAATCATGGGAATGATAGCATTTTCAAACACAGTGGCAGGCATCCAAACATCCGTGCATAGAAGATGCATGGTATTTTCTGGTGTTCCTGCAGCTCCTTCCAGCCTCTGGAAAGATCGTTCCTGAAGTCACAGGATCCCTGCAGAGGAACAGCCATGGCAGTTGTTGTGCTTGAATGAGATGGAGCAAAGAGGTTGAAAGTAACCCCTTTTCTTAGTGGAAACATGCTTGTCAAAGAGGAAAGAGAAAGTGATTTCACTCCCTTATCCTTCTACATTCCATTTCGCCACAAATGGTGTGGCTGTTTCTCCTTGCAAATCCCTCAACCCGGGAACTGGAACGGGCTGTAGGGACAGATAGAAATGCAGGAAAATTCTGCATTTTACACAAAGAGTGGCTTAATGCACACCACTGAGCAAAGACATTAAAACATACACACACAATGCCATCAGTGGTGGCCATTAAAGGCATTCCTTAAATGTTTGCCCCGGGCGATGGAAACTGCAAACAAAGCAAGTTGGGTGACTCTTCTTGAAAGGGAGCTCCAGACAGTAGGTGTAGCTACTGAGAATGTCCATACCTCTGCAGAGTTCATTATTCCAAGAAAAGGAATGCAGAGCAGCAGGGTATCCCTAGGTTTTAGTACATGGAGAGGGCCATAGGGGTGAAGGCAACCTATCTGGGATGCAGAGACTTATGGGGGATTTTTCAAAGCTAAGAATCAGCACCTTGGATAGCACCTGGGAGCTATTTGTCCAGTCCGTCCACAAGGACGATCAACTGAAGCAGGCTTTGAGATATCACAGTGCAGCCCAGGGTGGCTTCTTGAGCCACAAACTGGTTCTTTAAGTGCATCTGCAGTCCAATCGTAAGGACACCTTCCTAAGAGCAAGGCCCATTGCATGATATGAACTCAGTGGAGGCATAACATCCAAACTGTGACACGTTGTAGCCCTGCTGTATACCACATTGGTCAGACCACACCCGGAGTACTGTGTGCAGTTCTGGAGGCTTTAAGAAGGCTGTGGATAGAACAGAGCAAGTGCAGAAGAGAGCAATGAGGATGATCGAGGGCCTGGAGACCAAACCCTATAAGGAAAGGCTGAGGGACTAGGAGACGTTCAGTCTGCAGAAGTGGAGGTTGAGGGGGGGACATGATGGCTCTCTTCAGGGCTTTTTTTTTTTTTTTTTGCAGGAACTCTTCTGCATATTAGGCCACACACCCCTGATGGAGCCAATCCTCCTGGAGCTTACAGTAGGCCCTGTATGAAGAGCCCTGTAAGCTCTTGGAGGATTGGCTACAACTGGGGTGTGGCCTAATATGTAAAGGAGTTGTTGCTACCAACCCCCCCCCCCCCTTCTGGCTCTCTTTAAGTATTTGAAAGGCAGTCGCTTAGAAAAGGGCAGGGAGCTGTTCCTGTGGGCAGTAGAGGATAGGACTGGAAACTATGGGTTTAAATTACGGGCAGAAAGGTATTATATTAGGAATATTAGGAGGAATTTAGTAGGCATTCAGTGGTGAAATTGGCTGTTTAGGGAGGTGGTGAGCTTCTGCTCACTAGCAATCTTCAAACAGTGGATAAATGCTTGTTAAGGAAGCTTTAGGCTGATCCTGGGGTGGGGGAAAGGTTGGAGATGGCTTGTACGGCCCCTTCCAGCAGTCTGATACTACATGGGACTGACATTTCCTGTAGACCTGCTTAGCATTGCTCCATAAATGCCTCCTGTAGATTGTTAACAGGCCTGGAGGGAAAAAAAATGTTCTGTCTTTTTAAAATATAGTCTCAATCAGGGCTTTTTTTTGTAGCAGGAACTCCTTTGCATCTTAGGCCACACACCTCTGATGTAGCCAGTCCTCCTGGAGCTTACAGTAGGCCTTGTACTAAGAACCCTGTAAGCTCTTGGAGGATTGGCTACATCAGGGATGTGTGGCCTAATATGCAAAGGAGTTCCTGCTACAAAAAAAAAGCCCTGGTCTCAATGCATTGCAATGGGCAGCTGTTAAAGGGACAGGACTCCCCCCCCGCCCCTTTTCAGGTCTATTGGAAACTTTATTGGGAACCTGGACCGCATTGGTAGTCATGCTGTTTTAGTCCTACTATTCTTTGGCAGTTGGCTCTGAAAGGCTGCTTAGGTTATAATAAGCCCTGATTTCCATCGTTACATCCATTCGGAGGCCCCACTAGGATAAGCGAGTGGCAGATTACTCTCTTGGCGCAAGCTGGAAATCTTGCACCCTCATCTGCTGCCATCGGCTTTTGCCAAATTAGTGCTCTGATTGCCATTTTTAAACCACTCTAATATTCCAATGCTGGGTGGCATTCACTTTATTCTTTATGTATTTTTTCCCAGTGACTCCTAATCAGCCACCTTTTTAATTCAGGCATACTAAACAGAAATGCCTTGATACTTAAAATTTCATCAGCCCACACATTACTCATCAGAATGATTCATCATTTACAATAGTGGGCTCCCCCCCTCCCCTTTCTGGAAGTTGGTGTTTCCAAAAAGTACATTTCAGTATTTAATTAGTTAAAACAGACTTTTCAGAAGGAAAATCGCAGATAATCTGTAGCTTTGGAGGGCACTTTCAGTAGGTCCTTGTAGAAGGTCAAAGGTCCTTCACAAAGGTCTACTAAGTTATGCATATGTAGAGAAAGCAGGTAAACAGTATCTTTTCTCCTGTTCCCATTATATTAGAACTTGGGGTCAACCTATGAAACTGACCTTTAGAAAATCAAAGATAGATAAAAGGTAGTTCTATTATCATAACAGGCTATGAGATGTAATGGTGACCAGGACTTTTTTTGTAGCAGGAATTCCTTTGCATATTAGGCTACACCCCCCCTGATGTAGCTAGTCCTCCAATAGCTTACAGTAGGCCCTGTAAGAAGAGTCCTGTAGCTCTTGATTGGCTACATCAGGGGTGACCTAATATGCAAAGGAGCTGCTATGCCCCAGCATATTAGGCAGCATTTTCAGGCATCCTCACCACAGCTTTACATTTGTCCAGTCTTCTTTTAAATCCATCCCAGCTGCTAGTCACCATCAGGGCTTTTTGGGTAGCAGGAGCTCCTTTGCATATTAGGTCACCATTGATGTAGCCAATCCTCCAAGAGCTACAGGGCTCTTCTTACAGGGCCTACTGTAAGCTATTGGAGGACTTGCTACATCGGGGGGGGGGGGTGTAGTCTAATATGCAAAGGAATTCCTGCTACAAAAAAAGTCCTGGTCACCATTACATCTCATAGCCTGTTATGATAATAGAACTACCTTTTATCTATCTCTGATGTTCATTGGAATATACTGAGCTCAGTGAAGGAGTTTCAAATGTTCCTATGATGACAATAATCCCTAGGAAACACAGAGCTTTTTTTGTAGCAGGAGCTCCTTTGCAAATTAGGCTACACACCCCTGATGTAGCCAATCCTCTTGGAGCTTACAGTAGGTCCTGTACTAATAGCCCTGTAAGCTCTTGGAGGATTGGCTACATCAGGGGTGTGTGGCCTAATATGCAAAGGAATTCCTGCTACAAAAAAAGACCAGAGGAAACCCATCGGATCAAAGCCTCTGAGAAAGTTTTTGAGTGCAATGAAAACCAAAACTCATGGATGGACAGATAGACAATTAAAAAAAATGTTTCCAGTTCTTTTTTAAAAAAGAAGACCACATTTTTATACCCCACCCTTCTCTCTGCATCAGAGACTTAGAGCGTATTACAATCTCCTATATCTTCTCCCCCCATAACAGATACCCTGTGAGGTGGGTGGGGCTGAGAGGGTTCTCACAGCAGCTGCCCTTTCAAGGACAACTCCTGTGATAGCTATGGCTAACCCAAGGCCTTTCCATTAGCTACAAGTGGAGGAGTGAGGAATCAAACCCAGTTCTCCCAGATAAGAGTCTGCACACTTAACCACTACTCCAAACTGGCTCTCTCTGTAGTTAGTGTTTATAATGTTTGTTATTAGAACTATTAATATTATTCAATTTAATTGTTTCTCATTTCAGTGGGCTTCATGGAGAAACACATCTCCTCTGTAAATTTCTCCTCATTTCTACTGGGATAGCATTTTCCAGGATGGTAGTCCTCTCCCGAAGGAACCTGCCTGCCACAAGCCAGATAGATGAGAGAAACCATCCCTGTCTGAGTCAGAGTTGTATATCTCTGTCTGATTTAATATATAAAACTCAGTCAGGCAAGTACCACATTTAAGCAGGAACATGATAGCTGCCATCTTTGCACGGGGCATGCAGAGAAGGACATTGAAAGGGAACGCAGTTTGCAGATTCACTGCCAAATCTGTGACATCTGCAGTTGCCAACTCTGGCTTTGGAAATTCCTGGAGATTTGGGAGGTCTGGAGCCTATGGAGGGCAGTAGAGTTGCCAGCTACCAAGCAAGGACTGGAGATCTCCCAGAACTGCAACTGAGTTCCAGACAACAAAGATAAGTTTCCCTGGAGAAAAAGGACTGCTTTGGAGGATAAACTCTATAGCATTAAGGTCCCCAAGCCCCACCCTTCTTAGGCTCCACCCCCAAATATCCAGGAATTCCCTAACCTGAAACTGGCACCCTAAAGGATAGGGTTTGGGGAGGGACCTCACAGGAATGTCTAGAACCCACCCTCCAAACTAGCCATTTTCTGCAGGTGAACTGATCTCTATTGTCTGGAGTTAATTTGTAATTCCAGAACTCCAGGCCCCAGCTGGAGGTTGGCAACCTTAGTAACATCAATGTCTGAGGGGGTTCCCCCACCTTTCCCTGAAGGCAAAGTGTAGTTCTACAACCAGCATATGTTGTGACAGCTGATGGAATGCTGTAAGCTCTATACAAGTTACAAATTTCCAAGGCTTTTATTCTTGAGCAGGAACGCATAGGAACGCAGTTCTGGCTGGCTTGGTGTCAGCGGAAGTGGCCTAATATCCAAATGAGTTTCTGCTGGACTTTTTCTACAAAAAAGCCCTGTGCAAAACAATGGTGCCATCAAGAGGTGTGGCCTAATATGCAAATGAGTTCCTGCTGGGCCTTTGTGTGTGTGTGTAGAGAAAGTCCTGCAAATTGCAGTTCACACATAGAATTGGGAGAAGATAAGAAATAATGCCCAGCATCCTCCCACGGAGTGGAAGGCAAATGCTTGCCTCAGTACATTCCTTCAGTGACAGCACTGCCTATACCAGGGGTATCAAACATGCAGTCTGGGGGCTGAATCAGGCCCCCGGAGGGCTCCTATCAGCCCCCCCCCCGAGCAACTGGCTGTCATCTGCTTCCTTCTCCCTCTCTCTTGCTTCCTTCTGCATACGTTTGCTTTGCAAGGCTTGCTCAATTGCACAACAGCTACAGAGCAAAACCTCTGTTTTCTCCATTGGCTAAGGCTCCTCCCTTGGGGAGGAAGAGGGGGAGGAAGAGCTAGTTTTTCCTGGCTCTCTCAACCACACAGTAGACCTACTGAATCAAACCTCTCTTCCTTATGTTGGCTGAAGTTCCTCCCCCAGTCCCCTGGGGAAGGAAGGAAAGAGCCAGAGTTTCCTTGGCCCAGTTCCCTGTATCCCATGGGAGAAATACGAGGTAAGCACCTTTAAGACCAAGTTTTTTAAAAATATATTTAATTGTTTTTGTCTGTGTCCTTTATAAAGTTTATATCTCTGCTACCTAATCTTAAATAGGCACATACAAGGTCCAACTCGACATGGCTCGGCCCAACCCAACATAGCCCAGCCCAACAAGGTCTTATTTATGTCAGATCTGGTCCTCATAACAAATGAGTTCGACACCCCTATGTGTGTGGGATAGCCTTTGCCTCTATTATCCTTCCCACATTCTGCAATGATGTCTGTAGACCAGAGTGAACAAGCAAAATATTTGCCCCTGTGGGCACAGCATCAGACATCAGAATAACAGAACTGAGCAAACAGAATCTGTTGCTAATACAAAGCCAAAGCCTTCCTGAAGCCAGTGAACCAAGAACATGCTTAGGGAAAGCATTCTGGAATGCCAAACAGATCTGGAAACATTTATATCACTCTGCTGACTGGTAAATATCCTTGTCAATGACATATCTGCCAAGTAAGTCTCTTCCCTCTAACCTGTGGGAACTCTAAACCAGACAGCCAGGCACCAGATTCATAGTTGTACCTGAAGATTTTGAATATTATTGACTTTTTAAAAAAAAATCAATTTGTTATATTCATTATATTACCAAACAGAAATGTTTCAGTGTGGGCTGATTTTTATCCTACATATCTCTACTTATGGGCCTCTGCCCTTCAGCCTCTATGGTAGAAAACTTATTTTCCTGTCTCAGATTACATAGTCAATAACATCATCTGGTAACACTTTGTCTACAAAGAACTCCTACCCACTGCCATGGACACACACCTTTTTTTTCTGCCTCTATAATATCCAGGACAAGCATATCTGAGTTTAGTGTTTCATACTGTCCTATCCTCTCCACCCAGTGTTAGCCAATAATGGGAAATTATATTTGGGAAAAGGAAATGTACAATTCCATGGTGTTGTCAGGATATGACCCCGAGACTCAGGTTTGGGGCTGATTTTCAGGGACTTTAGGATGTTGAAATCTCAGAACCATAAGTCAGCTCATACATCGGATGCTGTCTTTTGAAAATTTTATAGTTGCCTGCAGAGAACTACTGCATAGATCAGAGGTAAGAACTGAATAGTAATTGTGTCATTCTAACAACGCTTTTCATAAAGCAAACCCCTTTAAATACTTGAGTAGGATTCTGAGTCCACTTGTTTAGAATTAGTCTGTAAGTATATTTTATGTGTTGCATACAAGTTTCTGAAGAATTTGGCATTCCTTTGAATGGCATACAAAGACCAGAAATGCATTGACTAGCAGGTGCTGTTCTTTCATAATATAATTTATTTGTTAGCTGACATTGTTACACTATTTGATCAATAGCATGCCGGGGTTATTTGGAGTGAACAGGATAGTTGATATTTTGTGCCATTTCTAATTTGAAACCTTTCAAAAATCAGTAAAACCAAGGAAGGCCAGCAGTCAAAAAACACTGGAATTCTTGGGGACGGGGAAGCCAGGGGGGTGGGGGGTATTTCACAGTCAGGTTCAAGACTGAGAAGACAACATTTCTTCTTTCAACTGTTCATGGTGAAGTGATGAATTTGGAAAATTTGATCAGATTAGCTAAACTAAGAAATCTAAACATGCTTGAATGGGCATTATTCTAATAGCATGTAAGGGCTCTCTCTCTGTAGGTGTGTGTGTGTAAACTGCTGTCAAGTCACAACCCACTTACAGTCACCCCAGCAAGGGGCTTTCAAGGCAACTAAGAAGCAGAGGTAGTTTGGCATTGTCTTCCTTGATGAACATATGAATATGAACATATGAAGCTGCCTTATATTGAATCAGACCCTGGGTCCATCAAAGTCAGTATTGTCTTCGCAGACTGGCAGCGGCTCTCTAGGGTCTCAAGCTGAGGTTTTTCACACCTATTTGCCTGGACCCTTTTTTGGAGATGCCAGGGATTGAACCTGGGACCTTCTGCTTCCCAAGCAGATGCTCTACCACTGAGCCACCGTCCCTCCCTTGATGGACTTCATTCAGAGCTAGTCCTGCTACTAGGCAAACTAAGCAATTGTCTAGGGCACCAGCCTTCTGGGCATGCTGAATTGGGTGCCCCCTATGTGACACTGATGTTATCCATGTGTGTGTAGGGGTGCCAGATGTTAGCCTTGCCTAGGGTGCCGGACAGTCTAGGGCCAGCCCTGTCTCTGTTCCAAGTACTGTCGCAGCTTAGCTTCTGAGATCTGACAAGATAAGGCTATACTACGCTGCCTTCCCTCCTGCATAGATCCAGGTGGGCAGCCATGTTGGTCTGAAGCACTAGAACAAAGTAGGAGTCCAGTAACATCTTTAAAACCAACAAGGTTTTATTCAGAATGTAAGCTTCCATATGCATGCATACTTCTTCAGATGAGGAAATGGGGTACAGTGAGCAGAACTACATATACAGTAGTTGGTGGGTTAAGAGTGTAAAGTGATACAAAGTTAGGAGCAAATGGCAAAATAGTATAATAAACAACAGTATTACACTATTTTGCCATTTGATCCTAACTTTGTATCACTTTACACTCTTAACCCACCAACTATATGCAGTTCTGCTCACTGTACTCCATTCCCTCATCTGAAGAAGTATGCATGCATACAGAAGCTTAAATTCTGAATAAAACTTTGTTGGTCTTAAGGGTGCTACTAGAAGCCTACTTCCCTCCTGCATGTAACTGTTACCATCCAGCGGTGGAATTCTAGCAGGAGCTCTTTTGCATATTAGGCCACACGCCCCTAAGAACATAAGAACATAAGAGAAGCCATGTTGGATCAGGCCAACGGCCCATCAAGTCCAACACTCTGTGTCACACAGTGGCAAAAAATGTTATATACACACATACACTGTGGCTAATAGCCACTGATGGACCTGTGCTCCATATTTTTATCTAAACCCCTCTTGAAGGTGGCTATACTTGTGGCCGCCACCACCTCCTGTGGCAGTGAATTCCACATGTTAATCACCCTTTGGGTGAAGAAGTACTTCCTTTTATCCGTCTTAACCTGTCTGCTCAGCAATTTCATCGAATGCCCACGAGTTCTTGTATTGTGAGAAAGGGAGAAAAGTACTTCTTTCTCTACTTTCTCCATTCCATGCATTATCTTGTAAACCTCTATCATGTCACCCCGCAGTCGACGTTTCTCCAAGCTAAAGAGTCCCAAGCGTTTCAACCTTTCTTCATAGGGAAAGTGCTCCAGCCCTTTAATCATTCTAGTTGCCCTTCTCTGCACCTTCTCTAAAGCTATAATATCCTTTTTGAGGTGCGGCGACCAGAACTGCACACAGTACTCCAAATGAGACCGCACCATCGATTTATACAGGGGCATTATGATACTGGCTGATTTGTTTTCAATTCCCTTCCTAATAATTCCCAGCATGGCATTGGCCTTTTTTATTGCAAACGCACACTGTCTTGACACATTCAGTGAGTTATCTATCATGACCCCAAGATCTCTCTCTTGATCAGTCTCTGCCAGTTCACACCCCATCAACTTGTATTTGTAGCTGGGATTCTTAGCCCCAATGTGCATTACTTTGCACTTGGCCACATTGAACCGCATCTGCCACGTTGACGCCCACTCACCCAGCCTCAACAGATCCCTTTGGAGTTCCTCACAATCCTCTCTGGTTCTCACCACCCTGAACAATTTAGTGTCATCCGCAAACTTGGCCACTTCACTGCTCACTCCCAACTCTAAATCATTTATGAACAAGTTAAAGAGCATGGGACCCAGTACCGAGCCCTGCGGCACCCCACTGCTTACCGTCCTCCACTGCGAAGACTGCCCATTTATACTCACTCTCTGCTTCCTATTACTCAGCCAGTTTTTGATCCACAAGAGGACCTGTCCTTTTACTCCATGATTCTCAAGCTTTCTAAGGAGCCTTTGATGAGGAACTTTATCAAAAGCTTTCTGGAAGTCAAGGTAAACAACATCTATCGGGTCTCCTTTGTCCACATGTTTGTTCACCCCCTCAAAGAAATGCAACAGGTTAGTGAGGCAAGATCTTCCCTTGCAGAACCCATGCTGAGTCCTCCTCAATAACCCGTGTTCATCAATGTGCCTACTCATTCTGTCCTTGATAATGGTTTCTACCAACTTTCCCGGTATTGAAGTCAGACTGACTGGCCTGTAATTTCCCGGATCTCCTCTGGAACCTTTTTTAAAGATGGGGGTGACATTTGCTACCTTCCAGTCCTCAGGAATGGAGGCAGATTTCAATGAAAGATTACAGATTTTTGTTAGAAGATCCACAAGTTCAACTTTGAGTTCCTTCAGAACTCTCGGATGTATGCCATCCGGACCCGGGGACTTATTAGTTTTTAATTTGTCTATCAGTTGTAGGACCTCCTCATTTGTCACCTCAATCTGACTCAGGTCTTTCAACACCCCTTCCAAAATTAGTGGTTCTGGGGCGGGCAAAAAGTTCTCGTCTTCTACAGTGAAGACGGAGGCAAAAAATTCATTTAGCTTTTCAGCCATTTCCCTATCCTCCTTCAGTAATCCTTTTACCCCATGGTCATCCAAGGGCCCCACTGCCTCCCTGGCTGGTTTCCTACTTCTAATATATTTGAAGAAAGTTTTATTGTTGGTCTTTATGTTTTTTGCAATATGCTCCTCATAGTCCCTTTTTGCCTGCCTGATCACAGTCTTGCATTTGATTTGCCACAGCCTGTGTTCCCTTTTACTAATCTCACTTGGACTGGTTTTCCACCGCTTAAAGGAGTCCTTCTTACCTTTTACAGCTTCCATTACTTTGTTTGTTAACCACGCAGGCCTTTTCTTATGCCTGTTTGTGCCTTTCCTAACTTGTGGTATGTATTTTATCTGAGCTTCTAGGATTATAGTTTTAAATAGCGTCCAAGCTTCCCCAAGGGTTTTGACCGTATGTACCTTTCCTTTCAGTTTCTTCCTCACATGCCTCCTCATCTCAGTGTATTTACCCCTTTTAAAGTTAAACGTGGTTGTGGTGGTCTTTTTGGACAACTCCCTATTTATACAAACGGTGAAATCAATAACATTGTGATCACTGCTCCCAAGCGGCGCAATCACTTTTACATCTCTCACCAAGTCTTGGGCATTACTTAGGACCAAATCCAGGATCGCCCCACCCCTGGTAGGTTCTGAGACCATCTGCTCCATAGCACAGTCATTGAGAGCATCAAGAAACTCAATCTCTTTCTCTCGACCAGAACACATATTGACCCAATCAATCTGCGGGTAGTTAAAATCACCTATTACAACACAGTTTTTACGTTTAGCCGCTATCTTTAAGCCTTCCATCATATTATAATCGTCCTCTCTCTTTTGATTTGGTGGGCGATAACAAACTCCCATAGTTAAATTTCCTTTTGGGCCCTCTATTTCAACCCAAAGCATTTCTAAAAGTGAATCTAATTCTCTGATCTCAGCCTTACTGGACCGTATATCCTCTCTGACATACAGAGCCACCCCACCTCCAACCCTTCCCTCCCTATCCTTCCGATATAGCTTATATCCAGGAATCACCGTGTCCCACTGATTCTCCTCATTCCACCAAGTTTCTGAAATTCCCACAATGTCTATGTTTTCTCCCAACACTAAACATTCCAATTCACCAATTTTACTTTGAACACTTCTAGCATTTGCATACAAACATCTATAATTTCCCAGGCGAGCTAGGCCCGCCACCTTCCTCCTGCCGCCTCGAGACACTGGCAGACAGTCCATATTGTTTGTCACCTTCACAGTGGACAACTCCGGTCCGTTACCCGGTAGAAAAATAGCAGCTAACCCTTCATCTCTTTGAGACGAGTCCTCCCGAACCAGAGACATTTCATCTCCTGTCGGCTTTCCCCCAAGATTTAGTTTAAAAACTGCTCTGCCACCTTTTTGATTTTAAGCGCCAGCAGCCTGGTTCCATCCGGGGACAAGTGGAGACCGTCTCTTTTGTACAGCTCCCGCTTGTTCCAGAAAGCATCCCAGTGCCTAACAAACTTAAACCCTTCCTCCTTACACCATCGTCTCATCCACACATTGAGACTTCTAATTTGTGCCTGTCTCTCCTGCCCTGCACGTGGAACAGGTAGCACTTCTGAGAAGGCTACCTTGGAGGTCCTGGCCTTAAGTCTCCTGCCTAGCAGCCTAAATTTTTCCTCCAGGACCTCACGACTGCATTTCCCCACATCGTTGGTGCCAACGATGTAGCCAATCCTCCAAGAGCTTACAAAAAAGAGCCTTGTAAGCTCTTGGAGGATTGGCTACATCAGGGGTGTGTGGCCCAAAATGCAAAGGAGTTCCTGCTAGAATACCACCCCTGTTACCAACTAAGAACAGACAATCCCTCCCCCTCCTGTAATCCATTTAGTTCCCATCCCTTATCTGAAGACCCTGCACAGGAAGGCTTTTCCGGTGACCTGATTTCTGTAGGTCACTGAGGGCCTCTTAAAACATAGGTTGCTGAAACCACAGCTCCCTTTTAGCTTTTAGCTAGGTTTTAGTTACTTTCCCCCTTCTTCTGTGGTTTTATGGCAAGGTGATATTAGGCTGCAAATTGTATGGTGATGCAGAGTGCTTAAAATTTTAATCCTTGTCATCCAGGTGTTGTTTCTAACTGTTGGATGCTGCTTGGAGCACATATTAACTTGAGAAGCAGCCAAGATATAATTGGTGTCCCTGAGAAATTCAAGCTAGATGGTTATTACGGTTCTAATCTGCTTCCCCCACAGAAAAGACAAATTCACTTCCACTAAACGCCCAGTTGCTTCCTTACTTTGTTTTCCAAAGTCACTATTGCAAACTGAACACATTGCCATGGATACTGGATAGGCAGTGCAACCCAGTGCAGAGTTAAAGGTAAAGGTAGTTCCCTGTGCAAGCAACAGTCGTTTCCGACTCTAGGGTGACGTCGCATCACAACGTTTTCACAGCAGACTTTTTACGGGGTGGTTTGTCATTGCCTTCCCCAGTCATCTACACTACATTTTACTGACCTCAGAAGGATGGAAGGCTGAGTCAACCTTGAGCTGGCTACCTGAACCCAGCTTCTGCCAGGATTGAACTCTGATCATGAGCAGAGATGCAGTACTGCTTTACCACTCTGTCAAGTTATGCCCTCCTAAATCCACTGAAATCAGTGGGCCTAGAAAGGCATGACTCTGTTTAGGACTGTACAGTGAGCCAATATCTGCCTTCCCATTACAGTATGGTTACTGTCTCATGGATATCAATTCTCTGCATATCTTTCCAATGTGGTTATTTATGCTTTTTTCCTCCTGTCAGTGGCATCATTTTTGTTTTCTCCTCTTCTCCTGTCAATCATGGTCTCTTTCCACTTTCTCCTTGTCAGAATATCGTGATTCCTTAGAGGCTGTTTACCTCTGTAAATCCCCACTTTGCCAGCAGACAGGCAGAAGCCTAGGTGGTAGCCCAGCTGAACAGCTTCCCTTTCTGTTCAGCCAATTTGCCTTGCTCTGCAATCGATTGCCAGAGGATAGTATCAGTAAGACATTCAGTCTTTAGAACTTTTTTGCCTGGAGACTGAAACCCTAAGCTGCAGGTCTGATAAACAATCTACCTCGATTCTTCCATGGAAATGGTACCCTGAAGACCTGGCAGAGATCCATGGATATCTCAACCCGACAAACAAAAACCGCACATAGATGGGGACTTGTTTGTTCAAATTCCTCCTCTGCCAGGAAAATGACTGGGGAACCATGGCTCAATCATTCTCTCTGTTTGACCTACTTTACAGGGTTGTTGTGAAGATATAATGAAGAATGGGAGAGAATGATGCATGCCACTAAGCTCCCAATTGAAAGCCAGTTTGGTGCAGTGGTTAAGTGCAGTTACTCTTATCTAGGAGAATTGGGTTTGATTCCCCACTTTTCCACATGCACCTGCTGATATGACCTTGAGTCAGTCACAAGTTCTCAACAGAGCTGTTCATCTCAAGAACAGTTTCTGTCAGAGCTCTCTCAGCCCTGCCTACCTCTCAAGATGCCTGTTGTGGGGAGGGGAAGGGAAGAAGATTGCAAGCCACTCTGAGGCTCCTTTTGGTAGTGAAGAGTGGGATATAAATCCAATCTCCTCCTCCTTCACCTCCACCTCCTCCTTCTCTTCATCTTCTTCTTCCTCTTTGGAGGAAGGATGAATTTAAGCACTCTGTTAAAGATTCAATGGATGCAAACCATATTACTGTAAAAAGTAATTTGCAGTGAGCTCTTGATATTAAGTTTGTACAACGTAAGTGAAGAGTGTTTTATGGTGGAGAGTGAAGAGTGATTTAGGATAGGCAACCCAGCTGAATTTCCAGGGAGCAAAATCAGCCCTCTCTCCTTCCTCTTCTATATCAAGGTCTTTCTGTGGCTGCAATAAAGTGATACATGTTTGTCCAGTTCCATCCTTAGTTGCTTTACAAAATTATTCCTTATTCTAGCATTTCAAGAAAGAAAACATGTTATTAATAACCAGGTCTATTCTAAAGAATTAATTTATATTACGGGGACAATAATAAAATATCACTATCACCACATTTTTAAGAAGTCCTTTCCCTAGATGTGGGAATGAAAAGGTTTGGAGGCCTGAACATAGAGTTAATAGCAGAAATGGAGATAAGGAGGAGAGGTTGTGTATACAGTAAATGTCAAGAAACCTCCACATAGAAGAATGAATGAAAGGAGAGTTTCCCATGATGCATTGGGAGGAGAGTGGAAACAGAAAGTAACATTGCAGGTTTGTGCAGTTCCTCAATCTGGAGCCACCCCTGCTATGCTGTCATTGAACATTTCATTTGCATTCCAAGCACAGCTCAAAATGGTTCTGTAATTGAACAGGGTATCTTACAGATCATCTTGTCCCCTGTGATGCTGCTGCTCTGTGCACTTAAATTGTCCTATCCTGGGAGTAAAATCTTAGTGTAGTGGACAGTCCTTTGGCTGCCTTGGCTAAGGCCATTGCTGATTTATTTTAAAATGTGTATCCCTCTTTTCCAAGGCAGTTTGCAGCAGCTGACAAATACTCCAGTTAAAATTAGCAGAACAAAATATGATCTAGAGCAGGGGTGTTGAACATTTGTTACAAGGGCCAGACCTGACAAATGAGAGCTTGTCAGGCTGGGCTGCGTGAGCCATAAAATGTAAAGTCAGGTAGCAGAGATATAAACTTTATAAAGGACACAGACAAAAATAATTATATATATATATATTTAAAAAAAACTTAAAATATGCTTAAAACATTAGGGTTTGGTCTTAAAGGTGCTTTCTTTGTATCTCTCCCATGGAATCCAAAGAACTGGGCAAAAGAACCAGAAGGGAAGGAAGGTAGGAAGTTCAGGCACCCTGAGTCAGATGCCCTGAGTCACAGCAGTGGTGGCCAGGGGAGGGGAGATACTAAGTGCCCCTGACTTTTTAGCATACCCCCCCACTTTTAAAACCCTGGCTATGGGCCTGGGCTGGGGTCATCCATGTCAAGGCCAGGCTGAGAGTAATGCGACTGGTTCAAGATCACTCAGCAAGCCTCCATGACATGAGTTGGGATTTGAACCTGGGTTTCACAGATTCTCATCTACCAATTTAAGCATTGCACCATGCTGGCTCGCACGAAGGAATAACATGTTGGAATTTGATTTTTTTTTTTACTGGCATGATTATATATATGAAGTTAAAAGATTTTTTTCCACTGTCTGTGTTTCCAGGGCCAGGCCTAGCCTGCAGACTTGCCAGCCGCCGCCCCCTCCATGGCGCCACCCCCCAGACTGCCCCCTCCCCTTTTGTGCTCCCACCCCCTGCCTCTGATACAGAAACTGTGCCCTGGCCAGGAACCCTCCCGGCCCCTCTCTGATGATTCTGATCATCAGAGAGAGGCAGGGAGGGCTCCTGGCCAACGCACAGTTTCTGTATTGCTCCCTGAGTGCTCAGTAAGTAGTAGAGACTGCATACTGGCCAGGAGCCCTCCCTGCCCCTCTCTGATGATCGGAATCATCAGAGATGGGCAAGGAAGTCTTTTAGCCAGTGCACAGTCTCTGTATTGCTCTTTGAGTGTCCTCAGATGCTCAGGGAGTAATAAAGAGACTGTGCACCAGCCAGGTGGCAAAATTTGAGCATTTGCCTATGGTGCTGGGCTGGGAGGGCCCAATTTGGTGCCCTCCCCAGCCCAGCATCTTAGGCAAATGCCTAGTTTGCCTACTGGGAGGGCCAGCCCTGTGTGTTTCATTTCTGGCTATTGAAACAAAGTTTGGGTCCGGAGGCACCTTTAAGGTCAAGCTTTGTTCCGTTGTTTCAGGCCAACAAGGCCTTAATCTATTTTCTGGCCATTAGTACTATTTGTTGTCTTTCATGATTATTACTGAACAAAATTTTGTCCTCCAGAGGAGGGGCTCTGACTTGGATAGCCCCAGCATAGCTTGGTTTTGTAAAATCTCAGGAGCTAAGCAGGGCAGATGCAGAGGCAGGCAATGGCAAAGCACCTCTGAATGCCTTTTGCCTTGATAACCTTACAGGGTTGCATTAATCAACTCTGAATTGGGTTGGCCCACCTCAGAGACCAAATTATCCACCCCGGAGGCCAAATAGGCTAGGGATGTCACTGCTTCCGCCTTATGGTGACCTTATGAATTAATGACATCCAAAACATCCTATTGTTGATTAAAACAATTTTATTTGATAACATATGGTAACAAATTATATTTCTTGCATCATTAATAACTTCTTTTATCTATCCCATATATTACTTTCTACCCACTCCTCCTCCCGTTACTTGACCCCCACCGGTGTTATTTACTTAAAGTACTAATGTTTAAAGGTACCCTTAACTAATAAAAACAAAAATTAATATTCTTCTTTTTTCTAAGACTTAATCATTATCAAAAATTGTCCAATGTCCTTTTATTTTCCACTCTTTTTCTACATATCTTCTGAACTTTTTCCACTCCATCTTAAAAACTTCCAAATCATAGTCTCTTAAAATTCTTGTTAATTTGTCCATTTCACTCCATGTCATAACTTTTACAATCCAATCCCATTTCTCTGGTATTTTTTCTTGCTTTCACAACTGCGCATATAATGTCCTAGCAGCTGAAAGTAAGTACCAAATTATAGTTCTATCTTTTGGAAATTTTTCCATTTGTAATCCCAACAGAAAAGTCTCTGCAACATTTTTAAATTCATATCCCAAGATCCTAGAAATTTCTTGTTGAATCATCTGCAAATACATTTTTGCTCTTTCACAAATCCACCACATATGGTAGAAAGAACTTTCATGTTTTTTACATTTCCAACATCTGTCTGGCATCTTATTATTCATCTTTGCCAATTTCTTAGGAGTCATATACCATCTATACATCATTTTAAAACAGTTCTCTTCAATACTATGACACGTCGAAAGCTTCATAGAGTTCTTCCACAAATATTCCCAAGTTTCCATCTGTATTTCTTTATTTACATTAATTGCCCATTTAATCATTTGAGATTTCACTACTTCATCTTCCGTAGACCATTTAAAAGTAATTTATATAATTTTGAAATTAATTTTTCGTTGTCTCCAAGCAGAACTTTTTCCATTTCTGTTTGTTCTTTTCTTATTCCTTCAGTTTTAATATCATTGTCCACCAAGCTCTTTATTTGTTGCATTTGAAACCAATCATATTTATTATTCAGCTCTTCAGCAGTTTTCAATACTATTTTGCCACTTTGTATTTTTAATAGTTGATTATATGACAACCACTTTTCTTCACCCGTCTCAGCTGTTATTTTTTATCACTTCGGCTGGCACTATCCATAACGGTTTTCTCTCATCTCCATATTTCTTATATTTCATCCAAGCTGTTTCTTATATAATGGTGAGAGAAAAAGCCATCTATCGTTTTTTCCCAATAATACATATAAGCGTGCCAGCCAAATTTATTTCCATGACCTTGCAACGCTAAGAGTTTTTTGTTTAACAACATTATCCATTCTTTTATCCATACTAAGCAAACTGCTTCATGATATAATTTTAAGTCTGGTAATTGAAATCTGCCTCTCTCTTTTGCATCTGTTAAAATTTTTATTTTAATTCTTGGTTTCTTCCCCCCCCACACAAACTCTGAAATTTTTCTTTGCCATCTATTAAATTGTTTACTGTCTTTCACAATCGGAATAGTTTGAAACAAATACATTATTCTTGGTAGAATATTCATTTTAATTGTGGCTATTCTACCCAACAGTGACAAATTAAGTTTATTCCACTTTAACATATCTTCATCCATTTTACGACATAGCTTCTCATAATTATTTTTAAACAAATCAATATTCTTCATTGTTATCTCCACACACAAATATTTTACCTTGGAGGTAACTTCACAGCTCGTTAGTCTCTGAAATTCTTGTTGCTTATTTATTTGCATATTTTTACATAGAAGTTTTGATTTTTCTTTATTAATACAAAGTCCCGCCAACTCCCCATATTCTTGTATTTTGGCTAACAACAAAGGTGTGACTTGTATGGGGTTTTCATTTATAAACATTATATCATCTGCAAATGCTCTGTATTTGTAAGTAAATCCTTTTACTTTTAATCCTTCTATTTCTTTATCTTCTTGAATTTGCATCAGTAATATTTCAAGAGTCATTATAAACAACAATGGGGAAAGTGGACAACCTTGTCTTGTACCTTTACTAATTATCATGTCTTCTGTAAGATCAGCATTTATACATAGCCTTGCACGTTGTTCAGTATATATTGCTTTTATCATTCTTATAAAGCTTATTCCCAGCTTCATTTTCTCCATTACTGCAAACATAAAATCCCAATTTAAATTGTCAAATGTTTTTTCTGTGTCCACAAAGAATAATGCTACTTCCTTTTCTGGATGTTTTTCATAATATTCTACAATATTTACAACAGTTCTGATATTGTCTCTTATTTGCCTTTTGGGAAGAACTCCCGCTTGATCTTCCTTTATAAAATTTATCAATTGGATCGTTCAAAACTTTTCCATATTTTCTGCTAAGGGTGCTATTTTTATCTTTTGTAAGTACTCATTCATCTTTTCTTTCCTTATTTTAACAGCTTTAAATAACTTGGCATAATTCTTAAAGAATTCTCTTTTTATTCCTTCTTGATCTACCACCTCTCTTCCCTCCACCACAATTTTATTAATAATTTTACTTTCTCTCTTTTTCTTCAGTTGCCAGGCCAAATGTTTTCCGGGTTTATTTGCTCCCTCAAAAGATTTCTGCTGCAATCTTTTCAGATTCCATTCCAGTTCTTTATTTAACAAATATCTCATTTGCATTTGTAATATTTTTCCCTGGCCTTTTTCTCAGTTCCCCTTCTTTTAATAATAATAATAATAATAATAATAATAATAATAATAATAATAATAATAATAATAATAATAATAATAATAAATTTATTTTTATATCCCGCCCTCTCCCGCCAAAGGCGGGCTCAGGGCGGCTTACAGACATGGCATTCCATGATTCAAATAAAACAATATACACAACAATTTAAATATAATCAGTTACATAAATAATTAAATAAAATAGATAAAATAGGTGCTATAAATACTATAAGTTATGATGTCCACAAGATGGCTAGGTAACTACACGTCAGTTTAGCCGGGTTCTATTTCAAAGGCAAGCTGGAAAAGAAATGTTTTGCAAGCCCTGCGGAATTGGTTCAGGTCCCGCAGGGCTCGTATCATCTCTGGAAGATGGTTCCACCATCGAGGGGCCATTACGGAGAAGGCTTGCTCCCTGGTAGTCTTCAGTCTAGCCTCTCTTGGCCCAGGGATTGTTAGCAGATTTTGAGAACTGGATCTTAGTGCTCTCTGGGGGATATATGGGGAGAGGCGGTCCCTTAGGTAGGCAGGTCCTCGGCCATATAGGGCTTTAAAGGTAATGACCAGCACTTTATAGCGAACACAGTACACAACCGGCAGCCAGTGCAGATCTTTTATCTTTATTTCATTTTGAATGTCCAGCATCTGTTTTTCTTTTGCCCTCTTGTCTTTATTATTCAATGTAATCAATATTCCTCTCATTACTGCTTTATAAGCATCCCAGACCGTCTGAAATTTTATATCCTCTCTATTGTTTATTTGGAAGAAAGCTTTAGTTTCATTTTCTAGAGATGTCAGTATTTCTTTCTTCTGTAGTAAATCTTCATTCAATCTCCATCTTCTCAACTTCTTAGACAATTTTGTAATCCACATTATTGGGTTATGGTCAGCCCCAATTTTAGGTAAAATCTCTATTTTCTTTGTTATAAGGCCTAAGTCTTTAGTGCCCCACAACATGTCAATTCTGGAAAAAGTTTTATGACTAGCTGAAAAAAAGGTATAGTCCCACACTTCAGGATTAAATTTCCTCCATATATCCTCCAAATTTTCTTGTTTGACCAATTCAAAAAAAAGACTTTGGCAATTTTCCTTCCTTATTATTTTTTTTACCCCCAGACCTACCCAGTGTGTTCTTAATTGTTCCATTAAAGTCCCCCATTATCAAAACTTGGTCATAAGTCAGTTCATCAAATTGTTGTATAATGTCTTTTTAAAAAGCATCTTTTGCACCATTTGGTGCATACAGTCCCAATAACATTTTTTTTTTGCATTTAATATTATTTCTACTGCTACAAAACTTCCATCTTTATCTTTAAACACTAATTTCGGCTCCAATTCTTGTTTAATATAGAAAATCACTCCCCTTTTCTTCTGTTCAGCCAATGAATAAAATTCTAGTCCCAGTTGTTTATTCCATAAAAGTTTGTAATCCTTTTGTTTGATATGCACTTCTTGTAAACAAACTATATTACAATTTTGTTTTTTAATCCAATGAAACGTTGCCTTTCTTTTTTGTGGTGAATTTAGTCCATTTACATTCCAAGATAATAATTTGTAATCCATCATGGTGCAAATTCTTTATGTTCTTCATAAAACCTATGCAGTTCCTTTGTGCTTGTAATTGTAATCCTTTTTCCTTGCAGCTCAAGGCTCAGACCTTCAGGTATTATCCATCTATACCGCATTTCATTGTCACATAGTTTTTCTGTCAATTTTTTGTATGCTTTTCTGTCATTTATCACTTGTCTTGGCAATTCTTTCATGATTCTTACTCTGCTGCCTCCCATTATCAATGTCTTTTCAAAATTTTTATTCAAGATTTTTCCCACCATTTTTTTTGTCATATATCTTATAACCACATCTTTTGGTAGATTATTTTTCTTGGCATATAGTGAGTTCACTCTCTATATATAGTCATACATGCTTCTAGTTCCTTCAGGATCTTCAAGGCAGTCCTTGCACGGGTTAACTTATGCTCTGACATTTAAAAAAACACTGAAAATTTTGACCTCTCCAAATTAAATTTAAACTATCAGGTTTGATAGAGTAAGCCTTGCCCTTTTCTTTTTTTTCTTTTTTTTTTTTTTTAGTTTCAATAATTTTATTCATCCATTGCAATACATAAAAAACCAAAACAATGATACCACAAACAAATTTACATTACACATACAACAAAAAAATAAAGTACATACCTCCTTAGATATCCTCAAATCATAAACTACTTATTCAACCCCTGTAACAGAATTTATAGGATAAACATTATCCTATAACACCCTTCCTTTATCCGAGTTAAGGTATGACTGTGGCATAAAATTCCCAATATTCAACTTGTTATAACTTTAATTTAAACAATATATTATTATGTTATATTATAACTTTAATTTAAACAGTACTACCGTTATCCAATATACAGAATATAAAGTATTATAATCTTTTATCCTAACCTATTTTTAATTTTTCTCTAACCATATATATACCTTTTCCCATTTTTTTATTGCGTCCTCCTTCAATTTTCCATGTATTGTGTTAACCAATATGTCCGTTTCCATTAACTGCATAATTTTGTAAATTAATTCTTCCCTTTTTGGGGATGTTTTAGATTTCCAATTTTGAGCCAATAACATTCTAGCCGCCGTTACAATGTAAACTACAATGAATTCATCCTCTCTGGGAACCATCCCACGTACTAAGGACAATAACATAAACTCCGGTTTAAGCGGAAAATTAATCTTCAAAATTTCAGTCAAAATTCTATGAATACCTTTCCAGTATTTTTTGGACACCTTACATGTCCACCATAGATGATAGTAGGTTCCAATCTTCACTCCGCATTTCCAACAATTAGGTGGGAATTCGTGATTAATTTTGTTTATTAAAACCGGTGTAATATGCCACCTGTGAAAGAGTTTGAAAAAATTCTCCCGGTAATTAACCGGTTTTATGATCTTAAAATTATTCCGCCATAACATTGCCCATTGTTCCAACGTTATATTGTATTTTAAATTCGATGACCATTTCACCATTACGTTTTTAACCGATTCGTCCTCCAATTTAATTTGTAGTAAATAATTATAAACCTTCTTTATCGTTTTCCCAGTCTTATCTGTTATTAACTTGTCAAAATCAAAATTTGTTCTCGTGAACCCAACAATTTTATCACAATTATATTTAGCCATAATTTGGGTCATTACCCACCAATCCAGAGTAATTCCACTTTGTTCTAAGTCATCCTTCCTCCTCATTTTATTCTTCTCATCTAATAAATCCGAATATCTTAGAGATTTTTCGGGAGACCACAGTTGTGGACGAATAGATGCCTCCATTGGGGATATCCACCTAGGCGTTTTGTCATAGATTTTCCTTTTTATTTTTATCCAAGTTAGCAATAAAGACTGACGAATTAAATGATTTTTAAAGTAATTTTGTGGTTTCTTAATATACCACATATTAGCGTGCCAACCGGCTTGTAAATCGGCCCCTTCTATTGCTAACACACGGGTGTTTTCTAACATTACCCAGTCTTTCAACCAACAAATTGAACAAGCAGTATGATAAATCTCAAAATCAGGTAGCCCTAAACCTCCGTTCTCTTTTTTGTCAGCTAGTATTTTCCAGCCTATTCGAGGTTTCTTTCCTTGCCAAACATAATTTCTAGCCAATTGATTTAATTTCTTAAGAAAAGGAGCCCTCATAGCAAAATTCACCGATTGAAACAAAAATAAAACTTTGGGAAGAATATTCATTTTCAGTAATGACACTCTGCCCATAAATGAAAGTTTCAAATTAACCCAACATTTGAATAAAGACTCTATTTCTTTTAATAAAGGAACATAATTATTTTCATAAGTGGCACTGCATTTATCCGAAACAACTATACCTAAATATCTGATTTTTCTCTCTCTTTTAAATCCTGATTTTCTTTCCAAATCCGCAATTGCCTGTGCCGTCATATTTTTGGTTAGCCACTTCGACTTACTTTTATTTATTTTTAAGCCGGCAACCTTCCCATATTCTTCCAAATGATTCAAAACCGTCTCTATTGAGTCCAAAGGATTTTGCAACACAAGAACCATATCATCTGCGTAAGCTAATATTTTATAGTTTTCTCCTTTAACCTTTATCCCCTCAACTTTGTCATCCAACCTAATTGAGTCAATTAAAACTTCAAGAGAAAAAATAAACAGTAAGGGAGAAAGGGGACAACCTTGTCTCGTACCCTTGGTAAGATGGACTTCTTCTGTTAAGTCACCATTAACGATTATCCTAGCAAACTGTTTGTCATATATAGCCCGTATATTTTCAACAAATTTTGCCCCACAATTAGATTTTTCCAAGAGTTCTAACATAAAATTCCATTCTAAATTATCAAAGGCCTTCTCCGCGTCGAGAAATAAAAAGGCTAACTGTTTATCCCTATTAAACTCCGAGTATTCCAAAAAATTAAATAACAGCCTAACATTTGTGTGCATTTGTCTTTTTGGTAAAAATCCAGATTGATCAGTATGTATAGTTTCCCTCAGTACCTGTTTTAATCTACTTGCCAGAATTGACGTAAATATTTTATAATCTGTATTTAGTAAAGATATAGGGCGATAGTTTCCAATATTATCAGGGTCTTTCCCAGGCTTGGGGATAAGAGCTACATTACTGTACCTCCATGACTCTGGGATTTTGGCCGAACACCAAACCTCGTCTAATAGATTTTTAAAAGGATCTATTATATTCTCCTTAAAGGTTATGTAATATTCCGGAGGAATACCATCAGGTCCAGGCGCCTTATTACTTTTAATTTTTGTCCAAGCTTCTACTATTTCACACATCGTAATTGGAGCCGTTAAAATTTCTTTCTGTTCATTAGATAATAAAGTCCGGACCCTGTTCTTCAAATAATCTTGTTGTTCAGACTCATGGTTTCCCTGTTTTCTATATAAATTCTTATAGAACTCCTGCACTATTACTTTCATTTCTTCTAAAACCGAGGTATTTTGCCCGTTCTTATCCTTTAACGATTTTATCACTTTTTTCCCTCTTTCCTTCCTGACTTTGTACGCCAGCCACTTACCCGGTTTATTGGCGTTCTCAAAAAAAAGGGCTTTGGAGTAGGCTATCTTTCTTTCTACCTGATCTGAAAAAATTAAATGAACTTTATGTTGGAGATTCCTAATCTCTGTCCTTAACTCCTTTAATGTGGGATTGGTTTTCAGCTGCGATTCTTTAATTTTAATTAATTCCGACCATTTCACCAAATTACTGCTGTCTTCCTTCCACTTTCTAGCACTATAACTGATGACCAGTCCCTAAGCCTTGCTGGTTTCCCAAATAGTAGTATAAGAAACGCCACTCTGGATATTTGTGTGAAAAATTTTTTTCATTTCTTCCTCTATGTATCGGATAAATCTTTTATCCCTCATGAGACTTAGATTCATTCTCCATCCTGACTTCTTTTTAGAGGTACTTAAAGATAACATAATGGGTGAATGGTCGGCGATTGTGGAGGGGAGAATTTCAACTTCTTGCACCGCTTTCATTAATCCCAAAGAAATCCAGGTCGAGTCTATCCTGGACCATGAAGCATGTCTATTTGAGAAGTAGGTATAATCTCTAGTATTAGGATTAAGAGTACGCCAAGCGTCCACTAAGGCGAATTCCTCCACTGTTCTCAGAAAGATTTCTGGCCGGGCGTGTCGACGTTGCGGAGAGCAGGGGGAGAAGCAGATACTGGGCGGGCCGTCCTGAGAAGTTTTTCAACGCGGCGCACAAAAGCGGAGCGCTGCTGTTTAAAGAACAGGAAGTGAGACATCACAACTGGAAAGTAGGCAAGACAAGTTTTTGTTTCAAATCAACGTGGTTATATTTTATATGGTTTTCTGCTGTGCCATCAGACAAGAACGGACTGTGAAATCTAACTGGACTAAGATCGGATTCTTAAGCAAACCATTAATGTTTAATGCACATTAAGACTCACATCGCTGGCTTAATTTGCAGCCCTTGACTCAGGTTTCTAATATCAGTGGGCGGAGATATTCTTTGCATTGACAATTGATGAAGTGATAATTGACAGTGATTACCTTCAAGCTCTGAGATTTGGGCAGCTGGTGGGTCAGCTGTGTTTTTTTGACTTACGTCTTTGTCTTTTTTTTTCATGGTGTTATGATATTGTGAAATTGTTGCTTTGGGTTGCTTTGGGTGGTAGATGAATATAATGTCCCAACCAGTGAAAACAAAATTCTCGCCTGGGCAGCCAAAGGCTGTAGGTGCTGCCTTATCACAAGATGTGGTGAAAGATATGCAAGCCAGCTATTTAGATGCTTTAAATCAATTGAAGGCAGACTTAACCAAGCAGATGGAGGCGGTTGTCAATAGAATGGAAAGTCTGGATAATAAATTCAGCGACACAAAGAAGGATATATCTGAAGTAGTTAAAATAACTAAATTAATAGAAGGCAAACTTAGAATAATGGAAGGGAAAATGGAGGAAATAGAAGTTAAGCAAGAGAAATCTGAGGTGAAAGTGGTCCAGATGGAAATGGACCAAGCTGAGTATGTACTCAGGTTTTTAAACATTCCGGAGGAGAAGAACGAAAATCTGGTTAATGTAATGAGTGAAGCCTTAGCAGAACCGTTGATGATGGAAAAGTCAGATGTAGAAAAGGAATTTGATTCAGTATATAGAGTTAATACCATTTATGCTAGAAAAAACGGGCTCAGCCGAGAGGTTCACTTAAGATTTACACGCAAGCTGATTAAGGAGAGAGTTTGGAAGGAAGGAAGAGACCAGCAGCTGACTATTAAAGGGGTTAAAATAAAAATAATGAAGGAAATACCCTGGTCGGTCAGAAGGAGGAGGAAAGATTACTGGCAGTTGGCCCTTGCCTTGCAAGGAAAAGGGATTATGTATAGATGGCTGATCCCTGAGGGGTTGCTGTTCACATACGGGAATAACAGATACAAGATAGACTCAATGGCTAAACTGGAGGAGTTCTTTAAAACGTATATAGGTGACTGGCAAAAAGGGAAAAATAAGACGCCAAATTCCAACGGTTTAGAGAGGCAATCAGACCAAGTAGATCCATCTAAAGAACTTCAATTATCAGATTCAGAAGAGCGCGAAGAAGGAGAGGTTTATCAATCCGAGGAAAGAAAAAGGGAGACTAGATTACAAAAAAAAAAGAGACTTCAATAGATTAGGGGAGAAGTTAAAATGGCAAATAGATTAAAAATTATTTCGGTTAATGTTAATGGTCTTAACTCCCCTCAAAAAAGGAGGAGAATTTTTTTACAGTTAAAGAAATATGATGCAGATATCACATGCTTACAGGAAACTCACATGAGGCAGAAAGACGGAAAGCTTTTACACTATAAAAGACTGGGTAAAGAGTTCATCACTTCAGAGGCGGATAAAAGAAAGAGAGGAGTGGTGACATATGTCAAAGAGGGTATACAGGCTGAAATGATTTTTGAAGGTAAAGAGGCAAGAATGCAGGGAATCGAAATAATAAAGGATGGAAAAAAATTTCTTCTGATCAATGTTTATGCACCTAACCAAAATCAAAGATTATTTTATAAGGATTTGTATTCTAGGGTCTCCAAAGCTGACTACGATAATATATGTATAATCGGGGATTTAAATGCGGTTGAAAATCCTGAGTTAGATAGAAGTTCAATAAGAGATAAAAGGAAATCTAAAGTCAAAAGTAGCCTTGCCCTTTTCAATAAGCCTAATTTCGCCATCCTGAGAGCCTCCTGGGCTCAGATATTAATTTTTGAAGTTTTTATTTCTTCCAAAATGGCGGTTGCTACTTTCTGCTTCCCTTTAAAAAAAATTTCCTTCAAAAGGCTTCTAAAATAATTATCAGTGATAATGTCCAATAGTATTTATGTTATAATTGTCACCACTATCAGCTTCACCAATTTTTAATGTCCCGAACACGTTAAAAACTTTGTTTAAATTTTGACCTCCTAGCAGTGGCCGCTGATGTTTTTCTATGATATTATAGTCCTAGACAGGCTAGCTGCTTCAATGATTTCCCTTTTCCATCCGACACTTCCTGCTTTTCTTGCCACCAAATCCCGTTTTCACTGTTAAAAAGATCTCATGATGTTTGACGTATTTCCTGTGTTGACTGTGAGAGCAGCATATTTGTGACGATGGGGCTTTTTCACCAAAACCGCAAGTAGACAAAACAATAAATTCCTTTCCACTTTTTAGCACTGTCCTTTAAATTTACAAAATTCAAATTTCACCCCTTCTCCCCTTCTTCTTCCAAGCTTTCTGAATCTCTGTTTCCCACCTTCTGATTTTATTTTGTTTAACTTTAAATAGTCCCGGAATTAAGATAGTCATCAGTACCTTTTTCTGCAGTTATTCAGATTCAACACCGGTCTTGTATAGCTTTAGATGTTTAGCAGTCTCAAAGAAGGTTAGGATCCTGTCGAGCTTATGTCAAATAAATGACTCTGGAAACTTCTGCAGATGATGAATATGCAACTTGTCTCCAGACACCCCTCAAAGCCTCAAAGGAGCCCCCCCCCTCCGGGACTCCCTTTTAGCCAAGGTAAATCTCCTCAGAGTTTCCTGTGCATATCTTGGACTGATCTCTGACTGAGAAAAGTAGGCAGTAGGCATTAAATTGCCCTCCACTACCCCGAACAAAAGTCCCAGCCTGCTCCCCTTCTGAGAAGCAATTCAGCTCAGCATTTTCCAACCCCGGAAGTCCCACCAAAACATCCTATTGCTAACAGCCTTGCTCAGGTCTTGCAAACAGAGGGAAAAACTTACACTCCCCAGTTACACTTTTTTGGGGGGTGGGGGGGGTGATATGCACAGAGAAGCAATGCTACAGGTTTGTCTTTTTAGGGCCTTGCCACGGGTACATTAGAAAACAAAGGCAGTCAATGGCAGCCAGTCACCACTTACAGGTTTCTTTCTGCAAACAGAAATAGAGCTGGGGTGATAGCAAGCCTCTTCTCCTTAATGCTTTGAATTGTGCCTGGAAAATGGGCGAAGAGGTGGCATAGTTCTTTCAGAACAGAAAAAGTATCTACTCCCTGGTGTGGGAAGTGGCCACCTATAATTCCCTGTCCTAAATGAACAGGAATTTCTAACTGGTGCCCATCACAATAATCATATAAGGTCAATCCCAGGCTGTTTTGGGGTCTCATTGTTTTTGCTCTTTGGGTCAGTAAATGGCTTGAGGTCCACTTGCTTGTTGAATTACCGCTGCCATAGGAAACTTCCAAAGATGTGAAATCAGCAGGTCATGCAGGTCCTGTTTAAACCATCCCTATAAAACCAGGTGAGGATGGTTAGCCCTTGGATAGGCTACGCTTGGCAGCACCCCCTCAGAGGCCTCATTTTGGGCAGGAGCTCACAGGAGCAGAGCTCTGGAACCTCTAAATTTCATTGTGCTCTTTCTTACTCCCACCACCCTGGCCCGGCCAGATAATTGCTCCGGAGCTCCATTGTTCAAATCCCTGTAAGAATTTTGCTGAACTCTAAGCTATGACAAACATTCTAATATTTCCCCCCCACAAAAAATGAGAAAAAACCCAAAACATATAAAGCAGACAGATGGTAATCTTCATGCCACTGTGGCCACATAGGAGAAAGCAATTTTAAAAGTGTGATGGGAGTAAGATTTTAATTTATGGCAATTATAATTCAAGAGGCATTTTAAGGTAGATGCTGAGCTGATATAATTTAGTACACTCTCCGACGATGTCAGGGGTGTATGGCATATGCAAATGAGTTATGCTAATGAGTTCCAGTACCTTGTTTTCTATTAAATGACCCCTGCCCCCTCCCATTATGGTATGTTTTGCTATCTGAGGTGTGACTGGCCCTCCAAGGGTGTGTAAAGAACTTCTTTATTTCAAATTGGGGATGGCTTTAATGTCTTGCCCAGAGTCCTTTCTATGAGTAATGCTACAAAGCAGCAGCAACAGATAGCAGAAATGTAAACACGTTAGTGTTATCTATTGCTGCTACTTAGGGTTTTTTTTTTTACCTCAACTGTTTTTATCTGTTTTTATTGATCTGCCCATTTCTGTGTTTATTGTCCTAAATGATGTATTATTATTTGTGACTGGATGTTTGTTAAATGATGTTTGCTATTTGTACCCACCTGCCCTGGGTGCTTTTAAAAGGTCAAAATGCAATATATAAGTTGTTGAGATAAATAAAATGCATAAATAATAGTTGGAAAGGTACATTAAATCAACACTGCGGCTTAGAAAGAGGGAGAGACCTATCCTCAGCTGCCAGGAATCAAAACAGTCCTGTTTGCTTGTCAAAAAACTTTACCTGCGATCTTCAGACAGAAGCTTTAATAGGAAAGTCCTTGAAAACAACAGAAAGCAGTTTTTTTGTGTGGATGTAATGCTATGGCAAAGCTCTCAGGAGATGTCACTGTTCAATCCTATTGGTGACATTCCAATCATTACACTACTGTTTTGGTTATTACTTTTGGGCTTAAGACAGGGTTAGTAACTTCAGTTTTCCTTGGACTTTGGAGTAAATTTGGGGGAATCTGCCTGTGTCTGGCCCACTGCAGGCATCTAACTGAAATTTATTAGACCTCTGAACTAGGGTCCCAGCTAGGGTTGCCACCGTCAAGGGAGAGGCTGTAATTCTCCAGAATTACAGCAGATCTCCAGGCTATAGAGACCCCCTGGAGGAAAAAGCAGCTTTGGGAAGAAGAATCTATGGTCACATCCCTGCTGAGCTTCCTCCTTGGGGTCTATCCCCCAAATCGGCAAAATTCTGGGAGATTCCAAGCCAAGTGTCCTCCTATGACTGTTTTACAATGGGCATTCTCTGCAGATCCAAAGGTGATGCTGATGCCTCATATACTCTTCTGAAATACTTCCCAATCCAGCAAAGTGGAGAATCGGGATCAGCCCTTTACTTTGGGGAGCATGTCCTTTGGGGATGCAAGGGGAGGGCAGTGGCTCAGTGGTAGAGCATCTGCTTGGGAAGCAGAAGGTTCCAGGTTCAATCCCTGGCATCTCCAAAAAAGGGTCCAGGCAAATAGGTGTGAAAAACCTCAGCTGGAGGCCCTGGAGAGCCGCTGCCAGACTGAGAAGACAATACTGACTTTGATGGACCAAGGGTCTGATTCATTATAAGGCAGCTTCATATGTTCAAGAACTAGATTCCAGGAAATGCATTGGTGGGTGCCATGGTACCCACCAGGCACCCAGTGGGGAATCACTGTTTTGGGACACAGCAAGTGTCTCTGAGACACAGAAAAAAACCCCCTTTAATCTTGTGTGGTGTGTCTTGCACACATCACTTGGTAAGCATAATTATCAGATAATTATTATCCTTGATGATAATGATTCATGGCATTTAGATCACATTCAAAACGGTTTGAAGCATTTCTCATTCATTAGGTTGGCAATCCATACAGGAACCCTGCAATGCAGGCCTGTCATTATATTCTCCCATGTCATTAACAGGGGCTGGGGGTGGGGAACTGAGAGAATACTGACTTGCCGGAGGCCAACTAGTCAGATGTTAATCAAGGTTTAAATCAGTGTCATCGGCTACCCCTCACAACTGCAAGAGCAGAGAGCCATTTGGGATAGTGGAATTGCATTAAATTATAATTCCACTTCAGAGGTTAGGAAGATCTCCATTTATAAGTGTCCCCATTGATGGAAGGGCAGGGCTTCTCTAATGTTACACTGCTCCTTTGAGCAGACAACCCTCAAGAGCAGCAATGTGCAGGGGTTAACAGGCTGAATTTGAATCTGCATTGGCTCTTAGCCACTATGTTAGTAACACCAGTTGGCCACCATCCAAGACAGCATTAGGTATGTTTACACTCCTTGCTATTTCTATTGTGGCTGTTCTCCAGCAGGGAGGGCATCTGGGAGACTCACAGCCCAACACCTGTCATTTAGGAACTAACAGGGTAACCCTAGATGGAGCTATGCCCTTCAAAGCCCATTGACTTTATTGGATTTTAGAAGGGCATAACTCC
The DNA here is from genome assembly GCF_032191835.1 of Heteronotia binoei. Classification (NCBI taxonomy): domain Eukaryota; kingdom Metazoa; phylum Chordata; class Lepidosauria; order Squamata; family Gekkonidae; genus Heteronotia; species Heteronotia binoei. The sequence continues at coordinate 29,313,955 of NC_083226.1, forward strand.
ATTTAGAATTGCTCGGTCACTGCTGGAAATCCACTTTAAGAATGGAATTTTTAATATTTTTTTGCTGAACCAAAATCCCAACAACAGCTTGTCTGATGCATAGCCTAATTAGCATATTTGAGACCAGGCAATGACTTTCTGGGGTGGTTTTTCTTTATAGAAAGGGAAACAGCCACAGCAGCCATTTATCATTTACACATTATAGAAAGTGAGCGGGGGGGACATGACACAATAAAAGCTGAACATGTAAATAAAGAGCCAGAGGTTTAATTTCACAATTTGTTCTTCATGTGTTTGAATGGAAGGTCCAGACTGTGGACTGGGGCACACTAGCATACCCCCAAAGATCGGTTCATCTGCAAAGAGCAATAGATAAAACAAACTAGTTATGGCACCTGTGGCCCTGAAGAACCCACCCTGAGAGGAGTCTGCCTGTTGTACTGCTGTATGAGTCATTGTTCTGGATATGCTTCTGTATTTGTGTCTCATGCAGCAGCACAAGTCAAGTCATTCTTATGAGCTTTGAAGATGAAGCTTGTTGGGTGCAAGAGAAAACTGTGCTTCCACTTTGAATTTGGAAAAAAACCAAACTGGTATGCCTCAGAAACTAGGAGAAATGCTGGTTTAGACAAAATGACATGGAATGTTGGAGTTCTGTAGTTCAAAAGTCAGATGTATTAATTTTTTCCAATGGAGACTCAGAGCACCTCTATTTTATCTACACAACAACTATCCTTTGAGGTAGGTTAAGATGAGAGAAAGTAATAGACCCCAGGTTGCCTAGGAAACTTCTATAGCAGAGTGGTGATTCAAACCTGCATCTCTGATATCCTACTCTAGTCTTCTAATCACTACCCTGTCTCTTGGGAGCTCATATTTATTCTGTAACCTGGACAGACTCTGTCTCTCTCAGTCTCTGTCTCTTTCCCTCCACCCTCTCATACAGGCTTTAACATTGATGAGTTCCAAGTCACCTTCAGTTATACGGTTACCATCCTCCAGGTGGGGCCTGGAGATCTCCTACTTTTGCAATTGATCTCCAACTAGCAGAGATCAGCTCCCATGGAGAAAACGGCTGCTTTGAAGGGTGGACCCTATGGCATTGTCCCATGCTGAGGCCCCCACTCGCCAACCCCCCTCCAGGTATTTTCCAACCCATACCTGGAACCCTATAGTTGCCATCTAGTGTACACAGTTTGGTTTGATACAAGCCTTATCTGTTGTTGCTTCCTCCAAAGATTCTGGAAGTTGTAATTCAGTAAAACCCTTTGGTTCCAGCTTCCGAGATGCCTTGACAAACCTACAGCAGCCCTGGTGTCCCTGTAGAAAGGTCATGACTGCTCAAACAGTGTTCGTCTGTAGCAGAGATATCTCCTAGTCTTCATGATGTCAAAAGCTTTGTCTCATTTTGCCACCACGTGCGCTAACAAGGACACATGACTGTGCAAAACAGAGGCAGGTATGGAGACCTGATTTATTATTGTTCAAGCCATGTCCCTCCTTTGGACATGTGAACTGTATTGGAGGCAATTGGGAAGATGTATCTGAGACATCATGCCCTCATGGATATGTGGATGCTACAATGGTGAAGCTAGACATGTGTGGAGCAGCCCAGCAAGGAGGAGAAGGGCACTGGAAAGTCCAGGATAATATGTTAAAATCTAGGCTGGGATAGCACCTTTTTAAAAATTGCTTGAGATTTAGGCATACTTACCTGGGCGAAAGCCCCGTGGCTCTCAGATGGTTTGATTTCCAAGGAAACTTGCATATGATCACCGCTGCTAGGCATTGAACTTCCCCCAACAGCCCACTTTACTCCATTGCTCAAGCCACCCCTACCTCTCCCATACATGCCCGACTTCTTTTCACTCCTTTAACCTTGGACCCGACTTTGAGGAGCCGCAGCGTGGTCTATTGACCCGCTTCCTCTCTTTGCCTTTTCAGCAAAATCTCTTTTCCTTCGCCCTCCCCCCCACCCCGCCCCGCAGCTTTGACGCCTCTGTCTTTTCCTTTTAATTGGACGGCTGCCCCGTCATTCCTCCCGGCCCTCCCGGCCCTCCCCTTCTCCGTTGCAGTCTGCTCGGGTCGTTTCCTTCCCGTCACGCCAGAGCAGAGGTACCTTCGGAGCCAGGGGAGGCTCCATCAGCTGACCGGGTCTGCAGCAGAGCCGGGAGGAGAGCGAGCGGCACACGATTGCAGCAGTTTCAACTGGGGGGGGGGTGGAGAGAGAGAGAGAAAGGGAGGAGGGGGGGACCATCTGCGTGCGGGGCGAGTTGAATTCAAGGGCGAAACTGAGTTCGCCTCCCTCGTTAGCAGCCAGGTCCGGAGCAGCCCCTTCCGATGACTCGGATGTCCAATCCGGTTATGATGAATCTTGTTATTTTCTCCACACCGGCCAAACCTCACGGGTTCCCGAGCAGGCGCTCCCCCCTCCCGCCAAAGGCTGGCCTCTTTGGCATTCCCCAGCCCTACTGTAGTGTAACCTTCAGACGCCCCCATGGTGGGGTGTGGGGTGGTGAGAGACGGCCAAGCCCTCTTTCTGATCAACCCCATTTGACAGCCGCTGTGTCATCAAGGCGCTAGGAAGCCGCCGCCTCTTCCCCCCCCCCCCACCCCAGTCTCAACCTTGCGATGCCCTTTCCCACTTCGCCTGCCTCTTTTCCCGCTTCTGGGCACCCAGATTTTTGAGACTGGAGTGGAGGGGGGGGGGAGTGAGGAGCACAGTCACGGGGCCTGAGGTGGGAGAACTCCGCTCCGGGGAGGCTTTTGCGGAGAAAACTGCTGACTTCGCATCTCTCCCCCCCTCCTCTCCCGCCCCAGTTCCATACCCCACCCCCGGGGAATTTCGATTAGAATGACCCCAGATCGAATTGCTCGCAGCCCATGGTTCAGTTCAGCAAACGGAAACGCAGCAGCTTCCCTCTTCCTCCCTCCCCCACCCCCCTCACATCCTATCTGCTAAAGCTATAAACTGGCAAGACCTTTCGGGGTATCCCCCCAGCCCCGCCAATGCATCCAGATGGTCGCAGGTTAGACGAGCTGCCCCTCCTCCCGACCACCACCCCCCCTCCCCGTCTTAACCCCTCCCCGACTGCAGGTGTGCGAAAAGCCATCTCCTGCGGCAGGAATAGCGGCTAACCTCCCGCAACCCTTACCGTGAGATGGGGAGGGGGGAGGAGGGAGAGAGAGAGAGCCGAGCGAGAAATGCCGATCCAGCAGCCTGGGTAGATGGGAGGAGGTGGAGGAGGAGGAGGAGGAAGGCGCCAGCGTAGTGTAAGGAGGGAATAGTGTCAGTGGGATGGTCCGGAAATCCCGTGATAAAAAAGAGGGAGTGATAAAAAAGTAGCGAGCGTTCGGCTTCGCCTTTTTCCTCTCTGGGTTGCTGGCTCATGGTCGTGCCCCGGACGTTGTCCCAAGGCTGAGAAGTTCTTGCGCCTGAGTCATTCATTGGCCGTCCCTTTCAGCAACGGCGTTTTCGCTCCTGGAGGCGCACATGGACCCGGAGAGTAACGGGAGCTTGATCTGCTAAGGAAAACTGGGGAGAGAGAGAGAGGAGAAGGAAGGGGGGGAAGAAAGAACAGTCTCTTCACAACTCAAGAGGAGACAGAACTGCGGGGAACTCGAACGCTGGAACAAAAAGAAAAAGGTATTTTTCCTGGTCTTTTGAAGCGTCTTCTTTTCTAGAGGCGGGGGAACTGTCCTAGGTGCTGAAACTGCCGTGCTTGGCAACGTGCCCTTGATTGTAGGCACCGCCCGGACGCAAGGAAATGTCCTTGGTGCTGAACGCTCGCCTTCCCCATCTTTCTACTAAAATGCCCTGCAGCTCTTGACTCACGGATCCAGGATTTCTCGCATTTCTCTCTCTCGGGGTGCCGTGGTGAGCTGTCCTGGTGCTGAAACCCTCTGCTTTGTGTTTGCAGAGATGGGTCCTTGGCTGTGCACGGAAGAAGGGAGGGGGTATTAATGATGGATATGCGGGACAGGCGTGGGGTCTTATTTTTGCTTGCGGTAACCCCCCGAGTCTGGGCATGGAGGGACTTGCAGCGAGCTGCCAGTGCAAGCTCTCTGGCTGACAGCTTTATTTGCTGGTGAAAAGGTTATCTCGTTCTGATTCTCTGAATGCCTAGTTGCTGCAAAGTACAGTGTATATTTTTAAAAGCCTCCCTAGTATGTTATGCATCGTCTCCGAGCAACTTAATTGGAATTAGAAGCATGCCTCATGGTCCTTTGGTGCATGCATTGATCCCCCTCCCCGCCCCCCCCCCCCAAGAGCAAGCTGAGGTCACAGTATTTTTTGAACACAGAAGTTTGGAGAGGGAAAACAGCCACTCGATGCAGTCTTGCAGCCCCGTTTCTTCTTAAAGCATTCCCTCTAGCTCTCATTCCATTTCTGAAGGCCCTGCATAGATAGTAATATTACCAAAAAATAAAATAAGCAGCTTATATGACTAGGGTTGCAATCCGGGGTGTACATGTCACTGAACCCAGGGGGACACTTCTGCATAAGCATACATAAGATTGATCCATAAGGCATTGTAAATGAAACTTGGGGGGGGGGGCATATATGTTTCTCTACAGATCTAATAGAGGGGGAAATCTTGGGTTTTAATGGCAATTTCCTCTTCCTGGGAATCTCCTTCACGTCTGGAGTTCCAGTTCGATTATACAGTTCCATATGATTTCAAATAATGGAGTTTTGCTTGTGGGCAAAAAAAAAACTTGGTGAAAAGAAAATGGACGTGACAGACATATCAATATTCTTAGTGTTGTTGCCTCAGTCTGAAAGCCTATGCCGCAGTTTGAGTCGATGTCAGGATTATCAATTATTGCACCAAATGCCCGAGAAACTTCTCTGTGACTTTTCAAGAAGTTGACCTTGTTTTTCAGAGGTGATACAATCAGTTTAGTTTTCGGTGCTTCTAGCATGCATGAGCTCAATGCTATCTCCATAGTCAGCTGGCATTTAGTTCTTGCAATGTACCTGATATTTGACTGGAGCAACTTTGCTGGTCAATGGTGCCAATATGGGGTCAGCCATTAGGCGGTATTGATAGCATAGCCTACTGCTGAGAATTCAAAGAGCTCAAGCACTTCAACCTTCAAATGCCCCCCAGAGCTGCCTCTGCTCTTCACTAGAGCTCCCTTGCCCCTTCACAAAGGCTCCTCTCGGAAAAAGATCATTACAACATCAGAAATGTTTAACCTTTTGCCAGTGAGAACTTGCCTAAACTCAACGGATTTAATGTTAAACCAAACAGTCCATTCTAAATGGCCCAGTATAAAAATGAAATGGGTGCATTAAATGGCAAACAAAAGTGCAGCTTTTTGTTTGTTACAATGCTTAATTTTCTGCTGAGAGATTCAGAGTGAACAGTGCCCGTGTCCAGGAATAGGTCCCCATTAATTCAGTGCTATCTCATGACAGCCTGCCAGTGATAGATGGCTACTTTTCTTATTATTCCCTAATGATCATACTACACAATGTTAAGGAATGCACCATGCCATCTAGCTGTCCAAAACATTAGCAAGTAACTTCAGGTTCTGGGTGAATGGAGGGGTGGGGGAAGCAACCCAATAGGCTGCTGAGAGGACAAGGAGATCTAATGCGATAAGGCACATATCTGGATCCAAATTTCAGAAGAAGACAACCCTAATGTGATTTTTTTTTAACTTTCTGAATTCAGCTGCAGGCAGCTGTTCAAGAACTTGTCTGTGTCTGACTTGCATGTGAGAACTGATCTGGTGGAAAGGAATCTAAAGCCATCAACATGGAATTTGTAATGAAACAAGCTCTAGGAGGTAAGGAAAAAAGTGCTATTGTTTGGTGACTGTTTATTGGGAAAGAAATTCTTGGGAAGCTGTGGATTTTGTCATGAAAAGGCATGAGGTATGGATGGTGGTATTTTGCAAGTGCTTGATGGGCTGTGTGCTTGCATTTTTTCCCCTCTGCATTGACGTTCTTGTAAAGAATTTTCATGTCAAATAAGGCAGATTTCACATTGGAAAACTTGCTGCCTGAGAGATTTGAAGAAGCTCAGCACATGCTATTGAGCGGAGTAACTGATGTAATTAATTGTTTCTTTCTGTGAATCTGCTTCTTATTCTCCTCCCTCCCATGTACCATATGAGTTGTCTGACATGTAAAACTTGTATCAAATCCCCGATCTTTTATAAAAAGTGCTGTGGTATTTATGAGTGTGCTGAATCTCACCGTCAGTAGAGGGCAGCATTGAAGGCTTGCCTCAAACATAGAATTGACTGCTGAACTTCTAAGGTTCTGTTCTAAGTAGACATGTTCCCAGCAACTGATCAGCCTTTTGTAAGTATCCCCACAAAAGTGCAAAAGAAGAGAAAAGGTTAGCCAAACTAGAAGCAATAGACCTACTATGCCATGTATTTTATTATGGGGTGAAACACAATCATTTCCAACAGCTCTTTGAGTAATGATATGCCTAAATTATAAACATAAACCAGTTTCAAACCAATTTAAAATCAGCTGTGCTGGATCAGGTCCATCTAATCTAACATCCTGTTTCATACTGTAACCCAACAGATGCTCCTGAAAGGCCTGCAAAGCAGGACATGGAAGCCAAAGCCTCCTTTCTTTGCTTTCACACACACACACACACACACACACACAAACAGAGGTATTCAAAGGGCTACTGCCTCTGAATATGCCAATAACGGTTGATGGAACCTCCCATGAATTTGTTGAATTCCCTTTAAAAATCAACTTAGATTCTACTGCATCCTGTGGCAGGGAGTTCCACAAGTGAATTATTCTCTGAGTGAGGTAGGGACCCTAGGAACTGTACTTCTCTTAAGAACTAAGCACCTCTATGACACCTCTTGTATCTGTGGCATATCTACATGGAATCTTTATGAATCAGTTGTCAGAGAATGCTGCAGTAAGAGCCTCAAGGACGACCATTAAAGAAAGAGCCTTCTTGTGGTCTGCCTTGGCTAGCGTTTGTCTTATAATGGATGTTCTCTGGTTATTCGGAGGCAGGGAATATGGTCCAATAATTGATAAGCAAATGCAAGTCACGAAGCTATTCTATGACTTCACAATCTGAATTTCCTTATGGAGGGCTACTGCTTCTTCTGTACCATTACAGTGCATTTTTTTTTTTTTTTACAATGCTCTTCCACTTAACGGTGTTTCAAGACCTGCTTTGAAGGTCACTGATACTCTTGCAGTGATTTTATTTTTTACAAGTCATCCAAGGCAATGTGGTGTTATCCTTGGCACATTTTATCCCGCCAGACATACCATTATTGTTTATTATGCTCCGCCACGCATGCCATTTGCACCAAAAATGCATGATGATGCTATTTATTTTATCAGAGACCGTTTAGGATCTATTTTATTCTCCTCAATGTGCTAGAAAATGGAGGGTGAGTTTTCCCCGTTGGAAAGTGAACTTAATGAGTGGCATGAGTGTTCAAAAAACAAGGAATGTATCCAGATTCCCCCCTCCCTCACATTATTACATTGTTCTGAGTCCTTAGCCGTGTGCAGGCTGCTTAAACCCTTTCCATCCTGACAGTCCTCTAGGGATATTACTATAGGAGTTGAGTGTGCTCTAACCCTATGCAGCTACAGCTGACTAAACTGGTGCGTGGTGGTGGTACCCTCCTCTTTCCCTTCATATGCATGCTTGGCACATGTACTTTATAGCACTCTGCAGAGACCGGGAAGGCCTGCATCCAGCAGCCCCCTCTGTCCTCCAAGATGTCCTTGCTGTCAAGTTTCTTGAATCTGGATTATGGCAGGGCAGAGAGAGGAGAGGCTGATCCTGCACTGCTCCCTCCACATGTGTGCAGCTGTGCTCATCCTGAAACAGAGCAGGATGGGTCCCCCCCCCCCCCCCGATCATCTTTACTCTCTGAAATGGAAATTTTCTGCATCTCTCAAATGGTCGTCCCCTGCCCCACCCAAGACTGCCAGCTTTTGGTCAGGAAATTCCTGGAGACTTTTTTTTTTAGGGGGGGAAGCCTGAGGAGGGCGGGGTTTGAGAAGAGGAGGGACTTCAGCAGGGTGTAATGCCCTAGAGTCCGCCTTTCAAAGCAGGCCATTTTCTCTAGGGAGATTGGTTTCTGTTGCCTGAAGATCAGTTGTAAGCCCAGGAGATCGCCAGCCACTACCTGGAGGCTGGCAACCCTACCCTCAAGTTCTATCCATTCCCAATTCTGTAGTGTTACCAGAATATCCCAACTTTAAGCAATCTTACTGGGAAACCCCTGGGAATGGCTTCTTGATAAATGCACTTAGAATACCAGTGGTGGCGTAGATCCAACCATCCTCCACATGGCCTTCCTTCAGCCCAAGGAGCCTCCCCCCAACTTAAAGGGCTCTTATTTAATCTGAAGGGAGGCTCTTTAGATTGGCGGAAAGCTTCCTGCTTGAGTCAAAAGGAAATGTGGGGTGTAAATGTATTGATAAATAAAACTTTACATACTGGAGTGGTAGGATCTATTCCAGTAATACCAATAATGTGCCAACCAGTGTTCCCTCTAAGCAGAGTTAGTGTGAGCTAGCTCACAGATTTTTAGCCTCCAGCTCACACATTTTTGTCTTAGCTCAGGAAGGATGACTCCAAAGCACCATAATTTATGGAGTAGCTCACAACTTTAATGCCGGTAGCTCACAAAGTAGAATTTTTGCTTACAAGACTCTGCAGCTTAGAGGGAACACTGGTGCCAACATACTATTAGTACCCTAAAACCAGAAGGATGTCAGAAAGGACCTTTTATTTCTTCTCTTAGGAGGTGGATGTTTTGTTGTGAGACTTGGGGGGAGGGGGTGACATCAGAGGGAGGAGAGGCAGGGGATCCAAAGGGTGGTGAATGTTATCAAAGACATGACTGGCCTTTGTTTCGGGAGAGAGGGACAACTGAGATGGGAGCAGAAAGAAAATCAGGTATAATTGTGTAGAATTGTCAGTTGGGAAATACCTGGAGATTTCTGGGGGGTGGAGCCTGGGGAGGGCAGGATTTGGGGAGGGGAGGGGCCTCAGTGGGGTATAATGACATAGAGTCCACCCTCCAAAGTATCATTTGAAATTATATTGGTTGCCTGGAGATGAACTGTAATAGCAAAAGATCTCCAGGTGCCACCTGGAGGTTGGTAACCCAGCACAAACAGGCAGATATGGAACTGACAGGGGTTCTTAGGTAAGAAAAACAATCTGCTTTTTTGAGAGAAGCTTGGAAAATATCATTTGCATTTATATACGAAATAGAGAAAGATTCTAAGAACTGGGAACAGAGCTCAGGGGAAAATGCAACTTGGACTCCTCCCCTTTCTATCTTCTGCACCAGAAATGCTGTTCCTGAAACTTCTGGGACTCTTAGGAATCTCACAGGATATGTTTTAGGAGGGGAGAAAGCTGCATCTGGTGGAAGGATCTTCAGAAATCAGAGGTTCCCTCCATTGTGCATAAGTGGAACTACCTTCCCCTTGTACAGAGGAGATGGAAGGAATCCAACCTAATATGTTAATCTGTCATACTTCCTTTTTATTCAAAGTATTTTTTTTTCTTGGCCTCTGGCACTCACCAACATATGAAAGCATCCAGTCAGTAGTTCTAAGGTAAATTATTGTAACTCTGTTTAGGATTGCCTGGAAATGTGCCTGCGTTTCTCACAGAGAGCAATGCTAGGCAAGTAGACAGAGAACCCTACTCAGGTATATTCAATGGGGCTTACTCCTAGGGAAACATTCTAAAGAGTGTACTCATCATTAGGGAAAGGAATGACACAAATCTGGTCTTTGCAGGTAGAAAGAGAGGCAGGGGAGCTGTTTCCTTACTAATACATGAAGCTGTATATTGCATCAGCCCCTGGGCTTTCAAGGTCAGTTTTGTCTATTCCGCCAGGCAGTGGCTTTCCAGGGTCTCAGCTAAAGGTCTATCACATCACTTACTACCTTATCCTTGTGTAACTGGAGATGCCAGGGAGCGAGCCTGCAACCTACTGCCTGCAAGGCATGTGCTCTGCCATTGAGTCAGGGTTCTTCTTATGCCCTGTGTTACTGAGTTGTGTCAGAATTGCTAGCATGAGCTTGGCTGTGCACAAGGGAAAGAGGAAAGGCTGCTTTTGGATAAGGTCCACATGAGGTTGCTTCCTATAAGATAGGAAAGGATGATCTTTACTGTTCAAGAAATCCATATGATGATAGGAAATGCAAGTTGGGCATTCTCTCTAGCTACTTAAGTAAGATATGGTGATAGATTTAGAGGGTATATGTTGCACTCTTGGAGGCTGGTGAAACAGCCGGCAAAGAGAAGGCAGCTGGAAGGAAGGAAGCCCCTAAGAATAACAATCCGGGTAACAAAGGGATAGCAGCAGAACAGAGAACAGGAATGCAGAAGGAACTGACCTGTCTAAGTTGGTGGTTCTTTGGCCCCATGGCACAGAACTGGTGTGCTGCTTAGTGCAAAGAGATGTTGTATCATCCTTTACTTCCAACAGGAATGAGCGCTCCAGCCACGTGCCTTGCTTTTCTCTCCCAATTGAAAACTATATTACTAGAACATTTTACCCTCGTCCTTCAAAGTCATGAAGAACCCAGCAAGAGTCCAAGTGGCACCTTAAAAGCTAACAAAATTTGTGGCAGGGTTATGAGCTTTCAAGAGACACAGCTCACTTCTTCAGTGGTAACTCATGAAGATTCACCCCCTGCCACAAATTTTGTTGGTCCTTAAGATGCTGCTGGACTCTTGTTTTTTTCTACTGCTGCAGACAGGCTAACGTGGCTACTCACATTGAGCTACGAAGAACCCATTTTTGGTTTACCTTTCCTCTTCAAAGAAATAATTAATAATTTTACCTTTCTTCTTCAAAGACATGAAACTACTCACCAAAAAAGAGTCTTGTATACCATATTTAATTTTAACAATATACCCCTGCTATAAAACTACCACCCAACAAACCCACAGCAATTCATTTGGCCACATCCTATCAGGAGCTACCTTCAAAAACAGACCACCACTCCAGAACAGAACAACCTTAATTCCTGCTCAACCATTGAGACTCACTGGAATCAACTAACTAGATGCGAGTCCAGTAGCACCTTAAAGTTTCAGGGCAAAAGCTTTCCAGAGCCAGACCTCCCTTCATCAGGCATCAGAGGAGTAGAACTGGATATTAAGCTTATACTCTGAAATGCTTGTTGGTGTCTAAGGTGTTACTGAACTCAAAATCTAACTGTTCTATTGCATTCTGACATGACTACCTTCTGCGACTTTCAAGGAATAAAATGGGTTACCTAAATCTTTCCAGGAAAGGTGCTCAACAACCTCTGTGGAAAAATTGGTCTATATTTAGGTATTTATACACCACTTTCCTGCTCAATGGAGACCTAAAGCAGCTTACAACTTCCTCCTCTCCATTTCTCCTCATAATAATGTGAGGTAGGTGAGGTGGAAAACGTTAACAGTTCATTTTATATACTTAGAATCATAAAGTTGGAAGGGGCCACACAGGCCATCAGGGCTTTTTTTGGTGCAGGAAAAGCCCAGCAGGTACTCATTTGCATATTAGGCCACACCCCCTGATGCCAAGCCAGCCAGAACTGCGTTCCTGTGCATTTCTGCTCAAAAAAATCCTCGCAGACTGTCTAGTCCATCCCCCTGCTCAGTGCAGGATCAGCCTGCAGCATCCCTGACAAGTGTTCATTTATGCCCCACATTTCTCCCTGGTAGGGTTCCAAAGTGGCTTATATCATTCTCCTCCTCTCCATTTTATCCTCACTGCAGCTCTGAGACCTAGTTTAGGTTGAGTGTGCATGACTGGCGCAAGGCTATTTGGTGAGTTTTCATCACAGAGCAGGGAATCTGAACCTGAGTCTCTATCCTGTGTCTGTAGACTATTTCTGAAGGTGGTGGTGGGGGAATTACAGAGGAGATGGTAGCTTTTGTCAGAACCAAGTGAACCTCCCCAAAGGAAGGAATCTTTAGTAGCAGGCACTGGATTGATTTCAGCTGGCATGTGGGTGTCTATCAGAACACATGGATCTCTCTCTCTCTTTTTTTTTAAGAACACGTGGATCTCTAAGACAGGGTCACATGAACCCATGAAGCTGCCTAATACTGAGTCAGACCTTTGGTCCATCAGAGTCAGTATTGTCTACTCAGACTGGCAGCAGCTCTCCAGGGTCTCCAGTGGAGGTCTTTCATATCACCTCCTACCTGATCCTTTTAACTGGAGATGCTCGGCATTGAACCTGGTACCTTCTGCATGCCACGCAGATGTTCTGCCAGTGATCCACAGCCCCTGATAGCAGATTTGCCCACTTATATGAGCATGTTAGGAGAACTCAGCAAGGCTGCCAGATCTGGGTTGGGAAATATCTGGAGTAATTTTTTTGGGGGGGGGGTGGATCCTGGAGAGGGGAGGGTTTGGGAAGAGGAAGGACCTCTGTCATAGAGTCCACCCTCCAAAGCAGCCATTTGGTCCAGAGGAACTGAACTTGGTCACTTGGAGATTAATTGGGTTAGTGAGAGATCTCCAAGTGCTACCTGGAGGCTTCCTAGAATTCAGGCCAGTGGCCATTTTTGGTGACCTAAGTCAGTCTGGATGGCGCCACCTAGAAAATGAATGGGTTAATTAGACCTTGAAGGTAAAATCCATATTCTGATGGTTGTGGTTCATTAAGACAAGAGAATGCATGACTCACATGAAAGATGTAAAGAAATCCCACTGGCTTTGGTGATACTATTTATGTGCTTTTAATTAGGTCTGTGCTTCTATACTTCTTGGAGAGGGTGTGTACAAAAACAACATCAATAACCCAACATCCTTCTAACAAATCAACAGTCTAATTGCTGCTTTATCAAATAAACTTACTTGCCGAGTCCTCTGGGGCATTACATCAGCAAGAAAGCAGCTGTAGTGGTGCTAAGGCTAGACACGTCACAACTTGCGGCATTGGAAGAAAATGTTGCACCTCAGAACGTGCCTGATACAAATGCAGGGCTGCCAAGATTGTAGAGAAACGGGTGAAATGAGTCAGCAAATCAATACGAAAGCACAGAAGTGAAGCTCGTAGGACAGGTTGGAAAGGCATCGCGAAACAAAGTGTGTTTTCCCACTTCGGAGGTTACAATAACAGGTTTCGGTTTCCATTGATTGGTTGAGCCATTTGAAAATTAACTCATTTCAAAATGAGTTGGGCTTGCTTGGGATACAAACGTGTCAATGCAAACCCAATTCTAACAGACCTCTCCCCACCCCCCTCCCCTCCTCTTCCTCCCATCCACTGCTATCTTAGACGTTTCCTTGTCCTCACTTAGAAAACCTGGCTTGAGAACATCTTCAGAATAATTTTGCAGCCCATTTAGAATTCTGGGGCTCATTTGCTTCAAGAGTGACCTTGGAGCAATGTCACCTTTTGCTGCCGGCAGCCAGACAGGTCTTTCAGAATGCAGAGCGAGGCTAGGTTTAGGGAAGCAAATGAATCAAAATGATCTTTTTCGCTAGAGAGGCCATAAAGTTGTCTTCTGAGGATCTTTGCAGTCCAAGAGAAAAGAGAGATAAAACATTGATTAAAAAAGATCATAGCTGGGCTCGCCGGAAACATTTTTTGTACTTCCAGTGTGCATGGGGAGGGTGGTGGGGGGGAGAGGATCTGATCAATGTTCCCCTATGATGGTACAAGAATATAACAATACTAAATAAAATAGCTCACCATTTAGGGTGTTGTTAATATGTCTTCTCTGGATAAATGTGCTTTTTTTTGGCCTGGGGTTCCATTTTCCTTTGCATGATCAGATGCCTGATATTTCTGCCATGTCTGACCTTTGACAGAAGTCATCTTCCTGTGAACAGGAATGAGAAGTCAAACCAGATGGTTTAAGATTAGGGATGCCAGCTTCCAGGTGAGACTTGGGGATCCTCCAGAATTACAGTTCAAGCTACAGAGATCAGTTTTCCTGGAGAGAATGGATGCTTTGGAGGATGGACTCTATGGCGCTGTGCCTCACTGAGGTCCCTGTCCTCCCCAGGCTCCATCCCCCAAATCTCCTGGTGTTTCCCAACCGGATCTGACAACCCTACTTCCTCATCCCCTGCCAGTGGCCAGTGGGGAGCTGGTAACCCCATTTAAACTAGAAGAAACTTTAGACATCAAGCAGGACAGCTGAATATGTGGCAATCCAGTTTGAAGTTCAAAGCTTTGGTAAACATTTCCTTTGTGATCCCATTTTTGTGTTCTCCTGGGGTTCTTTAATGTTATACATTGAGGCTGGGGAGGATAGATGCTTGAATACAGTTTAAGTTAATCCAAGAGACAGTAAAGAAAAAGAGAAAGCAGAATGCTGTGCTGGGCAGAAGCGGACTCCCATTGCCACGCGGGCACCTTATTTTGGTCATAACAGGGTTTTCAGATTTGGAAATGTTTTCCTCTTCAATGACTCATACCTACTGGTTCCCTCCTGGTGCCTCTCAATGTCCACAGACCATAAGGACAAATGCCAGACTTGGTCTTTTTCTTGAGCTCTTTCTGAGCAAATAACAATTCTTAAAATCCCTGCTAGGTGGCACGGTAAGCTCCCCTGGAAAATGTCTGGTGACTGAAACGGAGTCTTGAAGCTCTTGTAAAAATACTGTGTAAGAGCACGATATATATATTTTTTTGAATCCCATATTAGAAATTTTCACACATTATATAAGAAATACAAGAAGCAAAAAGGGAGGGAGGGCTCCCAAGTAGGAAGGAGAGCAACAGGGAAGCAAGGAAGACTCTTTGCAAAAGAATAAGCTGCTTGGTTACTGTACTGCATTCTATATGGTGCTGCT